>NC_137980.1:9746459-9879011 GCF_963924665.1 Micromys minutus
GGTGATTTTTATAGTATTGTCTTCTTTCCATTAAATGAAATGGAAACCTTTTGTATTCTTTTTTACATGAAATAGTTCTAAATGCCTAGCCTAGACCTCTTCCTGATAAGGCTGTCTATCCTTCTGATCTCTTTCCTCAGGGATCTTTCCCACCTCAAAAGAGTATGTGAAACAACAAACACCAGAACTCTTCTCCAAGCCTGTTTTCATTCCCTTAGTGATCAGCCCAATGTTTCGGATCAGGGGTCTAGTTCTCCGCACTTCCTGACTTTTCTTCTAGTGCTCTTCTATTCTTCTGTGCCTCCATGTCGACCACAGGGCCATGCTCTACCACAGATGTGCAGCTATCACTAGTCAGAACTAATAATCACTGTAACAGGAATTGCACAATATAAACACTTGGGCCCAGATTATAGTAACAGTAAAGAACTATTTAACCACAGTTATTCAAATTCCTGGGCACAAGCACAACACTGTAAAATGAAGAACACTTTCCTGCTTAAAAGCTAGCAGTGCTATTGCAATAAGCCCTGAAAAAACAGTTAAAACACAAGACAAGGACTTTAAAATAACTACAATTAATTTGCTTAAGGGCATTTATGAAGTTATGAATGAATTCCTTAAGGAAGATGTGAAAAACACAAGCCAGTAACTGAGTAGAATAATAATAATCAAAGGCATTAAAATAAAATTTAACAAAAAAAAAAAAAAAAAAAAAAAAAAAAAAAAAGAATCAGTAAAAATGCCAGAGTGCAAAATGGTGGATAAATAAAAAAAAGTATGCTGGAGAGTGAGTAAGATTCATACAAGATCTTATAGTTTTGCAGACATTTATGGTATTACACAGGGATGATCAGAAAAACCAGTATTTGTGTAAGACCACTGCTTTCTTGGTTTGTCTATTTGTTTTCTAAAGAATGAGAAAAATAAAAATTATGGGGTTGTATGTATAGGGAGGTGAGAGCATCTGAGAGGAGTTGGGTGAAGGCAACAATGATGTGAATATATTATGCAAAAATATTTAACTAAAAAGACATAACAGAAAGTGCTGATATTACACATTGCCATATATATATTGGACATAAAGATCTCTCCTTGTGACATTTTATAAATTTGGGTAGAAGTATTAAAAATTCTATAAAGATTTTAAAGGGTATAATTATTTAAACAGGTCTACCTAGCTTCAACACCTATGAATCCCCAATGTTACCAACATAGCAAGAAATGCATAAATATTCAGTAAATGGCACTCACTGGTGGCTAAAAACAGCTTTCTAATTGGACTTAATGCCCACTCAATGGGGGTTATGTCTTGTCTAGTACTGGAAAACTAGTAAGGCTCCTGGTGCTATTAAGGTCATGCATCTTAAAAAATAATACCACTGCTACATTTTTTTCTTTTATTGCATAATCTATCTATTTGCATTTCAAATGCTATCCCCTTTCCCAGTTCCTTGATCTCCCATGTCCCTCCCCTGCTTCTATGCAGATGCTCTGCCTCTAACCCACCCACTCTCACCTCACCACCCTGGTATTTCCCTACATTGGGGAAATGAGCCTTCAGAGAACCAAAGGCTTCTTCTCCTGTTGATGCCAGACAATGCTATTGTCTGCTACATGTGTAGCAGGAACCATGGGTCTCCACATGTGTATTCTTTGAATGGTGTTAAAGTTCTTAGGAGCTCTGACAGCTCTGGTTAGTTAATATTATTGTTCTTCCTATGGGGTTTCAAACCCACTAAACTCTTCCAGTCCTATCACTAACTCATCCTTTGCGGTACCCATATTCAGTTCAGTGGTTAGCTGCAAGCATCCTCATCTCTATCAGTAATGCTCTGGTAAGGCTCTTAGGAGACAACTGTATCAGTTTCCTGTGAGCAAGCACTTCTTGGCATCAGCAATAGTGACAGGGTTTGGTGGCTACATATGGGATGGATCCCCAGATGGGGAAGATTTTGGATAGCCTTTCCATCAGTCTCTGCTCCACTCTTTGTTCCTGTATTTCCTCCCATGAGTATTTCTTTCTTCCTTCTAAAAAGGACTGAAGCTTCCACATTTTGGTTTTACTTCTTTTTGAGCTTCATATGATCTGTGAAATGTAGTTTGGGTATTTCAAACTTTGGGGCTAATATCAACTTATTAGTGACCACATACCATTTGTATGTTTTTTTCTTTTGACTGTATTATCTCACTTAGGATGATATTTTCTCGATCCATCTATTTGCCTAGGAATTTTGTGCAGTCATTTTTCTTTAGTAGCTGAGTAGTTCTGTATCCATTCTTCTGTTGAAGGACATCTGAGTTGTTTCCAGTTTCAGTCAATTTTAAATATGGCTGCTATAAAAATAGTGGAGCATGTGTAGTTATTTTATGTTATAGTATCTTTTGGGTATATGCCCAGAAGTGGTATAGCATGTAGAATTATGTTCAATTTGTGGAACCACTAGGCTGATTTCCAGAGTGGTTGTACCAGCTTTCAATCCTGCCAACAATGGAGAACTGTTCCTCTTTCCCCACATCCTCACCTGCATCTGCTTTCACCTGAATTGTTGATCTTAGCCATTCTGACTGATGTGAGGTGAAACCACAAGGTTGTTTGTATTTGCATGATCCTGATAAATATGAATGCTTTATGTTTTTTAGTTGCTTCTCACCCTTTCAAGTTTCCTCAGTTGAGAATTCTTTGTTTAGCTCTGTACCCCATTTTTAATGGGGTTATTATTTCTCTGGAGTGTAGCTTCTTGAGTTCTTTGTATATATTTGATATTATTGCTCTATCAGATGTAGTATTGGTAAAAATCTTTTTCTTATCTGTTCATTGATATTTTGTCCTAATGACATTTTCTCTTGCCTTACAAGCTTTGCAATTTTAAGTACTATTTTTCTATTGTTCAGCTTGTTCTGTTGAAATAATTTTCTCCTCTGTCCATGTATCTGAGGCTCTTTCCCATGTACTCTTCTCTTAAATTAAATGTATCTGGTTTTATTTGGAAGTTCATGATTTACTTGAGCTTGAACTTTGTACAGGAAGAATGGAGGGAATTGCATTCTTCTACATGCTGAACACCAGTTGAACCAAAAACTTTGGTTGAAATGCTGTATTTTTTCCACTGGATGGTCTTTGATAAAGATCAAGGGACCATAAATGTGTAGGTTGATTTATGGGTCTTCCATTTTATTCCATTGATCAAGCTGTCTATCTCTATACTCATGACATGCAATTTTTATCACTATTGCTCCTTAGTACATCTTGAAGTCAGCAAGGTGATTCCCCGATATTCTTCAAAGTTGAGAATAGCTTTCTCTGTTCTGTTATTTTTTCTTCTATGCAAAATAAATTTTGAAATTACTCTTTCTAACTTTATTAAAAATTGAGTTGAAATTTTGATGGGGATTGCATTAAATCTGAACACTGATTTTGGAGTTATGAAATGGGAGAAATTTCTTTTATAGTCCAATCTATTCAGAGTTCTGTAGGCTTCTTGTGTCTTTATGGAGTCTCTTTCTTTAGGTTAGGGAAGTTTTCTTCTATAATATTGTTGAAGATATTTATTGGCTTTTTAAGTTGGGAATCTTTGCTTTATTCTATACCTATTATCCTTAGGTCTGATTTTCACATTCTGTACTGGATTTCCTGGATGTTTTGGGTTAGGAGGTTTTTACATTTTGCATTTTCTATAATTATTGTGTAAGTGTTTTTTATGGTACCTTCTGTCCATGGTATCTTTTCTCTTTTATCTTTTTTATTATGTTGGTGATGACTTGTCTATGACTCCTGACATCTTTCCTCGGTCTTTTTCTTTCTTTTCCTCCAGATTTGTCTCCGTTTATGAATTTTTATTGTTTCTATTTCTATTTTTAGGTACTGGATGGTTTTTCTCAATTCTTTCACCTGCTTGGTTTTATTGTTATTTAAAGAATTAAGAGAATTTTGTGTTCCCTCTTTAAGGGCTTCTACTTTTTTACCTGCATTCTCTTGTTTTTGTTTAACGGAATTATTTATGCCCTTCTTAAGTCCTCTAAAATTTCACCATGACGTAAAATTTTAAATTGTACTCTTGCCTTTCCAGCATTTTGGGGTATCTTGGAATTGATGTGGAGGGAGAACGGGGTTTTAATGATGCCACATGGCCTTGATTTCTGTTGCATAGGTTTTTATACTTGCCTCTATCTGGTAATCTCTGATATTAGACAGTGCTGCTGTCTCTGACAGTGGCTTGTCCCTCCTGTGAGGCTTTGTGTCAGCATTACTTGGGGACCAGCTCTCTGCCAGCAGCTTCTGAGCACAGAGAGCCAGGCACAGGATCAGCTCTAGTGTTCAATAAAAAGCAGAAGAACCATGTCCCAGTGTGATCCTGGGTTCCTGTGTCCTGAGGGCTCCAGTCAGGTCCCTCCTGGGACAGGTATTTGATCAAAAGTGATGGTATTTCCTGTATTCTCTAGTGCGTTTGTTAGCACTCCTGGAAGACCATCTCTATCCTGGTGGGATTTGGGTAAGGCGGGATGTGGTACAGTGTCAGGTCCAGGCACAGATAAAAACCAGAAGGATCCTGTCCCATGCTCTGAAAATTTTGATAATGCATTTTAATAATGATGTCCTCTTCCAATTCTGGCAGTTTCGGCCTGTCCTTTTAAAATATATTTTTTTAGATGTTTATCTTTTCTATTTTTAGCTGAGCATATTTATGGCACAAAAGTATTTACAACATTAAGAATCCCAGATATTATTTCACTTAACATAAATGGTTTTGTTTCAAAATGATAGCATTACAATAGTAGAAAATGGTAGAAAAGATTTACAAAGTATAAATGATAAAGATCTAGTATTTAGAACACATAATGAACTAAGACCATAACAAAAATGATAAGTTTCACCCTTAATAATGCTGAAATGACTTATACAGATACGTCCTCAAAAATACACAATGGAGTATAGGTACTTTAAGATGTATGTTTTTTTTTAATCAGTCTCTAAGAAATGTACCTCAAAATCATGTACTAACAGCAGTGAGGAATATACCTTGACAAATCTAAAGTCAATCCTAATGCATGCAATAAAAATATAACCTATGTACACGAGGAATTTAATTCTTTTCTTTGAGTAAACATGAATTATGTTTAATTATTTATCATTATAAAAGTAAAAAACTTTAGAAGACTAAAATGAAACATAACAGTAATAAAAATCATATGTTTCTAAAGATAGTCCAATAACATTTTAGACTTATTATATGAACTACAAACCAATGTGGACTAAAAACCCATGTGGACTACAATCCCATGTGGACAACAAACCCAAATGTACATAAAGTTAGTTACAAGTTAAAATATTTTTAGTAATCATTTCATTAATTTACATTTCAAGTGATATCCTCCTTCACAGTTATTCATCTACAAATCCCTCCATCCCATACTCTCTTCCCCCTTTCTCTTTTCCTCTATGAGGGCCCTTTTCCACTCACTAAACTACTCTGGCCTTATTGGTCTAGCATTTCCCTACTCCGGGGCATCAAGCTTCTACAAGACCAGTGGTCTCCCTTCTCAGTAGGCCATCCTCTAATACATTGGAAACTAGAGCCGTGGATACCTATACTCTTTTGTTGTAGAGGATACATCTATATTTTATTGATGGTTTAGTCTCTGGGAGCTCTGGGTAGTCTTGGTAATTGAAATTGTTCAACCTATGGAGTTGCAATTCTGTTCAACTCCTCAGTGCTTCCTCTTGCCTTTCCACTGGGTCTCAGGATCAATTCATTTGATGGCGGTGAATATCTGCATCTGATGTAATCAGGTTCTGGCAGAGCCTTTCAGAGAAGCCATGCTAAGGTCCTATCATCAAGTGTTCCTTGGCATGAGCAATAGTGTCTATTGTCTTATTATGTTGTAAATGCATGTATTCTTCAGTTTCTTTTAGTGCCAATGGCTATCTAGTTCTTTGATGTCAAAACACTAACTATTATGGAAATTGCATATATAGGAAAGAATTAATTCAAACAACAAAAATTAGTGTCAACAAGAAAATTTTACACTTAAAGTGAAGGGAACCATTTAATTTTTTATTCATGTTTTAGTTCAAAATGAATAAAAGTTTAACCTGTGTCTTACTTCTTAACCCTTGCTACTTAGACAATGTGTTTTGAATTTATTATAAGAACTATGAGTCCTGATATTTTGCATGAATAAAATTATATATACTTAACTAACAAATCATATTTTAATAATAAACCCAGCTTTTCTAGGATAATATTTTAGACTTAACTAATGCATATTTGACTTATATCAAAAGAATGATTAGTTTATATGGTATAGAACTTTAAAACTTCCATTAGCCATGTGCCACATTCAATACTATTCAGATCATTATATTAATATCTCCTGGGAATGAATAATGTTAAAATGTTCTTTTTTCTTTACAAATCTACTTGAATAAAGAATTACTCATGCTGTTATGGTGTTTGATGGTTTGACAGAAAAGGGAAAAGCAAACTGAATTTTCACAAAGCTGTGCAGGCTTTTAATTTAAAACAATTACTCTGATAATTATAATAGCAGTAATGAGAGTAACAAAACCTGCTATTTATTTAGGACTCAGTGTGAGACTACATTCTATCAAGCACTGACAGTTAAATTTACAAAAAGTGAATGAGACTTGTAAATGGTCTTTATTTTTAAATTTAGCCATAAAGAGACTTGTTAGGTTATGTAAGCATCTAGGTACTGGTTAGTATCTCTTTGCCTCAACATAATGCACCCTTGGTTAAAGGACTAGGTAGATCCTCTATTGACATTTTCATACTTCTCACACATAAATAGTCAAACAAGAAAATGTATCTGGTAGTTAAAGAAATGTAATTACAATATACACATAGTAGCACAGGAGTCTTTTTTTTTTAATTGTTTTTTTTTTAATGAACAACTTTGTGTTAAAAAACAGAGATAATTGTACATACTTTAAAAGTATTTTTACATAAAAGTATATGAATACATTTTGTCAGTATTTGATTTTTTATAGGATTGATAGTATGGATTAAAATCTTACTAGTTACAATGAACGTAAAGTACATGTAAAAAAGATGTAACCTGGAAATAGTCAAAGTTTTCTTGGTGTGTAAAGATTAATCACAATGGTTTTTTAATTTTTTTGGCCTTTGATTTTCTTGAACTTCATATAGTCTGTGAGTTGTTTCTGGGGTGTTCAGACCTTTGTGGGGATAGTATCCAATTATCAGTGACTGTATATTATGTCTGTTCTTTTGTGACTGGGCTATCTCACTCAGGATGATATTCTATAGATGCATCCATTTTCTTAAGAATTTTGTAAAGTCATTGTTTCTGATAGCTGAGTAGTACTCCATGTTGTACATGCACCACAATTTTTGTATCGATTCTTGTACTGAAGGACATCTGGGTTCTTTCGAGCTTCTGGCTATAATAAGTAGAGCTGCTATGAACACTGTAGTTCATGTGTCTTTATTGTATGTGGGAGTGTCTCTGGGGTATATGCCCAGAAGTTGAATAACTGGGTCTTCAGGTAGGACTATGTCCAATTTTCTGAGGAACTGACAGACTGATTTCCAGAGTGGTTGTACCAGCTTACAACCCCACCAGCAGTGAAGAAGTGTTCCGCTTTCTGCATTCTCACCAGCATGTGCTATCATCTGAATTTTTGATCAAAGCCTTTCTGGTTGGTGTGAGGTGGAATTTTAGGGTTGTTTTGATTTGTATTTACCTGATGACTAAGGATGTTGAGCATTTCCTTAGGTCCTTATCAGTCTTTCGATATTCCTCAATTGACAACGTTTTGTCTAGCTCTGTACCACATTTTTAATATGATTGTTTGCTTTGCTGGTGTCTAACTTGTTGAGTTCTTTGTATACCTTGGATATGAGGCTTCTATCAAATGTGGGGTTGGTAAAGTTCTTTCCCCAATCTGTTGGCTGCTGTTTTGTTTTCTTGACAGTGTCCTTAGCCTTACAGAAACTTTGCAATCTCATTAAGTCCCATTTATCAATATTTGACCATAGAGCAGGAGCCATTGTTTTTCTGTTCAGAAAATTTTCTCCTGTGCCTATGTGTTCTATGGTTTTCCCTACTTTCTTTTCTAATAGTTTCAATGTAACTGGTTTAATGTGGAGATCTTTGATCCACTTGCACTTGAGCTTTGTACACTGAGAAAACAAAGGGTCTATTTTCATTCTTCTGCATGCTGAGTGCCAGTTGGACCAACACCATTTGTTGAAGAGGCTGTCCTTTTTCCATTGAATTTTTATTGTTCCCTTGTCAAAAATCAAGTGACCATATATGTGAGGGTTAATTTCTGGATATTCTATTCTATTCCGTTGATCCATGTGTCTATCTCTGTACCAGTACCATGCAGTTTTTAACACAATTGCCTTGTAATATAGCTTGAGGTCAGGGATGGTGATTCCTGAAGATGTTGTCTTGTTGTTGAGGATGGATTTCGCCATTTTAGGTTTTTAATTATTCCAGATGAAATGGCACATTGCTCTTTCCAACTCTGTGAATTATTGAGTTGGAATTTTAATGGAGATTGCATTGAATCTATAGATTGCTTTTGGTAAGATGACCATTTTTATAGCGTTGTTCTTCCAATCCTTGAGCATACAAGATCTTTCCATTTTCTGAGATTTTCTGAGTTTTTGTGACTATTGTCAAGGGTATCTTTTCCCTAATTTTTTTCTCCGCATGTTTGTCCTTTGAGTAGAGAAAGGCTACTGATTTGTTTGAGTTAATTTTATATCCAGCCACTTTGCTCAGATTGTTTATCAGTTGTAGGAGTTCTCTTGTGGGATTTTTGGCATCACTTATGTACTCCATCATGTCATCTTCAAACTGTGATGTTTTCCTTTCCGATTTGTATCCCTTTGTTTTCCTTTTGCTGTTTAATTGCTCCGGCCAGGACTTGCAGTACTATGTTGAATAGCTAGGGGGAGAGTCGGCAGCCTTGTCTAGTCCCTGATTTTAGTGGGATTGCTTCAAGTTTCTCACTGTTAAGTTTGATGTTGGCTGTTGGTTTGTATTTTGCTTTTATTATGTTTAGGTGTGACACTTGGATTCCTGTTCTTTCCAAGACTTTTAACATGAAGACATGTGATCAAGAAGGCTTCAGCCCTGGGATGCAGGTATGGTTTAATATACAGAAATTCATCATTGTAATCCACCATATAAACAAACTCTCAGAAAAGATAACCACATAGTCATCTCACTAGATGCTGAGAAAGCATTTGACATAATTCAACAACCCTTCATGTTAAAAGTCTAGGAATCTTGTTTCTGTTTCTAAGCAGGATAAGACTTGCTACAGTTTTCTGTGTCCAAGATTTAGTAAAATCCATGGTATGATGCCAGCCAACTTTGTAAATGACAGAAATTAACCATGGTAAAATGTAGAATGGTGATAGAATAATGTACACTCTTTTCTCCATGTGTGCAGTATTAGGAATCACATTTTAAAAAATAAAACCATGAACTATGCCTGCAATATAAATCAATTCATTTAAGATAGTTTTTTTTTTTTTTTTTTTTTTTTTTTTTTTTAAGGAAATTATTCCTGTTCGTTAAGGTTCTGTGGTTCAGGAGAGTTGATTAAAGGTGAAAGACTTTGAAATTCTTATAATTCCTAAATACTGAAGCTGCCTGGTTAAACTACCTACTTAAATTTCACACATGAGCTGACCCTGCAGCTGTAGGAATCAAGACTGTATGATAACTTCATTCTTTCCTAGTATTTTAAACACCATATGAACTACAGCAGAGTTGGCCCACTCTGAGCACAGAGCTCCTTCCTGGCATGCTGCACTGACAGCCATTATTCCAGTAAGCCTCTCACTCTGGAATCCTCCGTATCGTCAGTGATAAGAAATAATTGTTACTCTCAGAGGAACCATACAGCACTGCACATGGTTGATATTCTTGTACTCCAAATAATTTTTCCCTAAATCAGGTTTAAGTCACATTGATTAACAGGCCTGAGCTTTAATCTGATATTGCCATTGATTGCCCTGAGCTTGCCTGAGCTTTAGGGAAGAATTTCAATTTTTAGAATCCAGACTACACTCTTCAAAGGCAGAAACCTCACTCCACTGGAGAAATAAAAGTGACAACAGGGACTTTGCTCATTTCAATCCCCGATTTGACCATGCATTCACAACTGTGTGTTCTTCAATATCCAAGAACCAAATCTTATTTCTCCTGGGTGGTTAATCCTGCTGAGTATCCTTTTCTGTCCTTCAGATCTGAAACTAGTGCAGCCTGTTACTGTGTTCTTCCCTTTCCAAACCTATAGAACATTTTTTTTTATCTTTAGGTTTTTTTTTGTTCAAATATCAGAATTCATTTGAAAAAAAAAGAATTAGGTATTCCATAAAGTAGGTTATTAATTTTTGTAGAAAGTGTAAATAAAATGTAGGGTTAACTTTATAAGATTTGTATATAAATTCCAGTTAATTCACAAATTATTCCATAAAGTTCGTAGGTGACATTATGATTCTTCAATTAAAGAAAAAGCTAAACATGTTTAAAGCATTTTATCCTGTGTTAAAAATGTTAGTTATTTTATAATTCTATTTTTTTATATCAAATTGCTGTATGCAAGGTGTATAAATGAAGGAGAGCTTAAGCGAATAAAAATTTAAGGCAATAAATGACTTTTTATTCTAAACAAATGTTTTATTCACAACAAATAATTTGTAGCATATGATGATAATATTAATTGCTGTTGAGTAACCAAAAATATTTAAATTTATTTTAATTTTGTAATTTATATATTTCAATGGCATAATTTGATAATTATGCCACTATTTAATATGTAATGATGAAATGAATAATTAAACTTTCTGTTTACTTCAGCATTTTTATTTTTAAGTTATTTATTTACTTTACAGCCTGTTCTCAGCTTTCCTCTTTCTGTTTCTCAGAGTCCCTCTCTCTTACAACCCCCCATACTTCACCCCTCCTTTTTATGCTCTACGCAAAGGGAAGGCATCTTGTGGATCTTAACCATGCTCTGTTCTACTCTTAGAACCTGCATTTTTTTAGAAAGGAAAATTGTGGGTTAAAATTTTTGAGATGGGTGCCGATCCCTTTCCCTCAACCAGGGACTATGAATATTCTCACGATATGGTTTGTTGCATTAAATAAAAAAACTATTCATCAGCCCACACTAAAGCTGGCTACTCTCTGGCCCATGTAGTCTTACTGTTTCTGTGGCTATCACTGACCCCCCCATATCATTGCTCTCTTGCTGCAGATTCTGCTCACATTCCCATTTTTCTGCCCCCTGTGGTTGGGGTTAATTTGCTGAAATGACAGAATTGAAAAATCCTAAGAATAGCTGATACATTATTTTAGTTTACTTCGTTTGTTTTGGGTGGTTTCAATTTCCAAAATGGGTGTGATTTTGAGTTTTGTGTATATGCCCAGGTGTGGTATAGCTAGTTTCTCAGGTAGAACTACTTCTAAGTTTCTGAGAAACCACCAGACTCTTATCCAGAATGGTTGTTAAAGCCTGTATTTTCACCAGCAAAGAAGGACTTTTCCTCTTTCTCCACATCCTAGACAGTATGAACTGTCACCTGAGATTTTCTCTTAGTCATTCTGTCTGATGTGTGGTGGAATCTCAGTGTCATTCTGATTATCTTTTCCCTGATAACCAAGGATGTTAAACATTTCTTTAAGTGCTTCTCAGCCATTAAGGATTTCTCAGTTGAGAATT
This sequence comes from Micromys minutus, assembly GCF_963924665.1. Classification (NCBI taxonomy): domain Eukaryota; kingdom Metazoa; phylum Chordata; class Mammalia; order Rodentia; family Muridae; genus Micromys; species Micromys minutus. Next base: position 9,758,194 of record NC_137980.1, read on the forward strand.
TTTTGTTTAGCTGTGTATCCCATTTTTAATGAGGTTATTTGGTTCTCTGGAGTCTAAAATATTGTGTTCCTTGTATATATTGGATATTAGCCCTCCCTTGGATGTAAGGTTGGCAAGATATTGTCCTAGTTTGTAGGATGTCATTTTGTTCTATTTAGAGTATCCTTTGCCTTACAGAAGCTTTTCAATTTTATGAGATCCCATTTATCTATATTTGATCTTAGAGCATGAGACATTGGTAGGCTGGGGTCTGGTTGGTTAATATTGTTGTTCTTTCTACCAGGATGCAAACAAATTCAGTTCCTTCAGTCCTTTCTCTAACTTCTCCACTGGGTCTTCTTGCTCAGTCAGATGGTTAGCTGAAAGCATCTTGTCTGTATCAGTAAAGCTTTGGTGGAGCCTCTCAATAGACATCCATATTAGGCTCTTATCAGCAAGCACTTTTTGGCATCAGTAATAGTGACTGACTTTGGTGGCTGCTTATGGGATGAATCTACAAGTGGGACAGTCTCTGGATGTTTTTTCCTTCAATACCAGCTCCTCTACTTGCCCCTGAATTTCATCCCATGAGTATTCTCCCCCTTCTATGGACTGAAAAATCCACATTTTGACCTTTCTTCTTCAGGAACTTCATATGGTCTGTAAGTTATGTGTTGGGTGTTCCAAACCTTTGGGCTAATACCCACTTATCAGTGAGTACATACCACATGCAGTGTGTGTTCTTTTCTGTCTGGGTCACCTGACTCAGGATGTTCTTTTGTAGTTCCATCTATTTGCCGAAGACTTTTATGAAGATGTTGTTTTTCATAGCTGAGTAGTACTTCATTGTGCAAATGTACTACAAATTCTGTATCCATTTATTATTTGAAGAACATCTGGGATGTTTCCTGATTCTGGCTATTATAAATTAGGCTGCTATGAACATAGTGGAGCATGTGTCTTTGTTATATATTGGAGCATATTTAGGTATATGCCCAGAAGTGGTATAGCTGAATCTTTAGGTAATACTATGTCTAATTTCTGAGGAACTGCCAGAGTGATATCCAAAGTAATTGTGCCAGCTTACAATTCCACCAATAGTGGAGGATTGTTCCACTTTCTCTACATCCTTGCCAGCATATGATGTCACCTGACATTTGGACCTTAGCAATCCTGACTGGTTTAAAGTGGAATCTTAGGATTATTTTGATTTGCATTTTTCTAATTAATATGGATGTTAACCATTTTTTTATACTTCTCAGTTGATAATTCTTTGCTTAGCTCTCTGTCCCATTTTTAAGAGGGTTATTTGGTTCTCTGACATCTAGTTTTTGGGGTTCTTTGATTTATTAGATATTAGCCCTCTTTTGGATGTAGTACTGGTAAAAATCGTTTCCCAATCTGCTGGTTACCATTTTTTCTTATTTCATTTGTCTTACAGAAACCTTGCAATTTTATGAAATCCTATTTGTTGATTCTTGATTTTAGAACTAAAGCCATTACTGTTCTATTCTCAAAAATTTCCCCTGTGCCAATGTGATCAAGCCTTTTTCCCACTTCTGCATTTATCGGTTTTAGTGTATCTGGTATTATGTGCAGGTCCTTGGTATACTTGAACTTTAACTGTGCACATGGAAATAAGAATGAATTAATTTGCATTCTTCTATATGCTGACTGCCAGTTGAATCAACACCATTTGTTGAAAATGCTGTCTTTTCCCGCACTGCATTACTTTAGCTCTTTTGTCAAACATAAAGTAACCATAGGTTTGTGGGTTTATTTCTGCATCTTTAATTCTATTCCACGAATCTACCTGTCTGTCTCTGAACCAACACCATGCAATATCTTCATGATTCCTCTGTAATACAGCATAAGGTCAGGGGAAGTGATTCCTCCAGAAGTTCTTTTATTGTTAAGAATATTTTTAGCTACCCTAGGTATTTTTTTATATCAAATGAATTTGTAAATTGCTCTTTCTAGCAATGAAGTATTACCCATGAAGAATTGCGTTGGAATTTTCATGGGGATTGCATTGAATCAGTAGAATGATTTTGTCAAGATGAACATTTTTACTATATTAATCTTGCCAATACATCAGCATGGTATATCTTTTCATCATCTGAGATCTTAGATTTCTTTCTTTAGAGATGTGAATTTCTTGTCACACACATTCTTCACTGGATTGGTTGGAGTCACACCAAGGCATTGTAGATTATTTGTGACTATTGTGAAGGGTGTCATTTTTTAATTTTTTTCTAAACCTGTTCATCCATTGAGTAGAAGAAGGCCACTGATTTTTCAGAGTTAACTATATATCTAGAAACTTTGCTGTAGATGTTTATCAATTTTAGGAGTTCTATGGTAGAATTTTTGGATTCATTTTATTATCCTATCATGTAATCTGTAAATAATGATATATACTTCTTCCTTTAAAAATTTCATTCTATTGAGTTCTAATTGTTTTGGCTAGGACTTCAAGTACTATATTGAACAGGTAGGGACAGAGTAGACAGCCTTGTCTAGTCCCTGATTTTAGTGGGATTGCTTCAAGTTTCTGTCCATTTAATTTGATGTTGGCTACTGGGTGCTGTATATTGATTTTACTATGCTTAGTTATGGGCCTTGAATTCATGATCTATCCAAGATGTTTATCATGAAAGATTGCTGAATATTGTCAAATGTTTCCACAGCACCTAATGATAAGATCATATAGATTTTTTGGTTAATTTGTTTATATAGTAGATTATGTTTATGTATTTCCATATATGAACCATCCTTTCTGCATCAATGGAATAAAGCCTACTTGATTAAGGTAAATAATTGTTTGGATTTGTTCTTGGATTCTGTATGTGAGAATTGCATTGAGTATATTTGCAATGATATTCATAAGAGAAATTGGATTAACTCTGGACTTCAACAACAAAAACAGCAACAACAGAAAGTCTTCATACTCAGAGAACATGAATAACACTACACTCCAAAATCATTGAGTCAGGAAAGAAGTTTATAGATGTCAATACAAAGAAAGGCACAACATACCCACACACATGGAGCACCATGAAAACTATACTAAAAGAAAATATTATAGCAATACATGCCCCCATAGTAAAACTGAAGAATTCTCATACTAAAGAATTAAAAGTATATATGAAGACTCTAAAAGTAGGGGGAAAAGAAGGAGGAGAGGTACTAGTAGAATTAGTAGCATTACCACCACCACCACCACCACCAGCAGCAGCAGCAGCAACAACAACAACAACAACAGCAGCAGCAGCAGCAGCAGCAGCAAGCACACAGAAAGGTATATACCAGAAAATAGTCAAACTCAGGGCTGAAATACATCAACTGGACACAAGGAAAACAATATAAAGAAAATGAGATCTGGTTCTTTGAGGAAATCAACATGATAAACAAACCCTTAGAAAATCCAACTTAAAGGCAAGGAGATAGTTCACTAATCACCAATATCAGAAATGAAAATGGTTTCTGACAACAGATACTGAGCAAATTCAAAGCATCATTGGGTCTTATTTCAAAATATTGGACTCTAAACAATTGGAAAATTAAAAGGAAATGAATAATTTTTCTAAAAATAAATTGTAAATAAAATTTTGATTATCTGAATATTTCTATAACACCCAGTAAAATAGGAGCAGTCACTAAGATTTTCCCAATTTTAAAACAACAACAACCATTTATGCTTAATCTTTACACACCAAGAAAACTTTGTCTATTTCCAGGTTACATCTTCTTTTACATGTATTTTGTGCTCATTGTAACTAGTAAGATTTTAATGCATACTATCAAACCTTTAAAATATCAAGTACTGACATAAATGTATTCGCATACTTTTATGCATAAATGCTTAAAATCTGTACATTTACCTTTGTTTTTTAAGATAAAATTGTTCAATCTAAAAAAAATAACAACAATAACAACAGCAAACAGACCTGAACCAGATGGTTATAGTGCAGAATTCTACCAGACATTCAAAGAAGAGCTAATGTCCTCAAACAATTATAAAAAGAAGGCACATTGTCAAACTCATTCTATAGGACCACAATCACACTGATACCTAAATCACACAAAGACTCAACTTTGTGTTTTTCAACAATGTCCTTTATGACTACTGAAGCAAAAATTTATTCAATAACATACTCACTATTTAAATCCAAGTAGATATCAGACAACATCCTCAATGATCCATGAATTAGACTCCATCCCAGGGATTTGGAAATGATTTAATATACAAAAATCCGTCAACTTTTACTGGCATATAAATGAATGGAAAGAAAAAAAAATCACATTATCATTGAAGTAGATGCCAAAAAAAGGCTTGGAAAAAATCCAGCACTAATTCATGTTAGAAGTCTTGGAGAGATCAGAGATACAAGGTGTATACCTAAGCACAATACAGACCATATATAACAAGCTAACACTGAACACCAAATTAAATGGAGAGAAAATTAAAGCAATTCCAATATAATCACAAACAGAACAAGGCTGTCCATTTTTGCCTATCTCTTCACGACAGTACTTAATGTTCTAGGTATAATAATAAGAGCACTAAAGTACACCAAAAGGATATAAATTGGGAAGGAAAAAAACAAAGGGACTTGATTCACTGATGATGTGATTGTATACATAAATAACTTCAAAAATTCTACCAGAGAAATCCTAAAGCAGATAAACACCTTCAGCAAAGTAGTGGGATACAAGATTCACTCAAAGAAATCAGTAGCCATTATTTATAGAAGTAAATGTGCTGAGAAGGAATTTAGGGAGATAATACACTTCACAAAAGCCATAAGTTCAAATAGATAAAAATCTCAATGCGAAACCACATACACTAAATCTAATAAAGCAGAATGTGAGAAATAGCCTTGAACTCATCATTCCAGGAGACAACTTCCTGAACAAAACACCAATGGCTAAGGCACTGAGGTCAACAATTGATAAATGGGACCTCATGAAACTGAACAGCTTTTGTATGTGTAAGGACAAAATGACAGCCTAATAATTGGAAAAGGATTTTGTTAACCATACTTCTGACAGAGGAATAAGATCCAAAATAAATAAAGAATTCAAGAAGATAGAAACCAGCAAACCAAATAACCCAACTAAAAATGAGAAATAGTTAAACAAAAATTTTATAGGGGAATTTCATATGGTGGAGAAGATCCTAAAGGAATATTCAACCAGATTAGTCATCATGGAAATGCAAAATCAAAATGATTCTGAAATTCCACCTTATCCCCATCAGAATGGCTAAGTTAAAAATCTGAAGAGACAGCAAATGATAACAAAATTGCAGAGCAAGGGGAACACTCCTCTATTTCTGGTAGAAATGAAAACTTGTACCCACTCTAAAATTCAAATTGGAAGTTTCTCCAAAAATTGGAACTAATTCTATCTGAGGACACTTCTGGGCATATACCTCCAAAATGTGCCACTGTCCTACAAGGATATTTGCTCAGTTATGTTCATAGTTTTATTTATTTGTTTGTTTGTTTGTTTGTTTGTTTGTTTATATAGTGAGAGCCAGAAACTTGATACAACAGATATCCCTCAACTGAAGAATGAATTTTTAAAAATGTGCTTAATTTACACAATGGAATACTATTCAGTCATCAAAAGCAGAAGCATCATGAATTTTGCAGACAGGTGGACAGAACTAGAAAATATAATTCTGAAGTGGGGTAACCCAGATCTAAAAGGACATACAGGCTATGTACTCATGTATAAGCATATATTAGCCATAAAGTTTTGTATGTCCATGCTGTAACAAACAGATTCAAGAAAGCTAAATGGCAAGGAGGGCTGAAAGAAGGATTGTTGAATCTTTCTCATAAGGGAGGTCCAATGGAAGGAAGGAACTGGATGGTAATAGGGTTATGAAGGAAGTTGAGTGGGGTGGGGTATGGGTATTAGGTGTAGGAAGCATAGGGGAGAGAGAAGTGAAGTCAGAGTTGGGTGGGACAATCTTTAGATGTACCTGGAACCTCGAATAAAGCCTGGCAACTCAAGCTGATATTGATAGCAGTGGAGATGTGGATCCCAAGTGGCCACTTTCCATAGTTAGGTAGGACTTCCATGGGCAGGAAAAGAAGAGCAACCCACCCACAAAACTTTCTACACAAAATATCTTTTGCTAAGAAGATGTTCAAGGCCAAAGTTAGAGCAGATACAGAGAGAGTGGCTAAACAATGACTGCCTCAAATTAAGATCTATGCTATGGGCAAGATTCAGTCTCTGACACTGTTAATGATGCTCTGTTATGCTTGAAAACAGAAACCCAGTATAGCTATCCTCTCAGAGGCTCTAGTCAGCAGCCAAAAGAAATAATTGCAGAGACCCAAAGTCAAACATTAGATGGGGCACAGGGAGCCTTATAGAAGAATTGGAAGAAGGATTAAGAGACTTTCAGTAGACAGGGATTCCATAGGAGGACTAACAGAGTCAATTAACCTGGACTCATGGGGCTCTGTGAAATAGAGACACAACAGAGTAAACATGGACTAGACCTAAGTCCCCTACACATGTGTAGCCAAGAGCCCCATGGTTCCTAACAAGAAAAGCAGGTTCTCTCCCTGAATCTGTTGTCTGCCTGCTTGTGGATTATGTTCACCTAAATAGACTGCTTAGGCTGGCATTATTGGGAATGGTTTGCCTAGTCCTGCAGTGACTTGATATGGAGTGGAGGTGAGGAGTAAATTATCAGACAGTAGAAGAGGATGCTACATATAAGGCAGATATTCCTTCTCAAAGGATAACAAGAGGGAGGGACAAGGGATTATCTGGGTAAGGAAATACTGATGGTGACTGGGAGTTGATATTGGCATTTAGTGTACAAAGCATGCATCTCTTCTTATAGGTTAATGCATAAGATCCAGATAGCTGCCTCCAAAGCAAGCACAATGTTATTGTACCAGTAGATGCATATTTCTCAGCAGATTAGTACTGTAATGTGCAGGATACAAGAACAGCTGAAAACATTGTTGATATTTTTCTCCCTCCCAGTTACATAACATCACAGCAATTATATAAGTAAATTAGCAGGAGAAACATTTCAAACTCAGTTTCAGTACAATGTCTTCAGAATTAGGATCTTACTATCCACTTCTAGTAGGATGAAGTGGTAAGAGAAATCAAGAATGAATCATATTAGTTTTTTTTGTTGTTCTTTCTAAACTGACAAATTTTCAAAATGTTTCCTAAATATTTATGTTCATATACTTAGTAATGCCACTCTGATTTTTGATCAAAGATTTTCATTGCCTCTAATGATAGTTATTACAGGCTTGATAAAATACAATGAACAAGTAATTTTTCTTTGCTCAGCCTTAAATGATACACCATACAATTTACAGAATATTGAAAGGCTCAAGTAACATAGCAATAGACAGAAAAATAATTTAAGAGATCAAAAGTGTGACTCAAGCTAAGTAATTCTTGTTTAGGGCATACTGTTGCCATGGCCCATGAATGCATAAAAATATAGTTTCCCATTTAAGATCTACATAAAGCTAAAGGTATAAATACTTAATTATAGATGTTCTAAGAGCACATGAGGACAAACTTGGGAGGAAATGTCATTGTTTTGTATGAAATAGCCATTGATGTATTACTCATCTTCCTCTCAGTCAGTGGTTCTGAACCTATAAATCATTATCCCATTGGAGTTAAATGACCCCTTTATGAGGGTTACATATCAGATATTATAACATTAGAAAAATTATAGCTTTGAAGTAGCAATGACAATTTTATGGTTGGGGGCCACTATAGCATGAGGAATTGTGTTAAAGTGCCATGTTGTTCCCATTCATGAGCCCTAAAAGATCACCAAAAACCAACATCTTGGTTGGTGCTGGAAGCCAAACCATAAACTTAACTTATGCTTTCCTCCTGATTGGTGGTTATCAGGAAGTAAAGTTCATGGGAAAGCTTTGTAAGGACTAACCTGGAAGCTGGTGCTAAGTTGCAGCTTGTTGGTTAACTCAAGTTTGACCTTAGATCAGGTTGTTTAGGATGCAGTCTGAACCCCAGATATGGTTTCTCGGTCACAGCATTACTAAGATTGAAAATCACTGCTCTAAATAATAACATACTTATGGAAAAGTTTTTATCCTTGGTTATGTTAATTGTGTCTGTTGATATCCATGGATAACCCCTCAAATCAAAAAAAAAAAAAAAGAACTCCTGTGATGGTCTGTATATGCTCAGTCCAGGGATTAGCATTATTAGACATGGTAGCCCTGTTACAGGAGATATGTCACTGTGGGTATGAGCTATAACACCCTCATCCTAGCTTCTTGGATGCCAATATTCTGCTAACAACATTCCGATGAAGATGCAGAATTTCAGATCCTCTGTTACCATGCCTGCCTAGACACTGCCATTCTTCTGCCTTGATGATAATGGACTGCAACTCTGAACCTGTAAGCCAGCCCCAATTAAATGTTGTCCTTACACGAGTTACCTTGGTAATGATGTCTCATCAGAGCAGTCAAACCCTGACTAAGGCAACCAATGATCTCAGTCAGACAGGGATGGCTTATTGAACACACACTGAGCAGCCGAGGCAACAACTCAAGCCCTAGAGCCAAAAGCTGTGTGCTGAATATTTCTCAGGGACAGCTTGTAAAGGGCAATATTTCAAAATCCACCATGAGCTTATTTGTAGGTTCTTGAAATTTTCTGCTCTGACACATGGTTTTTACACATAACAGTTCATATTGACCTTTAATTTGGTGGGTCCTAAGTGAAGCTTATAGTTAGGAATTTCTAATGATTAACAAACCTCATAACAAACGAACTATATGAGGGTATATGGTGAGCATGACCCTGCTCTGAGTCAAGTTATTTTTCTGTCAATGACTACCAAGCACATTACAAAACTGATATAAAATAGTTTGCAGGCATGGAACAAAATAACTATAGCTATGTTGGGGCACAGGCCTCAACAGTTTCATAAAGCAAATAAAGTAAAATAATATTGAAAGTGTGATGGGAATTTGATGACGTTGAGGAGACTGAAATGGTATGAGTATGAGAAAGGAGGTAATGGATATATCATAATATATTATACACTTGTGTATAATTATTAAATAATATATTAATTTGAATAATATTTTCATAAAGACTTTTCTAAAAGATGCAATGGACTATTTTTTGTACTTTTGTACATAAAGAAGAATGTTTCTTTATTCGAATACACTCTTCTTTTCATTTGTTTTGCCTAACACACAAACAAGTATGTGCTTAAAAAGTAATGAAAATGTATATCATAGGTATATACATTATGTCTATGATTTATCTGTTGTAATGACTGTAATTCCAGCAGTATATGTACAAATGCTGGAATATAGGAAGTTGAAGGGTAGGCTGGGCTACAGATGGAGACAATCTCTCAACCTTATTAAACCCAAATAAGAAATATGATAGAAGGAGCAATCAGCATTCAGATGTGGTAAATTTCAATTATAAAAAAAGTACTTGTGATTACTATTGTTGAATTTCTTATGTAATAAGAACAGTATAATATGATATGAAAAACAAATATAACTGTCATCAAGGTTTTCCAATGAGAACACAACAGCACAGATACAGAATTTGCATACTCTTGGGGGATGTAGAAGTGAGTCTGGTGGAGGAAGGCTTGAGACAGGGAGCAAAGCACCACAGTCTCCTGTGACTGCTGGAGGAATCCTGTTCCGTGGATCAGGGCAAGCAATCTAATATGGCCCCTGCCACCTCAGGCAAACAGAACAAAAGGACATTCTATTGTGAGCGACTCCTTCTTTTACAGAGTCACTGCATTGACTCTGTAGATTGCTTCTGGTAAGATGGCCAGTTTTACACTGTTGATCCTTCCATTCCATGAGCATGGGATATCTTTCCATTTTCTGAGATCTTCCTCAATTTCCTTCTTCAGAGATTTGAAGTTCTTGTCATACTGGTTCTTCACTTGCTTAGTTAGAGTCACACCAAGGTATTTCATATTTTTGTCACTATTGTGAAGGGTATGTTTTCCCTAATTTCTTTCCCCACGTTTGTCCTTTGAGTAGAGGAAGGCTACTGATTTGTTTGAGTTAATTTTAGATCTAGCCACTTTGCTGAACTTGTTTATCAGCTGTAGAAGTTCTCTTGTGGAATATTTGGAGTCACTTACGTACACTATCATGTCATCTGCCAACAGTGATGTTTTTACTTCTTCCTTTCCAATTTGTATCCCTTTGATTTCCTTTTGCTGTCTAATTGTTCCAGCATGTATTTAGAACTCTTTTTCATAGCTTTAAGAGCTGTCCTGAAGGCTCTAATGTTTATTGTTTTGCTTAGACACAGCTACCCTCTGAATTCCTGATATTATGCTGTTTCTAATTATCATAAAATCATTTATCTTAACAGGAAAAACATTTCTCAGAAGGAAAAATATTTCTCACTGTTACTACTGATATCAGAAAATATATAAATTGCACAAACAAGCCTTATATTGACTGCAGTCATAGACATTCACATATGCTCATACCAGGAGCCTGTTCCAAGGGTAGGAACCTTATAACTATGACCCTGCAAAGGTAGTGCTGAGCTCAGTTGTTGGTATAGAGCTGGGCATAGAATGTAAGTGCCTAACTATCCAGTTTAAAGGTAAAAATATACTAGCTCTTGTTATTTGCGGATTCACACAGGTATAATTGTACCTTGATAACAGAGAAAGAGAATAAATTTTTCCAAAAATAAACTAATGTTTTATACATTTTACATATTTTGAATGCTAATGACCCATGAACAATAACTGATAAAAGACATTAAATTATAGAAAGAGAAAACAAAGTACTTAGTTAGGTCAGTCTGTATACTTTGAAGATGTTTTAACAACATCTGAATGTAAGTCAAGGAATATGTTATGTTGGGGAAGAGGTTATGTCTGTATTTCTATAGTTGCTGAAACATTAAGAGTTCCATGAAATTTATAATGGTCCCATCTGAATAGGAAAATATTTCCACATAAAAAGCATAAGTCAAGTATGGAAAAGGCACATAAAGCTAATATTCACGGCATGGGTACAGCTCAACAAAGTGACCTGAAAAGACCTATTATTCATCAGAATGGCAGAATGTAAAACCTTGATACTGAAATGGACATTTACTTCAGGACAGATGATTAAGACTTATCTTCATAAGGACATTCTGAGTGTTAAGTTTTTGGGACTGATAACTGTTTGTGTTATAACAATTAAATTATGTACAATATTTAGCCTAAACAGAAAGAAGAAAAACAAAGAGAAAATCAGTAACATGGCTACTTCGGCAAGGATTCTCATCCTAAGACCTTCAAGGTCTGAGTCATCTGTATGGAATGCAGACACTTATTTTGTCTCTCTGCCTTGAATGAAGACATGCCCTTAGTATACATTTTCAATCCCTAACAATGGAGGCAAGGTTAGTTTGCAGAAGGAAGTAGCATTTTTAAAAATGTCATCTATTGAGTGTCAAAGTGAAAAATCAGAGAAAGATTTTTAATAAGGATTAAAATATAACTTTAACTAAATAGGTAAACATGATCTTACATAATTTTACTGTAAATAAATGGAAAGGATCATACACATATAAACATCCTCATTTTCATAGAAATGTGAAAAACTAATATAGCATGAGAGGCAGGGCACTAGTTTAATGAAAATATTTCTATAAATGTAGTCGTTTGAATATGCTACACCCAGGGAGGGGCATTATTAGATGGTGTGGACTTGTTGGAGGATGTATGGCCTTGGTAGAGAAAGTGTGTCAATGTGGGAGTGGGCATTGAGACCCTTGTTCTCTTTGACTGGAAGTCAGTCTTTACCCAGTTCTCTTTGGAACAAAATGTAGAACTTTCAACTTGTCTGGATGGAGCCATGCTTCCTGCCTTGATGATAATGGATCAAACCTCTGAACCTATAAGCTAGCCCAAATTAAATGTTTTACTTTATGAGTTGCCTTGGTCATGGTGTCTCTTCACACCAATGGAAACCCTAAATAAGACAATTGACTGCAATATATTGAAGTAATATATGCTCACAACGAGATACAAAGTATAGAAATTTTAATTCTACATTCTTCAAATGAAGTGTTTGATATATGTAAGTTTAAGAAAAATTGGAGTAGAAAAACCTTAAAATTCATACTAACATTGATGGAGTGTAGTAGTAAATGTTAATAAAAGTGAAGACAGCACAAGGCTCCATGGCCTGCTACTGCCAGGTACTCTCAGTCCCTGGTAGTCTCTCTGCCTCCATGGCTACCCCATTAGTGGCTGTTCATCTAGTTCCCATAGTTGGGTCACCGCCATACCAGCCCATGTAATGACATCACATCTCATGGTTAACTTTCACAATGCCATATAACACAGTAAAATAAAAACTTTAGAGGCTTGTAATTTATCAATCATATTTATATCAGCAAATTCTCACCCCACAAAACATCCACACAATAAACTCAGAGCCAATTGATATTGATATAAACTGCCCATCAAGATAAGACAATTTGTCTCATAATACTCCATCCCTTTTAAGGTATTCATAGCTACCTTTGGCTATTTGAAGCCACAAGGGGCTAGGTTGTCCTTGTCCTCCTCCATCTTCTCTTCCTCTCTCTCTTCCTATCTCTCCTGCCTCTCAAAAACTCTGGTCCCTCATTTCTTTTTAACTGCACAATCACAAGCCTTGCCTTATCTTGTGGCTACCCTTACGTTACTATAGACATTCACCCACAGCGGGCTACCATTGTTTGAGTTTATAAACTGAATACCATATAATATTCAAAATTATCACAGTAGAAATCTTTTATGCCTCTGAAATGGAAAGTATAAAATAACACCGTTTAAAAAAATAATTAGTTTAGATTTTTGAAGATAGGTTATTCTTCAGGTAAATAACATTTCATTTTTTCAGATCATATCAAGACTTACTAATTTTTAAGTAATGTCCTGGATTTTATTTTTTATTACTCAGATCAATCCAATTATTTTCACAAAACTTTTGATATATAATATTCTAGTAAAATGCCTAAAAAAATAATTAACCACATGTTCTATATTTTACTTTTCTTTCTTGCTTAAGCCTAAAATTGTTTTTATTCTTCATAATTATATATATATATATATATATATATATATATATATATATATATATATATATAATTTATTGCTTTCATACTGTGATTATACATAGTAACATGCTGTGTATTTATAAAACTTACAGGCTCACATTAATTGTCTATATATTTTTTGCAAAATTTAAATTTCACACTCTGCACTTCTGTGTGGTTAGCTCTTTTGATATTTATAGATACTACTCACTTTTAAAAATTACCTTATGGACTATTATATAATCATATCAGAGTTTAGTGTTTTATTTAAATGCATTTAAAGATCTTTTTCAATACTTTTGACTGTATAAGCAATATAATAATCTTTGCATGTGTATTTTATTTAAGTTAGAGAGGATAGCCTGTAGGATTTAAATTTGTGGATCTAACAAAATATGAAATAATTTTCTAAGTGGCCATTACAATTTTCATTTATTCATTTCCATTTATTCTCTCTATGGCTAGTTTTCGTGGAATATCAATAGTGGATACAAAAGCCTCCACACAGAGGATCTCCAGTCATGTCTGATCTTGCACTCACAAAAATGGGAGCATTTTGGAGATTTGGGACATAGATTAAAGAACTCTCCAGTCTGAATTCATTAATGTCACAAGATAGCTGTTATTGTTAAATGTTTCTTCTAACCTTTTCTCTGCTCCGGTTTATTTCCCATAGGAAATCTGTCCTCATTTGCTGCTGTGGATGTCAACTACTTCTCTGTTAAGGTGGGGAAATTTATTGCTCTATATTTCATATTTCCATATAGGGCAAGAAATATCTTTTTTAAAATACTCACTGAAGTGACATATGAGAGCAATATTATAGATAATCTCTACAACCTTATAAGTGCTCCCCTAGGAAAAGGACTAGTGTGACATATATTCTAGCTTTATAAGTGGTCCCCTAAAAAAAGGACTAATGTGACCTATATCTTAGGAAGAAGGAATCATGCATGCTCAATTCCATAACCTTTCCTATTCACATCTATATGACAAAATGAAGGTTCACTGGCATTTGCTTTTCTGTCTTGCAGCTATGACAGTGATGGTCTATATGCTTTTACAGAAGTCTTGCTGACTAGTCATACTAGGTGCCAACGGTTAGGCAGGCAAATATATCTAGTTATGAAACAGTACCAGCAGGACCATTTACTTGTGACACAAAATTATATATTTAAAAACATATCTATTAAAATTAAATTTGGAATATTTACCTTGATTAAATACTTCCTGTATCTTTTTCTTTGTTTAATTTTGAAATATGAATAACCAAACTATATTTTATATATTGATTTTTTTACATATATCACAAGTTGATTTATATAATCCTACTGAGTGATGATTATAGGTTTTATACTTAAAAAAATTCCACTCAAAAAAGTCAAATACATTTCTACTCTCCTATTAATGTATATACTGAAGATATTTATCAAATTTAATAATTATTAGAAATAGTATTATATATCCATCTTATCAGGTAAAGTCTATGGATGATTCATATGAACCAAGAGACTTGGACAGGAAAAAGTAAGATTAACAACAAGATTTAATGAGAACTGCTTAAATGGGATCCACCCCATATGCAGCCACCAAACTCAAGCACTATTGCTGATGCCAAGGGGTGCTTACTGGCAGGAACCAGATATGGATGCCTCCTCAGAGGCCCTGCCAGAGTCATGCAGATATAGCTGAAGGATGCTTTCAGCTAACCTTGGACTGAACATGAAGAGCCCAATGAAAGAACTAGAGAAAGGACTGAAGGAACTGAAAGGGTTTTCAACTTCATGGGAAGAACAACACCACGAACAAACCAAACCCTCCAGAACTCCCATGGACTAAAACACCAACCAATGAGCACACGTGGGGAGACCCATGGCTCCAGTTACATATGTAACAGAGGATGGCACTGTCTGACATCAATGCAAGAAGTGGCCTTTGGTCCAGTGAAGGCACATTTTCTCTTTGTAGGGGAATGTCGAGGCACTGAGGTGGAAATAGTGATTGGGAGAGGGACCACCTTCATGGAGACAAGTTGTGGGGGAGAGGGAATGGTAGTGGGTAGGAGGGGATGGCAAAGGGTATAACATTGGAAATGTAAATACAGAGTAAATCTAATAAAATATTTTTTAAAATGAAGTTAAGAAAATATTAGTGCCTAAGCAGGAAATGAGAGAAAGAGATAGAAGTTGTAATGGAAATGTATTAACAACCTTTATATTGATAGAATACTATGGAAAAAGCAGTTTACAGGAAAGTTTATCTTGGCTTATAGTTTCAGAGGGATAAGGTCTATCATACTTGGATAACATTGATAGGGGCATATGACACAGGGATAAATGCTTCATTTACACACAGAAGTGGGAGTTGGGATGAAAATGAAAAAAACATGCATTGAGTTCAGACTATTAGGCCTTAAAGGTCACACCCCATGATAAAGCTGCTGCAACAGGTTCTACCTTTTAATGGTTTCAAATTATTCCTAAAGAGAGTTTCCAGTTAGAGAACACCAATTCAAATGCATGAACTTATGCAGGACATTTGTCTTTTAGATCATTACAGAAGAGAATGATTCTGTTGTCATTCAAGTCTTAATGGTGTGATAGTTTGGGCTTACACATCTTTGGAAGATAATCCTCTTTTACTTTTTAAAAAAAGATTAGACACTTAAAGAAAAAAAATGTTCTCTTTTCTATAACACAACCAGCGTGTAGATCCCTATGAACAAGAGAGATGCTTGTTGTTCGCCAACAAAGAGCTTTCAGGGTCTCAAGGTTGAGTTCCAGAGTTTGCAAGAAAGTGATTGACATTTAAAATGTAACATTTTGTTCTATTTACTATTATAAAGCAAAATGATTAAGACTGTGATGAGTGATTTATAAGTTGTATATTAGAGGACTAATGTCAAGTTGTGGGGTTGCTATAACAGTAAAATATAAAATGAATGTATTTTGAAGGAAGCAGGAAAAAATGTTAATAAATAACATAAGGCACAATTATTTAGACTTAGCAGCATACAATAGATGTGCACTAGTGTAGTAGTAAATATTTAAAAAAATCCTTATCTTTATAGGCCCCGAGGTCTCACTCCTGAGGCCCGATTTTAGTATGGAATAACACGCACATCTGTCAGTCCCAGCCACCCCCACGGTCTAACTTTGTCTGTGAAATTCCCTTCTCTTGGCGGTTTTTCACTGTTTTCTGCCTCCATCCTGGGGTGTTTGTTCACCCTAAAACTCATACAAATACAACTATACAGCCCGATAGCTTTTCATACAGGTTTATATATTCAATTCTTAACCCACAAACTTCTACAAAACAAAATTACATCAAATAGACAAAGATACAAACTGCCCTTCAATATGAGATATCAGACCTATAAAATCCTTAATGTTCATAGCTGTTTAATGCCAGTCAAGCCCACCTAGATCTAGCTAGTCTTTTTGGACATCCATGTTAGGACCTCCCTCTCGTCCTCTGACCTCTCTTTCCAGATCTTCTCGCTCTACCTTCCTTCCTCTGCCCAGTCACTGGCTTTCCTATATTTTATTAATTAAAATGGGAAGGTTCAAATGAAGTCACGTCTTGAGTATGTGACTGGGCAGCCCTTCTTGGGGAAGTGGAATTATCATTAAAATATGAACATCTTCAAGACAACCCACACACTAGTATTCAAGGGTAGTTTAAGGTTCCTCAACATTTGCACTAATTGATGTAATTAATGTCGAAATAAATACATAAAATAGTTTTATCAATCCAAAAGTACTTTCATGTCTGACTCTGATACATCTCTCTAAAGAGCCAGTTTTATTCAAGCCCTGTAGATATTCTCTTAATAGAGACATGCTTCTAAATCTAAGTTACTTGAAGGTGATATTACTTTGATATCTATGCATACATGTTTTAATGTATCAGACATTTTCAAAATTATATGTTAGTATTTTACAGTACTTCCAGCATAATTTGATATTCTCAGCTTTACTCTCTTCCCAATATATAATATTTTATTTATGCATTTATTGTGAATGAATTTGGGCAGAATATACAAAATAGGATTAGATGCATGATTTTGTGTTCATTTAAAATTATGAATATGTAAAAAAAGGTAAAATTAAATAATTTGATATCTGGTATGCATTTAATATGTACTATGTGTTAGAGAAATTCAATAAAAACTGCCAAATTTTATTTGGAAACTATAATATTATTTTGACAAAAGATAATTGCATACTATAGCCACTAAGACCACAGTCTGACTGTGAGAAATAAAAATGATTCAAGTGAATACAATTTCTCTTGAGGACTGACAAAAACGTAAAAAGATTGAACATGTTGCATTCTCTGAATGGCAAGCTGATTCTACACAATGCTGGATCAATACATGGAAATAAGCATTGACAATGTTTTATATTTAATAATAAAAACAGAGAGTTGTGTCTTTCCATTTGAAAGTCTTTCGAGAGGTGACACCAGTCCTTTTATTTTTTTTTCTATATTAGACCAATAGTCCTTGATCTATATCTAAAACATTTTATGACAGCAAATTTGCCTTAAGAGTTATTGGATGGTTGTTAAGAGAACTGGAAGAGTGGGAACTCCTGAGATATTTATGTACATGAAGATGTCTAAAAGCATCTCTTCTAGAATAATCTGCATTCATGAAATTTTTTATGGAAAACTCTACTGACCTCTTCTTTTATCCATGGTGACATAACAGATTTTTTTTTTAATTTTTATTTGAAGTTCAGACTCAGATGAACAGCATGTAGGTTAAAATAGTTAGTACATACCAATGATGACATTAAGCCAATTTTTTAAAATTATGAATGAAAATACTTTTTATAGTTTAACAAAATTCTTTGCTTTTGCAGATCATATGATAATAGATATAAATATAGGTACAGGTACCAGTACAGATAGAGATAGAGATATAGATAGAGACAGAGACAGAGACAGGGACAGAGACAGAGACGGAGATAGAGATAGAGATAGAGATAGAGATAGATGTGGAATAAAGCTATAGAAATAAATATGAAAACCAACAAAAATAAAAATGACACAGCACAAAAGTTTATTGAAAGTATGTTTTTCAATGGGATTATTTAGAAGTTAATCTCAAATGTTGAATATATATTAAGAATCACTACAGTGTACTAAGTACTATCTGGAAATACTTCTTATTATACTGGAAAATTTGAACATGTCGGTAAGTTCAGCATTATGAATTGAAGTAGTCTTTAAATTTAAATAATATAATTGTTTCTGAAAATGTATCGAAGGCAACAGAACATGATTTAAGGTTAAAAACCAACAGTCATTGTGCCAAACTAAAAGTTAGAAAATAATATAATAGAAAATTAATATGTAAAATGTATGTACAGCATTGGATCTGCTCGGGTTCCTGATTTTTGTTTTGTAAGTACTTATATCTCCACTTGATAAATTCATGCAAATTTTATAGGTTGAAATAACAACTTATACAATATGTTCACATCGTAGAACAACTTTATAAATGAACAATAAGATTAGCTTGTATTTTTCAGTTAAAAATCAGTAATCAAATATGCAAAGTGAGATCGAATTTAAGAACAGTTTAAAGATGATATTTCTCTAATGATTTTGTAAACTTTAATATTTCTCTCCACATAATTCAGTATATTATCTATAGTTATAATATAAAAATTTACTTGCATAGTTTCACAAGAGAATCAATAGTAGAAATAATCCTACAGTAAAAACAGTATAAAAGAATCATATACTGATGAAGCTGGTTTACTTAAAAGAAAGGACAATATCTTTTAAATGAATATAAAGGTAGTAGAGATAATGACAAAAACTATGTTGATCATGATGATCAAAGAGAACATATAAGAGCCCCAGACAACCAAGGAAATTGGCAAGCCTATTGCTTTTTCTCCTCAAACTGAAGAAATTGTTTTGCCAAACACATCTATGTAACTTATTGAACCCAGGAGCATTCAAGCTGGACATACCTAAAGACTTCCCCCCTCCCCCTTATTGACTACTGTTCGTGGTACTGGAAGTACTCTGCTCACCAGTAATGGGTAAACCTAAGTTCGAACCAAGCTACAAACTCTTCAGTCTACTACGATGGCCTGCCTGAAAGATGAGTAGTGCAATATTTGCACAAAGGTTGTGGGAGAAACGAATAAACCCTTGGTTGATTTTAAGGCCTGATCAGAAAGATATATCCCATTCCTCAACACAGCTTGGGTAGTGAAGAACCTGAGACTATGTAGTTCATAGACTTATGGAAAACCAAACAATAGTGTTCTACTTAGCCTCCTCCTGCAGAAGATGGAGGATAAAGGAAAAAAGAAAAAGAAAAAGAAAAAATCTGTAGCTAGACAACGTGCAGAGCATAAGAAACCTTAAAATACTCTAACCTAAATGGGTTGTCTCCTATAATTTTCTCTCTACAGGGCTTAGAGACCTGTTTAGAAGAGGTGTGGCAAACAGTATGGGCCAGAAGGAATGGTAAACACCAGTGAAATAAGACTTTTAAACGTAGGGTGACCAATGAACACATATACTCACAGAGTGCATAGACATGAGAAAAGCCCACATGGAATCTGCCTGATGAATGCCACTGGCAAAAGAATTGGAGATATACTCATATCTCTAACTCACACACTTAATTAATATCTCCCATTAATACTTTAAAGTGAAAAATTATTTATCTCAAACTAAATCCCACTAAAGATACAAATGACGGTAGTGTTGGCCCCATCAACAGCAGCAGTTAGTCAACACATAAGTAATTCTGGCATCTTTGGAAGTTCTTGGTCTCATGTTTATTTACTGCATTTTAAGATAATTATTTTTTGAATTTATTTTTATTTTTGTTTTTATGCTTTTGTGTTTGTCTGTGTGGGTTTCTCTTTGTGTTTTGTTTATGTGTGTGTGAGTTTGTGTGTTGCTTTTGGTTTTTTGTTTTTATGAGATTCTTTTGTGGGCAAACCTGTGTGTCCATGTTTATTTGTATTTCTTTTGTGACTCTTTCTTTATCTTTTTTGTTCCCTTCTACTCTGATTTGTCACTTTCTTATGTTGTTACTACTTTTGAAATACCTGTATAGTTTCAAAGGAAAGATATCATGGCATAACAAATGCAGGATTTGACAGTACAGGGAGTGTGGGTGCTCTAGGGGATTTGAGAGATGGGAAGTTTAACCAGAATATAATGTATCAAAAAACCTATGGTCAATAAACAAAAACCATATAAGAGAAAATGTTAAGATTTGAAAATATATGACATTAGAAATAGTCATATTGAGTCAGATAATATGGAATCGAATGACAGACATGGCATGTATCTTATAATATGTCTAAGAATCTGGTGGGTGTGAAATTATTTTCATAACCACAGGGATAATGTATAGGATAAAAAATGTTGAGGGTGGGGCAAAAGGAATGACCACCTACGTAAGGAAAAGTAGAATATATAGTTAGAGTGGAACTGGGGAAAACTGGAATGATGCATTAAATGAAGGTGGGGTGGGAAGTGAGTTAAGAGAGAGAATGTGGGGGAGGCAGCTAATATAATTAGCAATTTGAGGGTTCATATATAAATATATATACTATACTAAAAGATTCTATAATGGCACACATACATGAAAGAAATCTAACTGGAGTCACCAAATGACACTGGAGATAAAACCCCATGTAGATATTCCTTCTCTCCAAGTATAATTACAAATAAGGAACAGGTTGCATCTAATTAAGTTGTTGGCCAAAGGAGCCTTATAGAAATACACAAGCTAACCAGGTTCTTGTGAAGACTAATGCTTGCTCTACAAAATAAAATAAAGTTACTATGGCCCTGTTGCTGAAAACAATGTTTATGTATCTCATTGGACACAGTGAAGTCATGGTGGTTAATAATTGAAGACTTCATCACCACGCACTAGTATTCATAATGCTGAAGGGAATTCTCTACACTACCAGAATTGAAAAGTGAAAAACAACCCTGCTACAAACCTTGTGATCGACAGTAACGACCTGCTTAACCGATAAGGTGCTCCAGTGGCTGTACAAACATTGTAGAAATACGTGATTGGATTTAAAGCACAATCTATAAAATGAAACCTATGCCTAACACTGCTTGGGTGAAGAAAACTTAGACTAAATAGAATATGGATCTAGGAGAAATCAAATGCTGTGAAAATAATGTAACCTAAAATGACTATATTTTTCCATATGGTTACATTAATTTCTAATCCTGACATCATCAGAGAAGTGTCTTCCCACAGTAAGTGGGAATTAATACAGAGAGCAAGTGAACAGTTTTCAGAGAGTGAGAGGCCTTGAAATATTCATTCATAAATGGTATTTCTTTTTTAATATATTGTTTTTATTTGCATTTCAAATGTAAATCATTTTCAGGTTTCCCCTCTGCAAATCCCCTATATCATCCCCCTCCCCCTGCTTCTATGAGGGTGCTACCTCACCCACCCACCCTCTCCCACCTCACCATCATCCTGGCTTTCTCTTACAGTGGTTCATTGAGCTTTTATCAAATCATTCAATTCGTGAATAAGGAATTAAGCAGAAGAGCAGGTAGACACAAATTGTAAGGTTCAGAATGGAGGGAGATGCCAAGGATACAGGATCTTCCAGTACAATAAAAACTGACACCAATAGTAACTGACAGAAATGGTGGTAGTGTGCACAAGGAAAGCACAGATCTAAAGTAGCTAGGGAACCAGAACTAAAACAGAGGAAAGGACAAGCTACCATTTAAAGCCAAGTGTATTCTCCATGTACCAACCACAGACAAAGAAGTAATTAGCTTATCCAAGAGAGTCTCACTGGATATACAAACGATCTATGAAGGAAGACTCCATGCCTAGTATAGATGGCCAACCAAAAATGAACTCAAAAGCATTTTGGATATTTTTTCTCTCTTATTGATTTGACTTGGCATTTTTTACTTTACTTGTCTTTTACTTGTAATATTATTGTATCCAGTTTGTCTTTTTATGTTTTGCTTTGTTTTGTTTTGTGTGCATGTGTGTGTGTGTGAGTGTGTGAGTATTTGTATGTGTGTGTGTGTGTGTGTGTGTGTGTGTGTGTGAGCAAAAAGGGAATATTAAAAGCTGAGAGCAAAAATAATGCCAGATAATATATAAAAGCAAACCTATAAGAATTACACCTGAATTCACAACAGATACCTTGAAAGCCAAAAGATCTTGTACAGATGTCTTGCAGACACTAAGAGACTAAAGATGGCAGCCCAGAGTTATATACCCTACAAACCCAACAATCATCATAGACTGAGAAACCATGATAGCCCATGACAAAACCAAATGAAAACAATATCTTTCTACTAATCTAGTTCTACAAAGGATGTTAGAAGGAAAACTTCAACACAAAGAGGAAAAATATTCCTAAAATCCACATTTTTTTTCATATCACAGCAAAAAGTAAAACCAAAATAAGATAATTATATAGGCACAGTATCACCATCAACATCAAAATAACAGGAACTAACAATCATTGATCACTAATATCACTCAACATCAGTGGATTCAATTCACCAATAAAAACAAATAGGCTAACAGTCTGGACACTTAAATAAGAATAAAAACCCTCACTATGCTTTGCACAAGAATTAAACCCTGTCAAGAAATAAAGACACTATTACAGTGTAAAGGGATGTAAAACATTGTCCAAGCAAACAGACCCAGGATAAAAGATGGAGTATCTATTCTAGTATTAAATAAAATAAACTTTCAACCAAGAATCATCAAAAAATATGGGGAAAGACACTTCATACTCATCGAAGAAAAAACAATCATCAAGATGGTCTTTCAATTATGAACATCTATGCCCCCAAATCAAGGGAACCATATTTAAAGAAGCTTTACTAAAGCTCAAATCACACTCTGAACCCCACACACTAATTGTGGGGGACTTCAACATCAATACAATAGCAATACTTAAACATAAAAATAAAATAAAAGCACATACATAAACATAATAAAAGCAATATCTGAAAAGCCAAAAGCCAATATCAAATTGAAGGGAGAGAAACATAAAGCAATCTCAGAAAACTCCTGGACATTACAGAGCTGTCAATTCTCTTTTATTCAATATAGGACATGGATTTCTAGCTTCAGCTGTAAGACAAAACAAGTGGATACAAACTGAAAAGGAAGAAGTCAGGTTTCACTATATATGAATGATATGATAGTACACATAAATGTCCAACATAATTCTTCCAAAGTACTCCTATAGCTGGCAAACAAATTTAGAAATGTGACAGGATACAAAATTAATTAAAAAAATCACTAGACCTACTTTATGTAAATTATAAATTGACTGAAAAAATAATGAAATAACACTCTTCATATTAGCCACAAACAATATAAAATATCTAGGTATAACCCTAGCCAAGGAAATATAAGGACAATAACTTAGAGTCCCTGGAGAAAGAAATTGAAAATAAATCGGATGATGAAAGGAGCTCTTATGTTCATGGATAGGAAGGATTAACATAGTCAAATGGCAATCTTTCTAGAAGCAATCTACAGATTCAATGCAATTCCCATAAAAACTCCAACACAATTTTTGCAGACCTTGAAAGAACGTTTCTCAACTCTATCTGAAAAAAAAAAAAAAACCAACAAGCAAATCAGAGCTCCACAAGATAGCTAAAACAATCTTAAATAATAAAAGAATTTCTGGAAGAGAAGCTTCCCTGAACTCAAGCTGTATGTTGCTTGTCTAACTAGATATCTACATATAGAAAAGATGCAAAGGGATCCATTTTACTACACAGCACAAAACTTAAGTCCACATGAATCAAAGACCTTGAAATAAGACTGCTTACACTAAAGATATTAAAAGAGAAAATGGGAAATAACCTTGGATGTATTGATACAGGACACAATTTTCTGAACAGAACATCAATGACTCATGTTCTAAGATCAACAACTGATAATAGGTACCTCATGAAAGAAAACACTTCTGTAAGGCAAAAGACCCTGTCAATAGGACAAACCTTTGTTTAGAGATTGGGAAAACATCTACACTAAGCCAACATATAACAGAGGGCTCATATTCAAATATACAAAGAACTCAAGAAGTTAGACTTCAACAAAACAAAAAAGGGAATTTTAAAAATGGGATACAAAGCTAAACAAAGTTTCATAAAATCATTGTTTCTGATAGCTGAGTAGTACTCCATTGTGTAAACATACCACAATTTTTGTATCCATTCATCTACTGAAGAACATCTGGGTTCTTTTCAGCTTCTGGCTATTATAAATAGGGCAGCTATAAACATTGTGGTACATGTGTCTTCATTGTACATTGGAGCTTCTCTGGGGTATATGCCCAGAAGTGAAATAACTGGGTCTTCAAATAGTACTATGTACAATTTTCTGAGGAATCGCCAGACTGATTTTAAGACTGGTTGTACCAGTTTACAACCCCACCAACAGTGGAAAAGTCTTCCTTATTCTCCACATCCTCACCAGCATCTGCTGTCATCTGAATGTTTGGTCTTAGCCATTCTGACCGGTGTGAGGTAGAATCTCAGGATTGTTTTGACTTGCATTTCCCTGATGGCTAAGGATGTCCCACACTTCCTTAGATGCTTCTCAGCCATTCAATATTCCTCAACTGAGAACATTTTGTTTAGCTCTGTACCCCATTTTTAATAGGGTTGTTTGATTCTCTGGTGTCTAGAGGTTCTTGAGTTCTTTGTATACCTTAGATATTAGGCCTCTATCTGATGTGGGGTTGGTAAAGATCTTTTCCCAATCTGTTGGCTGCCAATTTGTTTGCTTGACAGTGTCCTTAGCCTTACAGAAACTTTGCAATCTCATTAAGTCCCATTTGTCAATATTTGACCTTAGAGCACGAGCCATTGGTGTTCTGTTCAGAAAATTTTCTCCTGTGCCTATGTGTTCTAGGGTTTTTCCCTACATCCTCTTCTAATAATTTCAATCTACCTGGTTTAATGTGGAGATTTTTGATTCACTTGCACTTCTACAATGAGAAAAGGAAGGGTCTATTTTCATTCTTCTGCATGCTGAGTGCCAGTTGGACCAACACCATTTGCTGAAGAGGCTGTCCTTTTTCCATGGAATGTTTACAGCTCCTTTGTAAAAAATCAGGTGACCATATATGTGAGGGCTCATTTCTGAATCTTCTTCTATTCCATTCCATTGATACACATGCCTATCTCTGTACCAGTACCATGCATTTTTTTAGCACAATTGCCTTGTAATCTAGCTTGATATCAGGGATAGTGATTCACGCAGATGTTTTCTTGTTGTTGAGGATGGATTTCGCTATTCTCGGTCTTTTGTTATTCCAGATGAAACTGCAAGTTGCTCTTTCCAACTCTGTGAAGAATTGGGTTGGGATTTTCATGGAGATTACATTGAATCTGTAGATTGCTTTTGGTATGATGGCCATTTTTACAGTGTTGATCCTTCCAATTCATTAGCATGGGAGATGTTCCCATTTTCTGAGATCTTCTTCAATTTCTTTCTTTAAAGGTTTGAAGTTCTTGTCATACAGGTCCTTCACTTGCTTAGTTAGAATTCTTAAGAAAATGGATGCATCTAGAGAATATCATCCTGAGTGAGATAACCCAGTCACAAAAGAACAGATATAATATGCAGTCACTGATAATTGGATACTAACCCCAGAAAGCTCTGAACACCTCAGAAACAACTCGCAGACTATATGCAGTTCAAGAAAAAGAAAGAAAGTTAAAAGCCATTATGCTAAATCTTTACACACTAAGAAAACTTTGACTAATTCCAGGTTACAACTCATTTTACATGTATTTTATTCTCATTGTAACTAGTAAGATCTTAATGCACATTATCAAACCTTTAAAAAACAAGTACTTACACAAATGTATTTGTATACTTTTTTGCAAAAATCCTTAAAATCTGTACATTTATCTTTGTTTTTTTAAAAAATAAAGTTGTAAAAAAAAGCTAAACAGAGGGTTATCAAATGGCTGAGAACCAGTTAATGAAATGTTCAAAGTCCTTAGTCATTAAAAAATGCAATTCAAAATTAGGCTGGAATTTTACCTTCTACCTATCAAAATGGCTATCATCAAAAATTCAAGAGACTGTACATCCTGACAATGATGTGGAGAAAGAGGACACCCATCCATTGTTCCATTGTGATTGCAAACTTGTACAAAGACTAAGGAAATCAATTTGTCGGTTTCTCTGAAACTTGGAAATAGTTCTACCTGAAGGCCCAGCCATACACTTTCTGTGCATATAACCAAAAGTTGTTTCATTATGTTAAAGGGCACATATACCAGTATGTTCATATCAGTTTTATTCATTATAATCAGAAATCGGAAATGACCCATGTGTCCCTCAAATAAAGGATGGATACTGAAAATGTAGTTACAAAATAGAATACTTTCAGCTATTAAATACAAAAACAGAATGAAATTGGAAGGTAAATGATTAGAAATAGAAATTTTCACCGAGAGTGAGGTAACCCAGAACCAAAATAAATGCATGGTATCTATTCAATGGAAAATGGAAATTAGGCAGAATTACAGAACACCTATGATAAACCCATTGACACAACAAAGTAATTAGAAATAAAGGAAGGTCCAAGTGATGATGCTTAGAATGTGGAAGAAAATAACCATTCGAGGCAGAGGAGAGAGTGATCTTCGTGGGAGCAGGATGGAGGAAAATATATGCCAGGTATAGGCAACATCTTTATGGGTACCTCATGCTCTAGTAACTCAGGACGCACATGAAGATCAAGTAACACATTTGCTACATATGTATTAGCAGGCCTAGGTCCAGCCCATATATGGTTTTTAGTTGGTAGTTCAGTTTTGAAAGTCCCAAGGGTCCAAGTTAATTGTATCTGCTGGTTTTCCTATGGGGTTATTATCCCCTTCAATGCCTGCAGTCTTTCTTCCTGTTCCTCCATAAAGTCTCCAAGCATCATCCACTGTTTGGCTATGGGTATCTGCATCTGTCTGAGTCAGCTGTTCACTGAAGATCCATGCTAGACTCTTGTCTGGAAGCATAACAGAGTATCATAAATAGCATCAGGGATTGGTCCTGGCTCTTAGTATTGGTCTCAAGTTGGACCAATTATTGGTTGGCCATTCTCTCTGTCTCTGCTCCATCTCCATTCCCTACTTGTAAACTGAATACATTTTGGATCAAAAGTTTTGTGGGTGGGCTTTTGTTCCTATTGCTACGTGAATCTTCTTGTCTAACTAGAGAAGGTGACCTCTTCATGTTCCATTTCCGCAGTGCTATGAGTCACATTTAGGAGCACCAACATTGATTCTTAGGTGCCTCCCTTATCCCAGGTCTAGGGCTCCTCCTGCAGTTGCCGCTACTGTCTCTCATCAGTTCAAGGTTACTATTTGTTCTCATGGCCATATGACCATCCATCCTGTCCCTCCCCTCACTCATTCCTTTCTTCATATCTTCTCCTACCCTGTTTTATTTCTCCAATTTCCTCTTATGACTATTTTATTCTTTATTTTAAGTGAGGTACAAATGTCCTCACTTGGGTCATTCTTCTTGTTTAGCTTCTTTGGGTTTGTGGAGCATAGCAGAGTTCTACTGTGTTTTATGACTAATATCCACTTATAACTGAGTATATATGAGGCATTTTCTCTTGGGACTTGGTTATCTTACTCAGCATTATATTTTCTAGTTACATCAATTTGCCTGAAAAATTCTTGATGTCTATTTTTAATAAACAAATACTATTTTATTATGTATATGTGTTATATTTTCTTTATCCATTTTACAATTGAGGGACTTATAGGTTGTTTTCAGTTTCTGTTTACTGTGAATAAAACTGCTATGAAGATAGTTGAGTAAGTGTCCTTGTGGTTTGGTAGAACATATTTTGGGTATATGCCTAAGAGGGGTATAGCTGGGTCTTGAGGTAGAGCTATTCCAAGTTTTCTGAGAAATCACCAAATTGATTTTCAAAGTGGTTTATTTTTGTACTCCCACCAGCAAAAGAAGAGTGTTTTCCTAGGTCTATATCCTCATCGGCATCTCTCTCTCTTAAATTTTCTATCTTGGCCATTCAAATAGATATAAGATGGAACATCAAAGTTGTTTTGATTTGCATTTCCCTGGTATCTTTCAAACATATTCTTATTAATTGTTTCTACAAAAATGAAAGCATTTTCATATAGAAATATTTTTCTAATAATGTAATGGGTGCTAATTCAAAAATTTTATTGCACATATTTGTTTTAGATTTCTTTGATCAGATAATATGATAAAAAATAAGATGAGTGTAAAGTTCATGAAAGTAAGTAGGATGATATTTTGTTCTACAAAATTTGATATGTGATGAAATCTGCAGGAAATGTCACTCAACTATTTCATGAAATTACAAATTAATCAAACATACAAGATAAGAATTATCAGATACAGTGAAAGAGGTCTTTTAGTATCTTACTCTGAGCTGGTAGAGTGATCATATCTTTGATCACCTAAGTGAGTGACCTTTAAATATCTTCTTAAAAAATAAAAGAATAACATTTTAAATATAGATATATTTTTGTTTTAGTCAAAAATTTTCATATAACTGGCACATAATCAAATATTACCACTTTAAATATAAAAAAATGGAGAATTGTGGTTATAGGTTCAGTGTAAATTTGTTTTTAGATAAAAACATTCCTCGAATTTTAAATTTTATTGATTCTATCTAAACTTCACATTACTTAACCCAGTTCTGCTCACATTCCCCATTTGTACCCATTCTCCACCTTTTAAAATTACCCCCAACAGAGAAAAAAACTCATTGTGAAAGCTGTTGTATGCCATACATAATAAATTATGGCCACACTTCTTTGCTTGCAAATACCATTGCAAAGATTCATTCTCCCAGTATGAAGCCTCTGGCTTCAAGTACATCATCAATCCTGGACCTTCATTGAGGGTTCTGTCAGATACCTTTTAATTGTCCTGTTTCGTGGATATCCTACAGTCTTGTATCTGCAATACTGGCACCTTCATTCATTTCAGCGGTTTATTAATGGGGAAGATGCTAGAGTGGGCTAATTTAAAACCCTGGATCTGGCCCTAAGAGGTATCTGAGCTGCTCGGGTCATTAGCTCTCTGACACTTGATCCCCAGCAACCAAGGGCAGCTCTATCCTGCTGCTCAATGGAGGTGCACAGCTGACTGGTGCAGCAGGTAAGGGGCAGGACCAGCTGTCCTGTTCTAATGACCCCAGGTCCAGATCTCCTGACCACAGTAGGTAGTGAGGGCAAAGGGGAAAACGGGTAATTGCAAAAACCACCACAGAGCAGACAAAAGGCAGGGCAGACTCTCCAGGCTGATTCCACCACAACCTCACAAATCTATGGGCAGCTTTCCTACCTAGGCTGCATGCAGGAACCTCTCTTCATGCAGCTAGTGAAAGGGACAGCTCTCTTGCTTTAATGACCTCAGAGCTGGGTATTTCTCTCTTAGCAACGGGAGATAAGTGGTAGGGGCAGCTCTCCTATGCTCATGTTCTCATTTGCAACTCTCACCATGTGTAGAATCACACTCCTTAATACTACAGATGGCTAGGGGCAGAATAAAGTCTCCTCTTACATCCCCAGACCACCCACACAGGATATCAAAGGGAGGAGCCAGTTCTGCCCAGCCCTTACCCATCAGCATTTCCCTCGGCAGCCTTCCTGACTAGGGATATTCACCTAGCTGGTGTTTGTAAATTATTTGCTCCACTTTTTTGGTGTCTGGGGTCATCTCAGATGTTTTTTCATGGGTCCATGCTCCTCTATTTGACCTTGTATTTTGTCCCGTGTGTTATGTTTTCTCTTCTCAGAGGGACCGAGGTATACAAATTCCAGCCTTTCTTCTTTTAGAGCTTTATAAGATCTGTGAATTATTTCTTGGGTATTCACAGCTTTGGGGGGCTAGTATCGGCTTATCAGTGAGTACATACTATTTGTGTTCTTTTGTGACTGGGTTACCTCACTCTGGATTATAGCTCCTATTTCCATTCAAGCATCAATTGTCTTCTATGTGTCTGTCCTCAGTAAGTTAGTGTGTCTCGGCTGGTATCACTCTGCTTATTGGCTGGAGTCCATGGAAGATGTCACAGCACACCACCAGAATTTTTGTATGCATTTCTCTCCATGGAGTCCCAAAACATGCATTGTAAGTCAGACCAGTGCATGCATATTGTTAGCAAAGAATCCTTCATCACATAACTGTCCATGCTCTTGTTTAGCAGAACATTATTTCAACTGGGTCTACCTCATTAAAATGTTCCATCACCATGGTTGCTCCAGCAAAACACCACCCAACAAAAACTGCTTTTCCAAAGAACCCTGAAGTTTTACAGATCATATATCATTTAAACAGAAGGAATGCATGCTTAGAAAGTTATCAGGGTCTTCTTTGCGGCTTCATTAAAATGAATGAACTACATCCTGAATGTCTCAACTCATTCAAGGCCATACATTGAATAGTGTTCAGCACAGTATGCTTCAATGTGTCTCAATCTGATGGTTATGTAAATAACATTCCTCAAATCCACAAGAGCTCATTTTATTAAACACACCGATGCATTCACTTTGATTTTGTGAATGAGCAAATAATCATTCCTGTTAATCAAATTTGTGGGATTTCAGGAAGTTCATGGAGAATATAAAGAGCATTTATTTCCATTTTCTTTTTACATTTTAAAACAAATAAAGACAAGTAGAACACTCAGAAATTTGCTAAACCATTTTTGAATGGGAATGCATCTTGGAATGCTGGGAAATGGCATACACTGAATGCTGAATGGGATTTACTGGTGTGTTTTCAAAAATAGAAACTCTTTCTAGAATGAGAAAATAAGCATCTCTGCTTCTATTACTCTCTGTTATCTGGTGCCAGCTTGTGTGACTCAAGGACAGATTCATATAATCAGAACACATCTTAGTTTCTAACAGTTTCAGTACATTTCTTTTTTTTTTTTTTTTTTTGCAATTTATTTAAAAGACTCAGAAAATTAACAGGCAACATAAATTATGAAAGAGCCTGCATTATCTGCTTAACTCAGGACATAAAGATTATGTTTCTTTAGCTATCACCATGGCTTGTATTCTTATTTATCATTGGATTATTTCAGAAAGGGTCTCAAGTAATACAGGCTAGACTAGCACTCACTTCACATATCTGACGAACAATTTGAACTCCTTCTCTTTCCTCTATATTCTGTGTGAAAAGTTTACTAGCATACGAGGTCACATTAATCTAGAAATCTTTAATAATAATAATAATAATACAATACTAATATTAGTATAACAGAGTGTGGATACTGAAATAATAATTGTTTCCCTTTTGTCATTTTAGAATGAGTATTTTTGTATAATTTCATTGATAATTCATCAGTATTCATTGTCATAGCATCAATGGTAATGGATTCTTTTGCAATTAATATGGTTGTTGTATACTTTCATAAGATTTTTACTGAAACTCAGTAGCAATATGATATTCATCCCAAATAAAGTAGAGCTGTTAAAGTGATAAAGTCTTACAAGTGTGTGGAGCTGAAATTCATAACAGCATAGAATTTCACAAGAGCGAGGTGTTAATCTTGAGGGTGCATAGTGCTCATAGATAAGAGGAAATTGCTTTAAATGACTAATAGTTCTCTCTATGGTGTGCAGGGTTTTTAACTGAGATAAGGCTCATCAACCCAACAGAAAAATGATGTCAAGTTAGTTATACTGCCTAGTAGTGAACAGTAATTTGTCCTTAATTGGCCAATTGTATAAGAATTATTTAAATATATTTGTGATTAGGTAATGGGATAGTCCAAAGGATCAAAGTTTTGAAAACTTTACGTTAGGGAAAGACAATGACAACTACCTCGGCATGTCTGTGTACATCTGTAATCCCACACATAGCAGACAGAGCCAGGAGAGGATTGGCACAATTTTGAATTCCACACCAGTCTCTGCTACATAGTGAGAACCTGTTTTAAAACATATTTAAGTAGACTTTAGCAAAGAAAAAACAACTATATTGACTAAAAAAAATAAGCAAACATAACTTATTATTATTTGAATGAAACATCTGTATTTTTAATCGCATATCCTGAAGGATGATTAGACAAAAGTGCTGACATTGATAAAATATTTATTTAAGAAAGGAAAAGATCTATAACAAAAATAAAAGTTAATAACAACTAAATGAGTAAAAATGTAAAAAGTAGAACAATAAAAAAAATACCATCATGAATACTCATGTCTGGAGAAAGTGAATCAGAGTCAGAGAATATGTAAGAAAATAGTTTACATGGAGAACACATTGCAGTTGATCTACAAGAGCATGGTACCTAAAATTAAGACACGCTGAATCACAGATATATCATTTACGTTAGGAAAAGCTATTATGATGAGAAAATTAAATAGAAATGAAGAAGTTTTTAAGGTTATATTTGCTGTGTAATCTACTAGATGCTATAAACTATAATTATGAAAATTTGTAGAAGGATGATATTCAGGAACTGAAACTCAAGGAAGATACTTTCTGTCATTCATCAAATGCTTCATAATATATATATATATATATATATATATATATATATATGTATATATATATATATATTTATGCTTATATTGTATATATCATGTATGCAAAATAATGCCATGCAAATATGGAAAAAAGGAAGGTAAAGTATGTTTGTCACAATTTGTCAAAGATTTATATGGCTGAAATTAAAGACAATTTAAATTATTAAAGTTAGAATGAAATCTATACCCCCCAGAAACCTCTGAACACCCCAGAAACAACTCACAGACTATATGAAGTTCAAGAAAAGAAAAAGAAAATGAAAAACCATTATGCTTAATCTTTACACACCAAAAAGACTTTGACTAATTCCAGGTTACATCTTGTTTTACATGTACTTTATGCTCATTGTAACTAGTAAGATCTTAATGCACACTATCAAACCTTTAAAAAAAAGCCAAGTACTGACAAAAATGTATTTGTATAATTTTATATAAAAATGCTTAAAATCTGTACATTTATCTTTGTTTTTTAAAATAAAGATGTTTAATTTAAAAAACAAATGAAATCTATAAGCAGATTTGATTTTTAGAAAATATGTATTATTACAAATAATCTAATAAGTTTGTTTAACTACTTTTCCATTAATACACTCTGATGATATGAAATAAAATATTTAAATATATATTCCAAACCAATTTTACATTTCCAAGACATAATGAGATACCTAAATTTTACACAAATATGTGCTGCCATATACATAAATTTTAAATTGATATAAAATGAAACAATCGTAGTCAGCACTGATAAGTACTGTGGTATATATATATTTTCTGAAAATTCAACTTTTATAGAAGAAATAAGAATATAATTTTTATCTGTGCACTATGGAGTTATATTTTTGAAAATTTCAAATATGTACACATTGTATTTTGATCATATTGATACTGATTCTAGCTCTTGTTCCCCTCTGTAGGCTTTTGATTCCTTTTATCTTTCCAATTGGTATGTCACCTAAGTTTATTCTACCTGTCTATCTATCTATCTATCTATCTATCTATCTATCTATCTATCTATCTATCATATTCTATTTTGTGATCCAGTTAGTGTAACTAAAGCCACTTGCATCAACAGGCATTGGGCATAGTATTTATGAGAGTTTGAGTAATTTACCAGTGAGGAATATATTGATGAAAATGATTCTCTCACTCTGCCAAAAGTTTCCTTGGGTATGTGGCCTTGAGACTTTCTTCACTATTCATGATGGGACATTGACACATCTAATTTTTGGGAGGTCTTATAAAGTGAATCTACTTCCACTAATCGAGGTCTATCGAGGTCTTGCAAAGATTAAGTGCTAGACAAACTTTTCATGGAGCAATTAGATGCCACAGTGTATTGCCAAGAAAGATAAGGACAGACCTTAATCAGGAAATAGCATTGTATTTTGCTTCCCCTTTCAACCTAGTCTTTCTCTGTATTTGTGTTGTTTTCTTTGTATAGCTTTCCTGGATAATGCAGAGGATGATACACATATATCCTTCAGAATTAAGAACACAACATTGCTTTGCACTTTGACCAGTTATGAGTCTTTGTATTAACCAACATCAACTAAATAATAAAGTTTCTTTAGCCAAGTAGTTGCCTTGTCCTAGTCTATATGTACAAAGATAAATAACTAGAAGACATTTTGACAGCATGCTCATTCAATAAATGCTTCCTTGTTAATGTCAAGATCTTTCTTCTAGCTATGACTATTTTTTCTTTTTTATTATTTTATTGGATAGTCTCTGTGTTTACATTTCAAATGTTATCCCCTTTCTACCTGCTCCCCCTTTCCCTGCACTTGTTTCTATGAAGATGCTCCCTCTCCCAATCATGCTCTCCACCTCAGTGCCTTGGCATTTCCCTACAATGGGAAAACATGCTTTCACTGGACCAAAGGCCTCTTCTCCCATTGATGAAAGACAACACTATCCTCTGCTGCATATGCAACTGGAGCCATGGATATCTCCATGTGTGCTCAAGGGTTGGTATTTTAGTCCCTGGAAGTTCTGGAAGGTTTGGTTGGTTAATACTGTTGTTCTTCCCATGAGGTTGCAAACCCTTTCAGCTCCTTCAGTCCTTCCTCTATGTCTTTCATTGGGTCTCTGAGTTCAGTACGATGGGTAGCTGCAAGCCTTCCTGAACTATATCTCTATGACTCTGGCAGAATCTATAAGGAGGCATCCATATCTGCTTTCTGTGAGTGAGCACTTCTTGGCATCAGTAATAGTACTGAGGTTTGGTGGCTGCATATGGGGTGGATCCCCAGGTGATGTAGTCACTGAATGATCTTTTCTTCAATCCCTGCTCCTCTATTTGACCTTGTATTTCTTCCTTTGAGTGTTTTGTTATCCCTTCTAAGAAGGACTGAGGTATCCAAGTACTGGCCTTCCTTCGTTTTGAGCTTCATAAGATCTGTGAATTGTTTCTTGGGTATTCAGAGCTTTTGGGGGTTAATATCCAATTATCAGTGAGTGCCTACCATGTGTGTTCTTTTGTGACTAGTTAACTCACTCAGGATGATAGCTTCTAGTTCCATTCATTTGCCTAGGAATTTCATAAAGTCATTGCTTCTAATAGTTGAGTAGTACTTCATTGTGTAAATATCTCTCACCAGATAGTCTGAGTGGAGGAGTGGGGGCTAACCACTGGGCTCAGGTTGGTGAGTTTTTCTGAGGCTTTTCCGGGTTCTTAGCAGTCTGTAGACCATCCCTGAATCTTGGTGGTGGTGGTGGTCTTGCTCTATCTCTGGCCCTGATCTACCTTTTTTCTTTAATCAAATTTACTGTGGATTCTCTCTAATTGAGAAAATCAAAAATCTAGTCAGAAGAAAATCAATTGTCTCTATAATACTTTATTATTGAACCTTGGGCCTTATTTTGCCTGGTAGGTTTATAGTGTAGCATATTATTTCTAGACCTGCATAAAGTCATTGGTCAGTATTTTTTCCCATCAGTATCCATAACTCCTTCTAGCATTATTGATAATAGAACAACAGGGGAAATCATTTAGTTCAGTTTTAGCTTTATTTTCTGTGTCCTATAACCAAAACAATATTTAAAAAATCATAAAACTTTAATTTATTGCTAACATGTTTTACTGTTTTAAACTAGTTATCTAATGCTTTTACTTGGTGACAAGAAGTGATCTCTCATTCTTCATATGCTAAATGATACTAGTGCATACTCAACCCCTCAAATAAGATTATATTTTAAATAAACTATTATAGAAAATTCCAAAACAATTTCTTTTGGGGAGGGTGGAGGTCTGTAATAATTTTATTTTAACAGATAACCCAGGCAGCATGATTAGAGCAGATGGTAATTATCTTTTCCAAGGGCGGAGTCTGAGCTGGGCTGGCAGCTCACAAACCCCAGAACACCTCCTTCTGAACCTACCCTGCACGTCTGGCTCATGTGAAGAGACAGGCTGCGCAGCCAGGATGAAGGAAGAGCTGGGCAGAGGCCCATCCCAGTAGGAGCCAATCAATTACTGAGGAGGTCACTGACGTCAAGGGCAGGGCCCACTCTCCATGGCTTTTTGCTGAGAGAGGTGGCTATGGAATGAGCAGAAATTCTATGTTCTCCATTCTTGGATAACTCCCCATAGGGTGAGGTTGACGGCCAGCCAAGCAGTAGAGCAGATGAAACTCTAGACTACAGAGCAGCAATGATAAGAAGAGGAAGGCAGACATGACTCTACATCCTCCACTGTCCCTGATGAAGGGGCAGCAGACCTGTTGGCTTTTGTAAAGCATGATATCTGTGACATGGTCTGCTGACAACTTTGCTTCACGCCAGGAGGACAAACTCAAAGACAACTGTTAATGACAGAGCTAATTATTTTTATTTTACAGCCTCTGATATGAGAGAATCTACTGGGGTCCACAGTGGAGACCCTGTTACCATTGGAGGCTTCAGGTAAATCTTCTAACCTAGCCCAAAGCGATGGCTGACAGGTTTTTGGTGTGATATTCATGTGTATGGAAACTTCAGAAAAGCTGAAGACAAATGGATGAGGGAGAGTTTGGTTTAGAGCTGACGAAATTCCAGATACTAGACATGTCCTACCTTTTTTCTAAAGAACACATTCAATTGCCAAGTGTTATGCACTGTGGGTGAAAACAGGATCTGCTCATCACCATCTACCCACCCACACACACACCCTGCACATGACTCTCACAAGAGCAAAGGCTGAAGGGAAAGTGGCCTCTGTTCCTTCAAACCTGGTAATTCCTTGGTGACCTGGTGAATAGCATGGGCAAGGTAGCCCACATAGCTGAAGGTGACCCCTGCCATAGAGTTTTGGCCATCCTTTGTCGTATGGACCGAGAACTCATTGGTCAGCGGCTCCACCTGCTCAGGCTAAGGCGGGTAAAACAGAACATGCCCATCTGGTCTGTGATGTGCTGTCAGTCGTGGGACAAGCCTTTCACTCAGGCCTCACAGCTGCAGCTCCTGGTGGACCCATGTTGAAATGGGACCTCCACATTTCATTCTGGGAGTTACTGAAGCCTTCGAGAGAGATACCAACAGCAAGAAGATGAACCTGGGAGTTGGTGCCCATGACAACGGAAAACCTTCCACGCTCCCCAGTGTCCGGAAGACAGAGACCCAGATTGCTGCACAAAAATTGGACAAAGAATATCTGCCCTTTGGGGATTGGCTGAATATTACAAGGCTTCAGCAGAACTGGCTCTGGGCGTGAACAACGAAGTGTTGAAAAGAGGCCGGTTTGTTACTGTGCAGACCATTTCCGGGATTGGAGCCTTAAGTTCAGCCGAGATGTCTTTCTGCACAAACCATCCTGGGGAAACCACATGCACAGCTTCAGGGATGCCGGCATGCAGCTACAAGGTGATTGATACTATCCCAGACTTGCAGCTTTGATTTCTCCGGAGCTGTAGAAGACATCAAAATTCCCAGAGCAGAG
This sequence comes from Micromys minutus, assembly GCF_963924665.1. Lineage (NCBI taxonomy): Eukaryota > Metazoa > Chordata > Mammalia > Rodentia > Muridae > Micromys > Micromys minutus. Next base: position 9,795,809 of record NC_137980.1, read on the forward strand.
CGTTCTCCTCCTGCATGCCTACGTGGACAACCCCAGGCGTGGACTCTAGTCCAGAGCAGTGGAAGGAAATAGCGTCTGTGTTGAAGAAAAGAATCTCTTAGCATCCTTTGACATGGCCTACCAAGGCTTTGCCACTGGTGACGGTGATGCCTGGGCTGTGCGACACTTCGTCAAGCAGGGCATCAATGTCTGCCTCTGCCAATCATATGCTAAGAACATGAGCCTGTATGGTGAGCCTGTGGGAGCCTTCATGGTGTCTGCAAAGATGCCGAAGAAGCCAAAAGGGTAGAATCACAGCTGAAGCTCCTGGTCTGTCTCTTGTATTCCCACCCTCCTCTCAATGGGTCCCGGATTGCAGCAACTATCCTGACTTCTCCAGACTTTCCAAAGCAATGGTTGCAAGAGGTGAAAGGCATGGTTGACCGCATCATCAGCATGAGGACACAGTTGGTCTCCAACTACTGCTGTGTATGTTTCCCTGTATTTCCTTATCAGGTTTATTCATTTTCGTTTTGAGTCAACTTTATACAGGATATTTTTGGTTCTGTTTCTTAGACTTCAACTCTTAGAACATACATTGCCTGTGATGGTATGGTTGCTAAGCTTCAGTGGAAAAATATTATCATGGTTTGTTTTATGTATTTCTTTGGGGTCATTTGTTTTAACAGAAATAAGTATAAACATTTGGGTGTGAAGTAACAATCGGACTAGGTAATAACATCTGAATTTGCGGCTGTTGTGTGAGTGTTTTGTTCTGTGGTTTCTGCCTTCTTCTTGGACTTAAGGAGTGTATGGTATATGTGTGTTTATGTGCTGCCTCATAGGAAAATTTCCTATTTTCCTGGACACCTTAGCTTGTGCATTCGTAGAGAATCACTCCTATTTTTGAAAGTTGCCATAGTGGGATGGGTTGGGAGAAGGAACTTTTTGGGTAAATTTTCTTTATAATCTGATAAGGGTGGGGTCAAAGAGAAAAGTGAAACAATTAGCAGGGATTCTGCTGCAGAGCTGAGCATGAGACTGAGATGTCTGGGTGTGAAGGAGCAGAAGAGGACATGCAGATCCATTGTCATAAATGTGTGCTTTTCTGGCAAGAAGGGCCCTTGTGTTAGCAGGAGAGTCTTGCTGCGGTTGGGGGCTGGAACAAACCTGCAAGGAGTATAGGGTTTAGGAAAGGGAAAGATCTGTGGGATCCACAGACTACCAGGTCAGGGGTTAAGGGAAGGCTTCCATGGGTTTTCTTCTCCAGAATTGGAAATGTGATTAGGGCCTTGAATCTGGGGAAATGAAAGGAGGAAAAAAAATGTAAAGTTACGCCTACCTGGTTTTTGTTGGTTAGCATGTGTTGCTTATTGGAAGTGGGTACCAAGATAACAAGATGGGTGGAGCAGAGGCTAGGAGACGCCTGGTTGGTGACATTCACATGAAAGTGGAGCCGGAGCTAAGGTTAGGCTGCCACTCATGTCCTGTTGCCAAGTTAGAGAGGAAGCTGGGGAGTCTGGAGGGGAGTGGGGAATGGGGAAGGTCTTCAGTTGGCTTGCTGCTCTCCTTGGCCTTCTGCACAGCTATACTCCCAGTCGGTGCCCACTGCTTTTGGAGGCGAGGGTCATGGAATCATTTGGGGATGAAAAAGTTGAGAGAAAGGATCTGTGCAGTCTATGGAACACTGGCCATATGTTCAGAGAGCAAAGGAAGAATGCGGCAGGATTTCTGCTACTCTTTGCTTCAGATGAGACTGGACACTTTGATCTGGAGGTAGAGAGAGAGACTTGCAGGCAACCAACCTGGTTTTCTGAGAGGTCTATTGAATGTTTTTAATACACCACTCTTACTATATTTGGTATTTTTATATTAATTTTCACTCTAATATAATGAAGAGAAAGTAAACCACACATTTGAATATTAAGCATGCCCAGTGTAAAAGAGGATGAAAATAGGCCCAGACAAATGTCTTCAATCTAACCTACTAATGCAGATTATACTTGTACTTAAATTATTTTTATAATGTGATGTCAGATCTGCCAGCAAGATCCTTTCTCAATTTCAAGTAACATTGAAAATGTATTTAAATCAGCCTATTATCTATCTCTTCACTTCGGTACCTTTGTTTCCTCATCAGGAGGTGACTAGCACTGATAGCGGAACTTGTACACTGTGAAATGAATCACCACTGGCCATTCGTTATGCATTTGCTGCTTGAATGGGTGCTATCCACATCTCTTCCTGACAAAGACTTTCCATGTCAGAGATAAGGACAGCCAAGCAGCAAGCAGCCCAGTACAGGTAGTTAGATTTTACTTAGACATACTCCTGAAATAAGCGATGAAATTCAGAAGAAAAATTCCTGTAGCAAAATGTAGGATCCTTTTTTATAACATGTTGTGATTTCATGGGTACAATTTTCCTGTCATATCTTGGAGCCATATTTAGCAGCAGGCATCTAAAAACTTCTCCCCTATTTTTTTCCTCTCTGAGACTAAGAATAGAGCAGCAGATGGATCTCAAATTCACTCTGAAATACCTGTGTATTAGGATGACCATCACTTTTTAATTTTCCTATGTCTCTTGAAAGTTATACCACCATCCCACACTCTGAGCAAGCAGTCCACCCACTGGCCCGCAGTTCTAACCCAGTGAGATTGTTTATAAATTTTACGAATTTTTGTTCTTAGAGAAGACTCACCTAACCTTTGAGAGACTTGAAGACCCAGGGAGTGGGGAGGTCTTGTTGGGTGGGGACAGGGAGGTGCGGACATTGTCTCAGAGACAGGGGAGAAGAATGGGATAATGTAGAGTCAGGGGACAGACTGGGAAAGGGATAATAACTGGACTCTAAAGAGGATTAAATAATAATAATAATAATAATAATAATAATAATAATAATAATAGTAATGACAGTAATTATAATTATAATAAAATCATAATATAATTACTACATTACTCAATTCCATTTCCTCAACCAAAACCTTCTTTTATAGCCTTTCTCACTTTTCTTCAAATTCCTGGTCACTTTTCTCACTAATTTTTACTATGTGTCTATCTTTCTGTCTCTCTCTTTGTGTCTGTCTGTCTGTGTGTGTTCATGTGTATGTACATGCACATGCACACAGAAGTGCACATGTGTGTGTAAGCATATGCTCCTAAATGTAACCTACTTAGACCGTATAATTACTCAGCAGGTATGTGTTGTTTAACACTGGAAAACCATTTGCTGTGCTTTTCTTGGGAAGACTACTCATCCCGCATACAGCTTTTCTCAATTACTATAGTTCTTTTCATAGGGTTAAGCTTCATGGGCATTCTACACTGAGCTGTGCATACGTATTGGTGACATCCTATTTTTGCACACATATTTATAGTTGTGTTGTTGAAACATTATGGTTTTAGATTCTGAGATTTCTTAGACTATACCTAATCTCACATCAAACTCCCTGGACTTCTGACTTACAATATTTCCACCACCTTTTCCACAATGTTCTCTGAACTTTAGGCCTAGAAATATTCTATAGTTGTATCTATTGAAACTGGACCCTATGACTTACCTGTTTGATTCATCTTGTCTGATATATTCTTAAGAAAGAATTTCTGGACACAGATATGTGTCTCAGAATGCAAAGAAAAGATTTATAATTGTATACTTTATAAAATAAATCATTTTAAGGGATAGTTCAAAATCTATCTCTCTGTAACTTGATTTTGGTGGAAACAGAGGTAAATACAGACAATATTGAGATTTCCCAGACACACATTTTGAAACTGAGGAGGAGAAACTACTCTCATGAGCACATCTTTCATCTGAAAATCTGGGCTCCCATTGACTCAAGTCTCTTAGTGAAGAGTCAGAGTGAATGGTTAAATAGAATAGTTTCACAATAGCTGTAAAAATGGATTTTTTTTTACTTTAGGGTTGGCTGCATTTGTTGAATGCACATATCTTAGAAATAGCTACAATAAATTGCTAAGAGACTTGTATTTAATTTTGTTCATCAATTTTAGCATAGAATGTTGAATATCTCAGAGAATGATGAATTGTATAATTCTTGCCTTTGTATGGCAAAAATATTAAATATCTCTCTGATGTGTCCTAGAGTATAATAAGATAACAAGTCATTGTTCAACTCATCTGTCCTTTATTGATTCAAAATAATTTTGTTTCATACACACTACGAGGTTTTATAAAATTTCCTCTACTTATAAGATTTATTTGAAGTAAGCTTTGAGTAAGTACTTCAACAACCTCTGTGAATATTAAAGTATCTTTCCCTAAGTTCCACTTCCATAGAAGTGGTCATAAATTTTGTGCTCATATACTCTCAAATATAACCACATTTCATGGATATTAAGTAAAAAATAAACACAAGAAGACTCTGAAATAGAGATAGAAAATGGCACATTGCTAGGAAATGGGAGGCACAAAACTGATAGTGGGGTACATTTGCACTTTGCATATTACATTCCAAAGAAGGAACTTAAAAAACCTGGTAAGATAAACAGTATGTTAGAAAACTAGCTCTATAAGCAGCCAAGACTAAACAACCATTTATTCTGTGGCCTGTAACTTAGGAGTAACAAATAGCACCCTGGTGACATAGGTAGCAACCTAAGTAATCTACAAATATTTAGGCTGAGTGGTAAAGGTCTTTTTCATTTTCATGTTTTATTGGATATTTCATGTATTTACATTTCAAATTTTATCCAGTTTAACAACTTTTCCCATCCCCTTCTCCATACCCTTGCATTTATGAAGAGACTCCCAGTCATTGCCCTGGCATTCCCTTACACTCAGGGTTGGGGGGAGAGTCTTCACAGGAATAAAAGCTTATTCTCCAGTTGATGCCAGAGAATGGCTTCCTTTGCTACATATGTGGCACAGCTATGGGTTCCTCCATGTGTACTCACTGGTTGGTGGTTTAGTCCCTGTGAGCCATGAGGATAGAAAGGGTTGGTTGATAATGTTTTTCTCCCATGAGGATGCAAACCTCTTCATGTACTTCAGTACTTTACAAAAGTGTACTTCTTGTCAGTTTCTTTTAAAAAATGCTTGGAAATAACATAAGAGAACAAAGGGGAAGGAAAATAGAAGTCAACATACTGGGAAATGATCTTTACCAGTCCTACATCTGATAGAGGGCTAATATCCAATATATACGAAGAACTCAAGAAATTAGACTCAAGAGAACCAAACAATCCTATTAAAAATGAAGTATAGAGTTGAAAAAAGAATTATTAACTGAGTAATAACAAATGGCCAAAAAGCACCTAAAAAATGCTCAGCATACCTAGTCATCAGGGAAATGCAAAGCAAAACAACACTGAGATACTACCTCATACCAGTCAGAATGGCTAAGATCAAAAACTCAGATGACAGCAGATACTGGCAAAAATGTAGAAAAAGAGACCACTCCTCCACTGTTGGTGGGGTTGTAAACTGGTACAACCATTCTTGAAATTAGTCTGGCAGTTCCTTAGAAAATTGGACATAGTACTACCTGAAGACCCAGTTATTCCACTTCTGGGCATATACCCCAGAGATGCTCCAACATATAACAAGGACACATGCTTCACCATGTTCACAGCATCCTCATTTATAATAGCCAGAAGCTGGAAAGAACCCAGATGTCCTTCAACAGAGGAATGGATACAGAAATTGTGGTACATTTTCACAATGGACTACTATTCAGCTATTAAATACCCTGATTTATGAAATTCATAGGCAAATGGACGGAACTAGACACTATCGTTCTGAGTGGGGTAATCCAGTCACAAAAGAACACACATGATATGCAGTTACTAATAAGGGGATGCTAGCCCCAGAAAGCTCTGAATACCTAATAATTCACAGACCTTATCAAGCTCAAAAAGAAGGAAAGCCAAAATGTGGGTGCCTCAGTCCATCTTAGAAGGGAGAACAAAACACAGGAGGAAATAAAAATTCAAATAGAGAAACAGGGATTGAAGAAAAGATCATTTGGAAACTGCCTCACCTGGGGATCCATCCCATATTCCTTCAGGAAACCTAAGCACCATTGCTGATGCCAAGATAATTACTGACAAGAATCAGATAGAGATGCCCCTTCAGGGCCTCCTCCAGAGTCATACAGATACTGCTGAGCATGATTGCAGATAACCATTGGACTGAACACGGGGAACCCAAAGATGGTGCTAAAGAAAGGATTGAAGGTGCTGAAAAGTGTTGCACCCTCATAGGAAGTATAACTTTATCAACCATCCAAACCCTCTACAACTATCTTGGAGTAAAACACCAACCACTGAGCACACATGGAGAGACCTATGGCTCCAGTTGCATATGTAGCTGAAGAAAGCAGTGTCTGACATCACTGGGAGAAGAGGCCTTTGTTCCAGGGAGGGCATGTTTTCCCAAGGTAAGGAAATGCCAAGGCACTCAGGTGAAGTGTGTGATTAGGAGCAAGTGGAGTGGGAGGGTAGATGGGAGCTGGGGTGCTGGAAAGAGATAACATTTCAAATGTAAATATGGAGAGTATCTAACAAAAAAAAATTATGTGAAAGACCAACTTAGAAAAAAAAATTTCCCTCTGTCTTAATTGCATTACAGCTACTATTTCGTGGGACATTACCCTACAATTTTGTTCAGTGATTATGATAATGTTGATAAAGGGCATGGATTTTCTCTATATTATTCTTTACAATAGCATGGGACTCCTCAATAGAGTATAAATTAAAAGTCTAATATGAATTTGTTTACTCAATTTTTATTTGGCTTTGTAAATTATATGAAACTATAATTATTTTTAATATTAGAGATTTATAAAATGTATGCATATTTAAAGGCTATAAGAAAAATATAGCAATATTGAGTTATAATGAATCAAATTAAGTACCTCTAATAACTTTTACTTCCAATCTGTAAACACAAAGTTTCATGAAACCTAGTCTTACATGTTATGCACCAAGTCTTTAGAAAAATCAAGATTAATTGTATACATTATGAAAACTTGAATTTTCCATTGTAATTATGTATTGTATCTAGTTCTAAGGTGTTATGAGTTAGATTTATGAAGTTCTAAGTAGCACACTATAACAGCATTAAAAAATTCCTACTCAATAAAATTAAATTTTGACATCAATACTTCCAGGATTAATGTTCAGCATTCAGCCTCATAATGTTTCTCATGTAAACTAGATGGTTTTCTCTGGTGAATTTTTGCATGTTTATTGGTAATTTCCCATTGATTGAGACTGAAATATGATAACATTCTATTTAGAAAGCTGTTTTGAAATAACGGTAAACTATACTGATATTCCTCAGTAGGATAAGCCATAAATATTGTTTGGCTAGTTTCTCCCTGGTCTCAACAAGCTGTGGTGCCCTAATGGCTAAACAACTGCTTTAAGAGTATGGTAAATGTGTGCTTCTTTTCTAGTGATGTAGTAGGAATTGTTCATACTACATCAACTGGGGAATTTTTTTTACAATAAATCCATGTGCTTACAACAAGGAAAGAACAGTACAACAATGCAGGCCCACATCATAGAAGGATGCAATTTATACCACAATGTTCAGTATTATGGACTAAACAATATAAATGAATAGGTCATAAGCTGATCTACATATACAGATTGAGTCATGCGTATGTAATATATTACAAACAATTTATAGACAAGAAGTAGAAACAAACAAACAAAAACAACGAAGCACATTAGCAATTTTTTTTTTACTTCCAGATTCACATTGAATGGTTCACTTATACTGGATAAAACAAACAAACATATGCAAGAAGACTCTTCAACAAAGAGTAAAAGTTTCATTCAGCTGGGCTGCCAGGGGAATAGCTGGCAAGTTATTGCTCAGTATCATCAGCTTCAAAACAACTTTCTGTGTCTTTGTTCACATTTTAAATGGAGTTTCTGCTTAGATTCTTCTATGAAAGAGACAATATAATAGAGGTAGAAAGGCAAAAGTGCTCTTTTTCTGCTTTTCTGTCTTCACACAAATCATTAAATACAAGCCGTACCTATGACAAGAGTCTTCTCACACATTTTGAATGCACAGGTCTGATTAAATGCCATTTTAAACTATAATCACTTATACAATTATTAGACTTTAAAAATTATTTAAGATGATAATGAACTCAGTGCTTGGCCTATTTGTTTTAAATAACTACTAGTTTCTCTTTAAGTTTTAGAATGTAAAAATTTATGTCAGAAGAAAAGTCACGTTTTTACAAGAAAAATATATTAAAAATTTCCTAATGCTAAATGCTAAACTATTTATGCGTAATAGTAATTCCCATATATAAGTAATCATTTAGCATAAACATTATTTTTAAAGTTTATTGTAGAAATAACTTATTAGATTTTTATTAAAATGACAGAATAATTATCATAAATTTGTATACTACTGTCTTAGTCAGGGTTTTTATTCCTGCACAAAATATGACGAAGAAGCAAGTTGGAGAAGAAAGGATTTTATTCAGCTTACACTTTCATATTGCTGTTTATCACGAAAAATGTCAGGACTGGAACTCAAGCAGGTCAGGAAGCAAGAGCTGATCCAGAGGTCATGGAGGGATGTCACTTACTGGCTTGCTTCCCCTGACTTAATCAGCCTGTTTTCTATAGAACACAAGACTATCAGCCTAGGGGTGGCACCACCCACATGGGCTGGGCCCTCCCCCTTTGATCTCATGGAGGCATTTCCTCAACTGAATTTTTTTCCCTGTGATAACTCCAGCTTGTATCAAGTTAACACAAAACCAGGCAATACAACTACTACAATCCTAATAAAACAACTTCTGGCATGTTGAGGACTCTAATACCTAAGTGGTGACTGAACATCTGATCACCCAAGTGGAAAGTGAAAAATTGACATGTCAACTCAAAGACACTATTAATGTCCCCTTCCTCACAGTCCATGTGCAATCTGACCACTGGCCCATAGAAATCATTGAAGGGTATGGTCAAGTACAATAAAATGTAATACCTCCCTGTCATTTTACCGCTACACTCATTTCAAAGGCAAGTTTCAAAGGACATCACATACTTCCTGTAAGACATTCACTGACACATCCATAGTATTCTGCATAGTGCTGCTCCAAAAGTCTTTTTTATTATGTCATTAATTATCTCAGGAGAAACTAATTTCCTACAGATCACCAACATTCTTCTTCTGAGCCACTAAATTCTCTTACTAGGTTAGCATAATGTCAAAAAAGGATAACCCAGATATTGAATTCCTATTGAGTTTTAATTATATATTTGTGTATGTGTATATTCAGGCACAGGCATGCTATAGTCCAGGTATGGAAGTCAGAGAAAAACTTTCACTATGGTATATTCCTCCATAAACAGAGTTCATGCTGTTGTTTTTGCTACGTATTCCAGCTATAGTCAGCCTAGTGACTTCAGTGCGGATTTCTCTGGCCTTGCTGTGCCTCTGGCCTTACTGTAGTACAGCTGGGCTGAGTTATGCCACTGTGGCTGACTTATTATCCATAGTTGGTCACTTGACTTGTGTAGTGGGTCCACTAAATACATTTCTCTAAAGTTCAAAATAAAAATTTAAAGGACATAAAAACACTTAAGAGGACCCAGCTATACCACTCCTGGGAATATACCAAAAGAAGCTCCAACATCGAACAAGGACATGTGTTCAACCAAGTTCATTGCAGCCTTACTTATATTAACCAGAAGCTGGAAAGAACCCAGATGCCTTTCAACAAAGGAATGGATATAAAATTTGTGGCACATTTACACAATGAAGTACTATTCAGCTATTAAAAACAATGACTTCACAAAATTCCTAGTCAAATGGATGGAACTTGAAGCTATCATCCTGAGTGAGGTAACCCAGTCATAATAAAACACATATGGTATGCCCTCACTGAGAAGCAGATACTAGCCCAAAAAAGCTCAGATTATCCCAGAAACAAGTCACAGAACTCATGAAGTTCAAAGAGAAGGAAGACCAGAAGGTGGTTGCCTCAGTCCTTCTTAGAGGGAGAACAAAACACTCAGAGGAGGAAATAAAGGGACAAATAGAGGAGCAGAGATTACAGAAAAGATCATCCAGAGACTGCTTCACCTAGGGATCTACCTCATATGCAGCCACTAAACCCAAGCATTATTGCTGATGCCAAGTAGTGTTTACTACTAAGAGGCTCTGCCAGAGCCATACTGATACAGAGGAAGATGTTTGCAGCTAACTATTGGACTGAACATGGGGAACCCAATGAAAGAGCTAGAGAAACCACTGAAGGAGCTTAAAGGGTCTGCAACGCCATGGGAAGAAAAAAATGATCAACTAACCAAACCCACCACAGCTCCCAGAGACTAAAACACCAACCAATGAGTTCTCATGGAGAGACACATTGTTCCAGGTGCATATGCAGCAGAAGAAAATATTCTCCGTCATCAATGGGAGGAAAGGTCTTTGGTCCAGTGAAGGCTCATTCTTCCTGTGTAGGGAAACGACAATGTGCTGAGGTGGGAGAGGGTGTTAGGGAGAGGAAGCACCTTCATGGGGACAATGAGAGGGGAAGCAGGGTGGGATTGGGGGAAAGGGGATAACATCTTAAATGTAAACATAGAGAATATCCAATAACAGAAGAAACTCTATAATTTTATTTTAACACAATTTGACACATTTTCATCTTTTCATCCAAATGTGTTAATCCTCCTGTACATCATACATACCTATACAAATATATCTGTGCATATATCTCTACATATATATCTTTTATCATCTAGCATCCTTGTATCATTTATCTGTCTACGGATGTATATATGTATGTATGTATGTATGTATGTATGTATGTATCTACCTATCTATCTATCGATTGTGTAGCTCAACCGAGCTTAATGATCATAACCATTAACAATGTTATTGAAGAGACATTTTAAAACTACATATGTTAAAGAGATAAAGCACAGAAAGTTGGTGCTGTTCTTGAATTTACATACATGCATGCATACATACATACATACGTACATACATACATACATACATACATACATACATACATACATAGGTAAGTCAGAATACAGTTCGTGCTTACTGAAAACATCTATTCTTTGTTTTTTCTGAAAACTTTTATGTAATATACTCCCAACAAATGTAGTGTGACTGGACACTCTGGAGAGTTAGAATTAGTAAAGATCGCATGTAAACTTAGAGACCAAGGCTTCTAATTCTAAATTTTTATTTGTATGAAGCCTTAGTCTTTTAAAATTATCAATGGGAAAAATGGCCATGGGAAAAATGAAAGTGTCAAATTTAAGATATTATTGTCTGCAACCCTATAGAAAGAACAAAATAACCAACTGACCAAACCCACCACATCTCCCAGGGACTAAAACACCAATCAATGAGTTCACATGGAAAGACCCATGAGACGAGGTACATTTGCAGCACAGGTTAGCATTTTCTGACACCACTGGGAGGAGATCTTGGATATTTTTCTGTAGGAGAGAGTGTCCACCTTTCCCTAGAGGGTCCACAAATGGCCAATATAGGCAATTAGGTTTAGTCAGGGGTGAGGGACCTTAAAAGTTGCTTTGCCTCAAAAGGCTTACATGAAGCATGACATAGCTAGTGTTAGACAAATAGGATCTGTTTAAGTTTAAATATGAAACACTTGTCTTTATGCTTTTAAAGATGTCACTATCCTTCATGTGCAGGTAGATAAAATCCTTTAATACAGGGGCTGGGGAGATGGCTCAGTGGTTAAGAGCACTGGCTGTTCTTCCAGAGGTCATGAGTTCAATTCCCAGCAACCACTTGGTGGCTAGCAATCATCTCTAATGGTATCCAATGCCATCTTCTGGTGTGTCTGAAGACAGTTACAGTGTACTCACATACATGAAATAAATAGGTAAATCTTTTTTTTTAAAAAGATGTCTTTAGTACATAGATGTGATCCATAGTTAAGACATATTTAAGACTGATTTAGAATCTTTAAAATAAATGTTGCATTTCATACATTCAAAAAATAATTTGAAAAAAAAATATGCCTTCATAGAGAACATATAAATAAAATCATCAAATGATTAGCATGAAGAGAAATAAATTGTTAAAATATTCTGGTAATAAATATTTAAAATGCCAGTAGGTGGAGAACTGAATCAGTGGCCTGGCTTTCACACTTCCATGGCACCATTTCCCACTTATTCTGCATGTGGGAATGGAAGATGCTTAGGGACTTACACTTATCCATAGTGAGTTTGCTTCAGATTTCAAAGATTGACTGTGGCTGGGAAATTGCAATCAAATATCCAGAAATTATTCCAGGACTGCAGTTTCTTTCTAAATCAGAATTTTGTGCCATTTTAAAGCAAGATAAAGATATCTTAAAGTCTTTCTTCTTTTTCTTCCTGGAATAATTTTACAATGCCAATCACTTCACTTTTTATTTTGTTACATCTCTGACTTGCTTTCTTCCATCCTTCTAAAGTATTTAACTTTGACTCACTCTGTTGTCTTTATATATCATCTATTTGTTGCTGATAACATCATGGGTAAAGTATAAATAAAATACAATCCTATATTATGAAAGGATTTGACAGGTTTTTTTACACCAGGTATTAGTTTTTTATTGATTATTGGACAAGAATTTCAAATAGATTATTTAAAAAGTGAAATAAATATCTCAAATCTAGCAAGGTCAAAAAATCAACAAAAAATTTAAGACACTTTTGACACTGCATTTTTATTGGCATGTAAAAAAGAATAGCTTTGGCTAATAGGAATATGTTTAAAAAAGGAAGAAGAAGATGATGAAGGAGGAGGAGAAAGAGGAAGAGAAGGAAGAGGAGAAGGAGGAGGAGGAGGAGGAGGAGGAGCAGGAGGAAGAAGAAGAAGAAGAAGAAGAAGAAGAAGAAGAAGAAGAAGAAGAAGAAGAAGAAGAAGAAGAAGAAGAAGAAGAATTGTACAAAATGATTTATAAGTTAGGAAGTATCTACTATCAGGAAATGATTACCAGCAGGACAAAATTAGTAGCACAACTTATTCTTAGAGAAGTAAATATATGCTGTTTTATAAATTATATTTTAAATATTTGTAGTAAAATTAATATTTATGATTATATTTTGATTTGAGATCTAGTTAGTCTATTTTCAGTACTGTAAGGAGAGATGACAAGCATATGTTACCAATAATTATACTTATTGAGTTGGGCCTCATAACTTTGGAAGCTTCATTCTCTGAAGTTCTTATTCTATTCACAGGGCTACTTTACTAAGATTATAAGAAATACATGTCTAATTCATACTGATTTAATCCTATATCATCTTTTTTTCTGACTGAACACTCAGGGAATAAAATTTTAAAAGTATTTTTAAAAACCCCCTGTTTGTTTTTTATAAGTATACTGCATTTTACCTAGTATATAAAAGTTTCCATTTTTTTTTAGTAGTAATGGAGTTTGGGGGTAATATTCACTCTTCATCAAGGTATATCACTGAGATTTTTGTCATGGAGACTGCAAAGGATTTGACAAGATAAGTTTTAATCATTTCTTACATTTCACATTATATACATTTAAGTGAGAACTGCACAGGACAAAGAGAAATGTTGAAGCGAAGCCCTGACTAGAAAATACCTGTAGCTGGCATTATATTTCTATTCTTAGATTACTAAGTTTTCAAACATGTAGGGACTCTAGTACAGAGCCAAGGCCAAAGAGATGCATTTCCATGGCTCCTTTTATAATTAACAAATATTCATTGAAAAGAAACCTTTAACTGAATGTAACTAAGGAATTTGTATTGGGCTATTTTATTTAGTTAGTCTAATAAGAAAGAAAATAGGAGCATTGTAGTAGAGCTTTTGCCTTGAAATTAAACATAAGTATTTGAAAGTATTCCAGAAAGTCAGTTAATTTTGGAATGAGAATATGAAATGCAAGAACATTAATATTCGAGAGAAGTAATCACATCCCCTTGGGTGTTCTACTATGTTTTCAGTGGAGGTTAATTGTGGAAGCTCTCTCTTTTTCTCTGTTGATAAGTATCTTTCTTTTGCATTTATTTTTGAATGCTTGGTTCACTTTATAGCTAATTTTACATAATTGCATTAAGAGCTACTCTTTTGAAACTGAATCAATTCATAACTAATTGCTAAGACTCTCAATCCTCCTTTAGGCTAATAAAAGAAATTTTACTGCAAAACAATGTTATTTAATAAACAAATAAATGTGGGAAATAGAGCAGTGTGTAAGAACCTTATTTCTTGAAAATCTGTTGTTCCATGCATACATCTTGTATAATTACCACTTGCTGTAATCAATATTGTCCTGCATGCATTTATCTTTTCGGCATAAAGAGGCTATTATTCTCTTACTAGGATGTACTTTTTGCCTGTGGCAGTCAATTTAGAGAAGACTGAAGAAAAAAGACAATCAAACAGTTCTTTATAGTGTATTTCTTATGTTTTATACACATTTCAAAGGAGTTACAATTCTCCATGTATTCACTCATATATCAACACTTGGTAGGGAAGACACAGTCATATTTTGAAGAACAGTGAACTTTGGCATGTGAACTATAGACAGACGAGAGTGTATAGGAATCTGAACATGTGAAAAACCCTTTACTTTGAAGCAGTAGAGTAGATATGTTGCCCCAGAGAATAGACCATCTGGTGCTCTGATTAATGTGAAGACCCTGGGAAATTGCATTAAGTTGCTGTTACTGAGTTCTGTGAAGATCATTTTATTTGATCTGCTGTAGCTTTTGGCCCTGTACTTTCCTACACATTATCTAGACATAAATTTCTTTTCCTTTCAACAAAATACCCAGCAAAGCTTGACATCATCTTATGGTTGGCTCCTTCAGAATGATAATTTATACAAATTTTACTTTTATGTGACAGAATTAAAATCTAATCACGTCATTTTGTTACATAGAAATTTCTTTTTAAAATGTGAATATGTCTACGGATCATCTCTTGCTTATAGATAGAATTCTGAATATTTTCAGGACTATGTTTTGGCTGTTATTTCGTAATTATATCAGAAATTTTACAAACTCTGATTCATCAGTGTTTGCATGGAGAAGATGTAATTAATTTCATCTATTACTACACATTTTTTTCTATGATATTTGAGGTTGTGTTATTGCACTAAAAGTAATTTTATTCTATGGAAACTTTAAGACTTATTTATTTATTATTATATTAATTTTTCTACAGTCCAAATTTTATGCTCTTCCCAGTCCACACTCTGAATGTTCTCCATCCCATACCTCTTCAATCTGTCTCTGCAAGGATGTCCACACCCCCACCCCCATTTCACCATACCTACTTACACTCTGGGGCCTCCAGTCTCATGAGGGTTTAATGCATCTTCTCTGACTGAGTCCAGACCTGGCAAAGCTCTGCTGTATATTTACGTGCTGGGGACTTCATATCAGCTGGTGTGTGCTGCCTGGTTGTTGGCTCAGTATCTGAGAGATCTAAGGAGTCCAAGTTAGTTGAGACTGCTGATCTTATAGGGTCGCCCTCCCTTTCAGGTTCTTCCAGCTTTTCCCTAATTCAACCATGGGGTTCAGTAGCTTCTGCCCATTGGTTTTGTGTAAACATCTGCATCCGACTCTTTCAGCTGCTTGTTGGGTCTTTCTGAGGGCAGCCATGATAGGTCCCTATTTGTGAGCACACCATAGCCTCAGTCATAGTGCCAAGCCTTTGGACCTCCTCTTGAGCTAGATCCTAATTTGGGCCTGTAACTGGACCTCCTTTTCTTTAAGCACTTCTGTATTTTTTTATTCCTGCAATTTCTTCAGACAGGAACAATTCTGGCTCTTTTTTTTTTTTTTTTTTTTTTTTTTTTTTGTGACTGTGGGAGAGCAACCCATTCCTTCTTTTGATGCCCTGTCTTTATAATGGAGGTGAGCTCTACCAGTTCCTCTCCCCAATCTAGGGCATTTCACCTAGGGCTCTTCACTTTGATTCCACAGAGCATCTTCCCTTCCATGACTCTATTACATTCTAGAAGGCCAACTTACCTCCTACTTCTTAAAGTTACCTGTTTGGATTCTTTCTGCTTGATCTCAGGGCTTTAGTTATGTTCCCCCAACCAAATACCTGACCATGTTCCCCTCTTTCCCCCACTGTCCACTTTTCCACACAGAACCCTCCCTCCCTGGTCTCTCTTATAATTGCTTTCTTCTTTCTCCCAAGTGGGATTGAAACATCCTCACTTGAGCCCTTCTGATAGTTACCTTTTTTGAGTTCTATGAATTATAGCCTGGATATTCTGTATTTTTTTTTGCTAATGTCCACTTATTAGTTTGTACATACCAGGCATGTTCTTTTGGGTCTGAGTTACCTCACTCAGTATGATATTTGCTAGTTCCAACCACTTGCTTGTAAAACTCATGATGTCTTCATTCTTAATAGCTGAGTAGTACTCCATTGTGTAAATGAACCACATTTTCTGCATCCATTCTTCTATTGTGGGACACCTTGGTTGTTTCCAGATTATCTCTATCACACATAAGGTCACTATTAACATAATGGAACTCTTGCCCCTGTGGCCTGGTGGCATGTCTTTTGGGTATATAACCAAGAGTCATATTGCTGAGTCTTCAGGTGGGTCTATTTCCAATTTTCTGTGGAATTTCCATATTGATTTCCAGAGTTGTTGTACCAGTTTGCTATCCCACAATCAATGAAGGAGTGTTCCTCTTCCTCTATATCCTCACCAACATGTGTTGTAACCTGAGTTTTTTTATCTTAGCCATTCAGATTGTTATAAGGATTTAGAACATTTCTTTAGGTGCCTCTCAGCCATTAGGGATTCTTCTGTTGTGAATTCTCAGGTTAATTCTATATTCCATATTTTGATTTGGTTGGTTTTTTTTATTTGTTTGTTTGTTGGTTTTAGTGATCAGCTTCTTGAGTTCTTTATATATTTTGAATATTAGCATTCTATCAGATGTGGGGATAGTGAAGTTATTTCCTAATTTGAAGGTTGCCAAATTGTCTTATTGACAATGTCCTTTGCCTTACAGAAGCCTTCTGGTTTCATGAGGTCTCATTTACCAATTCTTGATCTTAGTGTGTAAGCCATTGTTGTTCTGTTTAGGAAAATTCCCACCTGTGCCAATGAGTTCAAGGCTTTTTCCTACTTTCTCTTCTATTAGATTGAGTGAATCTGGTTTTTGTTGAGGTTCTTAATTTACTGGACTTGAAATTTCTGCAAGGTGACAAATATGGGTCCATTTTCACGTGTTTACATACAGATGGCCAATTAACCCAACACCATTTATTGATGGTGTTTTCTTTTATCCATTGTATAATTTTGGCTTATTTGTCAATGATCAAGTGTGGATAAGTGTGTAGTTTTATTTCTGGGTCTTCAATTCTATTCCATTGATCAACCTGTCTCTCTGTACCAATACCAGGCAGTTTTTATCACTACTGCTCTGTGGTAGAGCTTGAGGTCAGAGATGGTGATTCCTCCATTCATTCTATTATTGTTAAAATTTGTTTTTTGCTCTTCTGTTTCTTTTTCTTCCCAGATAAATTTGAGAATTGCGTTTTCTATGCCTTTGAAAGATAGTTTTGGGAATTTGATGGGGATTGCATTAAATCTGTAGATTGTCATTTGTAGGATAGGCATTTTTACTATGTTAATTCTGCCTATTCATGAGAATAGGAAGCCTCCTCATTTGCTGAGATCTTCTTTGATTTTTTACTTGAGAGACTTGAAGTTATTGTCATACAGAATATACACATTTTTGGTTAGAGATACCTCAATTTATTTTATATTATTTCTGGCTATTTTGAATGGTGCTCTTTCCCTTATTTCCTTTTTTTTTTTTTTTTTTTTTTTTTTTTTTTTTTTTTTTTAGAAGAATTCTTTTTTAATGGATGTTTTCTTTATTTACATTTCAGATGTTATCCCCCTTTCCCAAAATTCCACTGCCCCTGTCTCTCCCATTGCCTCCATGAAGGTGCTCCCTCTCTCAAATTGCCACTCCAACCTTGGCTCCTTGGCATTCCCCTACACTGGAAAAAGAACTTTTGCTGGACCAAATGTCTTTTATTAAATTAATGCCAGCAAATGCTATCCTCTGCTGCATATGCTCCTGGAGCAATGGGACTCTCCATGCAAACTCACTGGTTGGTGTTTTAGTCCTTGAGAGCTGTGGTGGGTTTGGCATTCTCCTCTGTATCCTTATGGGTCTGGAAGAGTCTCTGAGGAGGCATCTATATCAGGTTCCTGTCAATAAGCACGACTTGGCATCATCAATAGTGCTTAGGTTTAGTGGCTGCATATGGGGTGGATCCCCAGGTGAGGCAGTGTCTGGATGATCTTTTCTCCAAACCCTGCTTCTGTGTTTGTCCCTTTATATCCTCCCATGAGTGTTTGGTTCTCCTTCCTGAAAAGGACTGGTGCTCACACATTCTGAACTTCCTTCACTTTGTGCTTCACAATTTCTGTGAATTGTTTCTTGGTTTTCCGAGCTTTTGGGCTAGTATCTGCTTATCAGTGAGTCCATACCATGAGTGTTCGTTTGTGACTGGGTTACCTCCCTCATGATGATTGCTTAAAATTCCATCTATTTGTCTAGGAATTTCATGAAGTCATTGTTTGTAGTAGCTGAGTAAATGCACCATTGTGTAAATGTACCACACTTTCTGTATCCATTCCTCTGTTGATGGACACCTTGGTTCTCTTCAACTTCTGGCTATTATAAGTAAGGCTCCTATATACAGAGTGGAACAAGTGTCCTTGTTGGATGTTGGAGGTTTTGTTTTCTCGGGGGAGGGTGAGTATATGCCCAGGAGTCAGTGGAGAGAAAGTGTGGGCACAGGAGGGAAAGAGAACCTTTGTCTCCTCGAGGTGCTCAACTCTCTGTGGCTCTGTTCCTGTGGCATTGAGTCCAGATGTCTGTGCCTGTGGCTCTTAGCACAGATGGAGGCCAAACCAGTCTGATCCCAGACTGAACTTTGATCCCTGTGCCCTGAGAGTTCCAGGAGCTCTCTCTCTCTCTCTCTCCAGAAAATCATTGGAGAAAGAGTGTGGTCTCACCCGTGGGCAGCGTGCTGGCTCTGCATATGGCCCTTAATTTCTTTTATAGCCTGTTTATCATCTACGTAAAGGAAAGCTACTGATTTATTGGATTTAATTTTGTATCTTTGCACTTTCCTGAATTTGTGTTTTCAGCTGTAGAAGTTCTCTAGTAGAATGTTTCATATTTCTTATGTATATACTCATATCTTTAAGACTTTTAATTAATCACTTAAAGAATTTCAGAAATAAGTTTTTTTTCTCTATTATGTTTTGGTATGAAAAATATATGATTGCAAAACTAACAGTGAAGACATTTTAAAACTCCATATGGAAACCTTCTACTTTAGAAATTTTTGAAGCATAAACTTGTATTCTTTTGATATCTATTCTATTTATATTCTTTTCATACTATTCCATTTATTTTTATGTACATATGCATGAAAATATATTTGTATTCTTATGTATTCTTATATTCATATACATGAAATACATGTATGTATGTAAATATGAAAAATGTAAGTGGAATTAACATAATAGGAGAGGCAATTCCAGAACTTCCCATCTCTTGCCAGGAAGAAAAATTAGTGCCAGAACTGGTTATATCTTGGTGAATCATTGGATAAATGTGTCCCAGGGGACATTAGAACTTCAAACGTTCTTGCAAGGTTTACTGGCTACTTTGTATAACCCACTAATAAGTCCTTATTTCTGAAGGCAATACTCAAGACATTTTACATGCAGGAATCTAGTGGCCAAAATGAAGGTTCATCTTTATGACCAGAAGAGAAAGTTATTCAGTTTTTTTTTTTTTTTTTTTTTTTTTTTTGCACAATATCTGACCACAAACCCAGCACTACAACAAATTATAGGTGGAAAACCCAATACAATGAGGGAAAATACAGCCTAGTAAAAACAAGAAAACTCCTAAACAAGAAAACCAAAAGAAGAAAAAGACACAGACACAATTCAACCCACAAAAGCAATAATAGCAGGAAACAGAAAGTTATTCAGTTTTAACCTGGTACTAAATCCTGAGACCTCCAAGAGATACCAGTCTACAAGGTAAACTACAATATATATATATATATATATATATATATATATATATATATATATATATATATATATGTGTGTGTGTGTGTGTGTGTGTGTGTGTGTGTGTGGTAATAAAAACTTTGTGGGAGTAAGCAAATAGTTTTATATTTGCTTTATGCTCATGATTTAGTGCATGAGAAGGAACCAATACTTGACACAGTTGAAATGTGCAAGAATCTGATATAAGGTAGTTCATGGGGATTGCAGAAAACCTACTATTATTCTGTTAAAGCAACTGTTCTCAAACTGTGGGTTCTGAACGTTTGGTAGTTATATATCAAATAGCATATATACCATATATTTATATTATATGTTTATTCCAAATGGTAGAATTTTGTGGTTATGGAGTAGCAATAAAGTAATTTTACAGCTGGGAGTCACCACAACCTGAGGAACTGTGTTAACATGCTGCAGGATGTAAAGCATTATGTTACAGGAACATAAAACAATAAATAGTTACATAGTTCAACCCCCATCAGGTATAATTCATTACTACTTGATCAGAATTAACACCAAAGCCAACAACTAAAAAGAACGTATTGAATGAAATAATGTGGACCATTCAGCACTACAGAAGGGGCCTTCCTCTAACCCAGTGGTTCTCAAACTTCATCATGCTGCAAACTTTTAATAAGTTTTTTAATTTAGGGTGACCCAAACCATAAGATTATTTTTGTTCCTACTTCATAACTGTAACTTTGAAATTGTTATGAACTGTAGTGAAAATTTACCACTTGTAGAATACCTGGTATGTGACCCTTGTGAAAGGTTCTTTCAACCCATATAGTGGTTGAAACCAACAGGTTGAGAACTTCGGTTCTAACGCCTTACCTCAAGTCTCAGGGATCCATATAGAGAAGGAGGTGGGAAGACTAGACAAGCTAGAGGTGGTACCGATTTTTCCTATACAACAGAATTAGTGTATATATAGATCAGAGACGGTGGTAATATAAATAGACATTTACAGGTTCAGTTCAGACATGGCACAAACACTCAGAGTGGGTAGTGGAGTTGGGTTCCTATTACTAACAACTATGCTGTTTGCAATTAGTACTCTGTCGGAAAGGAAAATAAGTTTCTCCAGCACAGTGTCACTGGTTATAACCACACTCAGGGCCAAGCCCCATGCCAAGGAGCATAATAACTCCATATGTTGTGTGTGGTTCATTTCCTCTTCCTCCTCTTCCTCCCCCTCTTCTTCTTCCTCTTCTCCTTCTCCTCCTCTTCCTGTCTCTCTTCTGCTCCTTTTTCCTTGTCTCTTTCCTATTCTTTTCTCCTCTTATTCTTTATTTTTATCATATTGTGTTTCTGCCTTTTATCTTTATATTTATTTTTGGGGGTATGAAAGAGAAGAATAAAAAGGAATTAATGTTGGCAGGGAGTGTGGAATTTACAATAAATACTAAATGTAATCATGTGACAGTGTAAAAATAAATACAAAGATTAACTTAAAGATATTTTAATAGCCATATGCTACTTTTTATGAATTGAGCAATCTCTGGATATATAAGAATAATAGAATTTCAATGGAATTATTTTACAATTTCAAATATAATTTTGACAAATACATCTTTATGGAAAACTTGTATTTCCATCTCAATAGAGATTGTTTTTTATATAGAAGTAAAAAAGAAACATATTTAACTAAATTACTTTTTTGGGTCATTCATACATATATTTCAGGAGGCAGTGTGGCTAAGACTGGTCATTTTATGTGCCAATACAAGTTAAGCTAGAACATTTCAAATATATACATTTGAACAATATTTGCCCGCCTCTGTCACTGGAAATGGCTGTTCTGTATCTAATGCTCATACTGAAAGTGACAGTCTTCTACAACAGCTCCCTTACATTGATCTACTCATTTCCTGCTTCACAGAATGTACATAGAGTACTAGGAACATACCATGTCACTTAGTGGTCAGATTATATCAAATAACTACACCAAACTATGTCTTGTCCCTATAATTTTTGTCTTTTGCATATCAAAATAAGTTGTGTATGTATATTTCTCACGTGTATAATATAACAATCATTGCCTGATACAGAAATTTTGATTAGTATTTGTGGAGAGCAGGTGTGGCGGCAGTCTCAACATGAAGCTTGGGACTCACCCTAGTCTTGTGACTAGCACCTGACTTCCTCCTGCCCCCCCCCCCATTTAGCCAATCCCACTGTGCTAGCTGCCCAGGTGCACCCATGACTAGAGATCAGGATAATAGGACTGCCCTTAGGGGCGGGGAGAGAGATAAAGAGAAACTGCAAGGGAAACAGAAAGAGAAACAGAAAGAGAGACAGAAAGGGACAGAAAGATTTGTATGGGCATGCGGTAAGGTTCCTGAATAAACTGCTTTGAGATGAACGCTGTGTCGTCGCTCCTTTTCTGCTGGTCGGAGATGGTGGCTACAAGTATTCATATGGGGTTCCTGGGATTTCATTGTAAATTTCTTATTTTCACGGATAAGTGCATTAAGTGCCAGAAACTCTTTTACAGGATACATTTGCTACTAACGAATTTCTTCTGTGAGCCATATTTCTCCAATAAAAGTAGCAATCATGCCTCCACTGGTCATATCCCGTATTCATTTCACATCAAACTTAAGCACATTGCTGATAGCTAGATACTTATATGTGTGTGTGTGTGTGTGTGTGTGTGTGTGTGTGTGTGTGTGTGTGAAAATGCATTCATATGAACCTAATGAGTTACACTTAATCATGTCCAAATGGGTTAAAACTCACTAGTGATGATTTTTATATAAAATAATATATAACTCTAAACTTATGTATATTTCTCCTTTGTGTTAGAATATAAAAATATTTTTCAAATTTATTTTTGTTTGCCTAATCTTTATCATGAGAATCATTATTTCTAACCTAAAGTTAATATGTAGAATTAACATACCTTAGGTTATTACTTGTTTGTTTCACATATATTTGTTTATACAGGAATTTCAAAGAAGTAAGAAATATATTATGATGAATATTTATATAGTAATTATTTTTAAATGGGGACTAATAATAAATAATATCTTTTGTGAAAACACTGATTATAGTTTTAGCTAATTATTATTTCTTATAAAATACATAAACATGTTAATCAACTTGTTTTGTGTGTTCCACTTTCCTGGCCTACACGTTAGAGACCTATTTTGTGATTACATTCTGATCCCAGTATTCATTAAATGTTTTCTTTGTGAAAAATAAATAAACACATAACCCACAAATACCATGTGAATTACTTTCTATATATAGAATGTCTTTTTACATATATTTAATTTAACTTTGTGATTTAAAAGACTAGTTATATCTTTACCAAAGGTCAGGAATCCATTTTTTGAAATGGAAAAAATGTAAAAATACAGCATTATCCTAGTTTTCCAGGATGGGAGGTATTCAACACACCTAGGTTTAGTTTTCCAAATTATGAGGTTATTACTTATAATAATCATAATTCTTTAAGTTGGTGATCATTATCTAATACCTTTGGGGTTTTTAGTTTTATAGCCAATCAACCAATCCTTTACTGTTTAATTTCCACTACGAGTACTGGTTTAAGCTCTAAATACTCCTCTGTTAATGGAATCATTGCTAATACTGGTTTGAGTCCCATGTGAATAACTTCATTTTAGATATTAAAAATTTGATATTATAAATAATGTTGCATTTTACTTTGGCAAGAATTAGGATATCATTTTAGGAATGCAATATTTTCCCCATAAAAGCACAATCTTTGCCTTATATTAAAACTGTAAACCATAAAATTGTGTATGATATCTATAGGGCTTTTAATTATATATGGATTTTATACAGAATTGGGATTTTTACAGTCATAGAGGAAAAACGAAATAGTAAGTTAAATCTTTAGAATAAATTTTATTTTATTTTATTAAACAGAATTTCAGAAATGTTAGGTTATAGAAATGTTCATTACATATTAGTGAAACTATGTCACCAAGACCTTTTGTGACTTTTGTTGAGAGAGTCTCCGTGGAGAAAGAACAAACTCTGAATGTTATAGTAATCAGTGTATATTCACTGTGACACATTGTGTTATATGTGCAAATGTTATATGTTGGTTATTGATCAGTCTTGTCAAGATTTTGTAACTTTCTCCTCTGCCTTAATATAGCATCTTTTGGGGGTTTAAATAGAATTTTTAGTTATTTTTTTCAAAATTTATTTACATTCAAATATTATTCCTTTGATGTGCTGTGGGTAGAATTTGAAATGTAAGTAAATAAAATAACCAATTAAAAATCCAATTGTCCTGTCGATAAAATTTGAGATGTAAATAAATAAAATTACCATTTTGAAATCCAGTTTTGAATCCCCGAAAGATACTAGATTTCAACATTGGAGAAATTCATAAAATCTCCACAAGAGTGATCAATAACCACCACACAACATTTGCACATCAAGTACGGGACCAAGTTGCCACCGCTCAGGAGAAAGCTCTGACCCAGAACTACAGATACAAAAACTGGAGTAAAGCATGAGAGAATGGAGGTCCAGTGACAAGTTCAAATTGGGATCCAACTCAAGGGTTGACCTGGTCCCTGATACTGTTATCGATGCTGTGGTGGGCTTGCGGACAGGAACCTAGCATGGCTGCCCTCTAAGAGGCCTACAAGCGGCTGAACCCAACCAATGGACAGAAGCCAGGGACTCCTGTGGTTGAAATGGGGGAAAAGATGGAAGAAGCTGAGGAGTAAGGCAGTCCTATGGGAAGAACAGCAGTCTCAACTGACCTGGACCTCCAATATTTCTCCAACACTGTGACAGCAACCAGGCAGCACACACCAGCTGATATGAGGCCCTCAACACATATATAACAGAGAACTGCCTGGTCTGGCCTCAGTGAGAGAAGATGCATCTAATCTTCAAGAAACTTGAAGTACCAGGGAGTAGCAAGGCCTAGGGGATGTGGGGGTAAGAGTAGGGATGACATCTTTTTTGGAGACCTGGAGGGAAAAGAGGATGTAGGGGTTGGGGACCAGTCTAGGGACATACCTAAAGGGAAATGAAGTATGGACTGTAAAAATAGGATTATAGAATGACAATAAATAAATTAAAAATAATATTATCCCCCTCCAAGGTTTATTCTCCACAAACCATCCCCCTACCCTGCTTTTGTGGGGATGTTCCTCACTCACCTTCCCTAGCATTCCCCTACACTGGAGCATCAAGCCTCAACAAGACCAAGGAGTTTCCCTCCCATTGATGCCAGATAAGACAATTCCTTGCTACATGTACAGTTAGAACCATGGGTTCCTCCATGTGTACTCTGATGGTTTGCTCCCTGGGAGCTCTGGGGAGGGATCTATTTGGTTGATAGTTGCAAACCCGTTCAGCTCCTTCATTTCTTTCCCAAACACTTCCATTGGGGTCTCCATGTTAAGTGCAAACATCAGTATCACTATTGGTTAAGCTGTGATAAAGCTTCTCAAGGAAAAGCTATACTGGGCTCCTGACAGCAAGAGTTTTGTAGCATCAGCAATGGTGTCTGGCTTTGGTTTCTGTAGATAGGATGGATCCTAGGTGTGGCAGCCTCTGGATGGCCTCTCCTTCAGTCTCTACTCTACTCGTTGTCCCTGAGTTTTCTTTACACAGGAGCAATTATGAGCAAATCTTTTTGAGAATGGTGGTTGGCCCCATCCCTCAACTAGGGGCTATGCCCAATTTCTGGAATAGTCTCTACTGGTTCCTTTTTTCCTTGATTAGGTTTGTGAATGCCCCCAATTAGGTGTGGGGAGCCTCTTACTTTCCTGCCATCTGAGACTTAATAGGGGCTACTCCCAGTTCCCCATGCTCCTATACCCGGCTGCTACATACCACTGTTTAATTTCCTGACACTTTGGAATTTGTCTCCTGCCTCCTCCCACACTTGATCCTGCTCCCCCTTTTCTCTCCCCTTTCTCTTTCCCTCCCAGTTTGCTCCCACCGTCAACCTCCCATCAGTATTTTATTCCTCCTTCCAAGTAGGACTGTATCATCCACACTTTTTTCTTCCTTCTTCTTGGGCTTCATGTGGTCTGTGAGATGTATAGTGGGTATTCAAAGCTTTTTCTCTCTAAGAGCCATGTATCAGTGAGTACATGCTATGTGTGTTCTTTTTGGACTCAAGATAACTCAGGATGATATTTTCATGTTCCATCTATTTGCCTGCAAAATTTTTGAAGTCATTGGTTTTAATAGCAGAGTAGTTCCATTGTATAAATATATATGTTCTGTATCCATTTCTCCACTGAGGGATAGCTGAGTTGTTTCCAGTTTCTGGCTATTCAATAGAAGAGAAAGTGGCAAAGATCCTCAGGGGAAAATTACCTGAACAGAACAACAATGATTTAGGCTCTAAGATCAACGACAAAAAATGGGATCTTATAAAAATCTGTAAAGCAAAGAACATTCTTCATAGGACAAAATGGGAGCCTACAGATTTGGAAAATATTTTTACCACCGTTTTCTCTGATAGAGGGCTAATGCCCAATATATACAAAGAACTGAAGAAGCTACACTCTAGAGAACCAAATAAGTTATTAAAAGTGGGGTATAGAGTTAAAAAAATTCTCAAGTGAGAAATCTGTCATGGCCAAGAAGCCCCTAAAGAAACTTTGGGTGCTTCAGTCCTACATTGAAGGAGGAACAAAATAATCACAGGAGGTAGTGGGTGCAACAGACATGGGAAGAAGTGAGGAGGGAGAGTGGTAGAAAGGGGGCGGGATCTAGTTTGGGAGAAGACAGCAGAGAGGTGCAGAGGGTCAGGAAATTGAACAGACATGTATAGAAACGGGAGAGTAGCCAAAGGAAAGTCCCAGATGCCAAGAAATCAAGAGGCTCACAGGTCCCAACAGGGGGACATTAGCTAAATTTACAACAAAGTGGAGAGAAAAATATAATAACAACATGGAGAGATTAAAAATGGCCTTCTGTTAAAGGATATGGTCATTTCTGAAATATTTAACCCAGAATTGTTCTTGTCTAAAGAAAATACAAAGACAGAGAGTAGAACAGAGACGTGACACCACTGAGATGTTAATAAAAAAAAAACAGAAAAATTCACTTTCTATATGTACAGTGTAGACAGTACCCAGTACATGCCTTATCTCTAGAGAGAGATTTTCAGAGATCTATAATGGATTAGAGATTTCACAGCCACATAGCAGTGGTAAATATGTTTACCCAGTTACTGCATAGTTTTGTGTAGAGAAAATCATTTTTATGCCATCTGTTGTTATAAAAAATCTTTTTTAATTGAACAACTTTATTTTAAGAAAGAGATAAATGTACAAATTTTAAAAGCATTTTTGCATAAAAGTCTATGAATATGTTTTAGTCAGTACTTGATTTTTTAAAGGTTTGATAGTATGCCTTAAAGTCTTACTAGTTACAATGAGCATAAAATACATATAAAACAAGATGTAACCTGGAAATAGTCAAAGTTTTTTTGGTGTGTAAAGATTAGACATAATGATTCTTCATTTTTTTTCAGGCCTTTGATTTTCTTGAACTTCATATAGTCTGTGAGTTGTTTCTGGGGTTTTCAGAGCTTCCTGGGGTTAGTATCCAATTATCAGTGACTGCATATTATGTCTCTTCTTTTGTGACTGGGTTACCTCACTCAGGATGATATTCTCTAGATGCATCCATTTTCTTAAGAATTTCATAAAGTCATTGTTTCTGAGAGCTGATTAATACTCCGTTTTGTAAATATACCAAAATTTTGTACCCATTCATCTACTGAAAGACGTCTGGGTTCTTTCCAGCTTTTGGATATTATAAATAGGGCTACTATGAACATTGTGGTGCATGTGACTTTGTTGTATGTTGGAGTGTCTCTAGGGTATATGCCCCGAAGTGGAATAACTGGGTATTCAGATAGGACTATGTCCAATTTTCTGAGGAACCTCCAGACTGATTTCCAGAGTAGTTGTACCAGTTTGCAACCCCAACAACAGTGGAGGAGTGTTCCTTTTTCTCTGCATCCTTGCCAGCATCTACGGTCATCTGAATTTTTGATCTTAGCCATTCTGACTGGTGTGAGGTGGAATCTCAGGGTTATTTTGATTTGCATTTCCCTGATGGCTAATTATGTTGAGCACTTCCTTAGATGCTTCTCAACCATTCAATATTCCTCAATTGAGAACATTTTGTTTACCTCTGTACCCCATTTTTTAATAAGGTTGTTTGATTTCCTGGTGTCTAACTTTTTGAGTTCTTTGCATACCTTGGATATAAGGCCTCTATCAGATGTGGGGTTGGTAAGGATCTTTCCCAATCTGTTGGCTGCTGTTTTGTTTTCTTGACAGTGTTCTTAGCCTTACCATAAATTTGAAATCTCAGTCAGTCTCATTTACTGATATTTGACCTTAAAGCATGAGCCATTGGTGTTCTGTTCAGGAAATTTTCTCCTGAGACTATGTGTTCTAAGGTTTTCCCTACTTTCTCTTCTAAATGTTTCAGTGTACCTGGTTTAATGTGGAGATCTTTGATCCACTTGCACTTAATCTTTGTACAAGGAGATAAGAAAGGGTCTATTTTCATTCTTCTGCATGCTTTGTGCCAGTTGGACAACACCATTTGTTGAAGAGGCTATCCTTTTTTCATTGAATGTTTACAGCTTCTTTGTCAAAAATCAAATGACCATATATATGAGGGCTCATTTCTGAATCTTCTATTCTATTCCATTAATCAATGTGCCTATCTCTGTACCAGTAGCATGCAGTTTTCAGCACAATTGACTTGTAATATAGCTTGAGGTCAGGGATGGTGATTCCCGCTGGAGAGATGGTTCAGCTGTTAAAGGCTAGGCTCACAACCAAAAATATAAAAATCTTAATAAACCTGCAGAACACTTAAAACCATGGTAACATTCTATACGAAAACAAGGGAGACTGAGTTCATGCATCTGCATAGTCAATAGAGAGCACAAATGCATTTTTTGGGGTATTGTACTAAACTGTAGTGTTCTTAAGAAAGAAAACATCTTTTGAACTTTATAGCTACAATTGCTAAATAAAGCTGTGCTCATCTTTCTGGTATATTAATAATGTTGAAATGATCATTTCAGCAACTTTATAGTTTTTTTTAAAAATTTAAAGAGTGACATTCTGGATTATTTTACACTGCAAAAATAAAGAAATGTGCGTCTACAAAACTATTACTCTTGTACCTACTGATATAAAAGCCATCATTTGTTGGGTTAATATGCGTCTCCTTTTCAAAATACCAGGCATAATAGATGCTTTCCAAATATCAATAAACATGCATTAAAATGAGAATGAAAACCAGTTACACAGGTTTCATATGCTATTTTATAAAGGTACTTGTTAAGATTTGATGTCACTAAAGAGACTGATTATATGTGAATGTTTGACATTACTTCATTTTATGACAAAATTCAAGCAGCAAAACTTATAAATAAAGTGTCAGAATATATGTAGACATTACTAGAAAAAAAGCAGCCAGGTTAAACTGGAGTTTCATCTTACTCATTAAATTTATAGCGTATATAAAATACAGCTAAGATTTCTGAATTGTTTCAAATTGCCACTATACTTGAAATGTAATTTCATTAAAAATAGCACTTTCGTGTTTATGATGGTATCTAATATGTTTCATGATTCTGAAACCAGTAGTATTCTTCATCCATAAGCTTAACATGTGATAAACACAGAAAAATGATATGCCCTGCTTGAAGAATATGAAGATATAATGTTTGAAGAGATAATTTAGGTCAATAGAGAATGACTCTAGTAAAGATGACCTACTGTTAATCAACATAAAATTGTAGCTATTTGATTTAAAGGATATATATATATATATATATATATATATATATATATATATATATATATAGCTTTAAATTATAACATTACATTGCTGTGCAGAAACATTACATTGCTGTGCTGTCCTTGATGAAATATGAATGCAAACATGAATAATGTTAGCTTTTGGCTGGAATTAATTATTTATACACAATCAGAGTGCACTGATATATCATGTACTCTGGAGCAGTGTTACAGAGAGAGCAAACAAATATAACAAAACTAGGCAATAGGATCATACTACAAAAAGAAAACCACCATTTTCATTGCTATTTAATAAAAAAGAATATCTGTTTAGTCTTTTAATATTTGTTTGTACATTCTTTTCTACTAATATCTATATATTTTCACTTAGATTCAGCTGACAGAATGCCTATTTACTGAAACAAATGGGGTCAAACAGTGTTTTAATCAATTAATTAGAAGAATTTTAATTTCAGAGATAAATTCGGCACTCATAAAGGTTTTTAGAAACAAACTCTCCAGAACTATTTGGTAGCGGTTGATGGAGATAATTGATTCATCATTTTTTCTCACAGTTCATGTCCTAGATTAGTATATATTCTATGTGTGAGAATGATATGAAATGTCACTAGCAACTATTACACAATCATCAAAATGTTTTTCCTTTTTCTTGCCCTACATACCTGTGATTCTTCTCCTTTTCTTCCCCCACCTCAAATCCTTAGGCCGTGGTATGTTGAGTATTACAATACATATCTTATAGCTTTCTGTTCAATGGCCATCATTGACTATGAGGTGCTGAAAAAGTAAAACAGAACAAAAAACAACAAACATAATTAAGAAAACAGTTTATTTTATTAAATTAGCAAGGTCAGGTGTGTTTCAGCCATATAATCTCACATAAAGAAAAAGGGTGTTTAAAAAAGCAAGAATCTCAATCTATAGTGATGGATCTTCAAAAGAGTGTTTCTGAAAATACCCACAAACAAAGAGCAAAAAGAAGTTAGTGCATTTAAAGTGAGCAGTAGAATATTTTATGGAAATGGTTCTCAATGCAATTATGGGAGTGGGGAGCCAAAGGAGGTTGGGGTTTCCAAGATGGGAGAAATATTTACAACTCTGCTTTCTCTATTAGATTCACTTAAGGTGAGTGAAAGAGGCAGAGACAAAGAGAAAAGAAAGAGAAGAAATAGATTTTTCCAGAATAGAAAGGCTTCAAATATTCCAATGTGCCTGGTTTTGGAATGCCTAAAGACAAAGTTTGGCTTAAGAAAACAGTAAAGTTACAAACAAGTTAAAATTTTGTGTTTTAATGTTTTTGTCAGTACACATATTTTCTGATACACACACATGCACACACACGTGTGTGTGTGTGTGTGTGTGTGTGTGTGTGTTTGTGTATATATATATATATATATATATATATATATATATATATATATATATATATATATATGATTCATTTTTGGTTACTATACAGTGAAGTGAATTTTACTGTGACATCTGTATTGAGAGATAACAATTAACTTAGTTCTTATTTTCTCTATCCTATAATATTCCTTTACTTCTTTACCTGCCCCTTTCCTCTTCTTAAGTGCTTTTCTGGATGTCCACTTGAGACTTAAAGAAAGAGATGTCAAGGTAAAATGCAAGTTAAAAGTCTATTTTAGTGGTCCAAGTCAATTTATAGCACCTAGCACCAAGGTAATGGATAAAAATAGTAATACATGTATTTATATTCAGAATATATTTTGGTTATATTACATTAAAATTGTTGATGGATTGGGTATGTGATAAGGAATGAAGAACAAAAGGTGATTCCAAAAAGTTTGGGCAGAGTACACAAAAGAAAGGAGGAACTCTACTGACAGAGACCATTAGGGGCAAACTGTCACAAGTTAACTTTGTCCTACTGGATGTCCAGTGAGGAATATCAAGTCATACACATGTACACCTACACACAAGAACACACACACACACACACACACACACACACATTCATGTTTTCATGCTTGTTCCCAGACACACAATGAAGTCTTTCTCTCTTCTGTTTCCTCTAGTCACAAATTATATAAATTAAAGTTCCATAGTTTTATCTGTTTTTATATATAACAGGTCTAAATGTTTCTATATACTGAGGCTAAATGTTTCTCATTGCTTTCTTTTCCCTATCATCTCTCCCCAACAAGTATTCTGTTAATTCTATTTGCAAATTTACTTGGATATATTTTAATATCATCTTAAATCGAGGAACAAACTTCAGTGTGTATATTTACGTGTTTGTGCGTGTATGAGTGTCTTTATCAGTGTGTGTGAATGTGTGTGTATGAGTACATGTGTTTGAGTGTGTGTGTGTCTGTGTGTCTCTGTGTGTGTATTGTTATGCACATGCCTGTATCATCAGTGTGGTACATGTGTAGGCCCGAGATTAACTTAAGTTATCTTCTGCAATCATCCTTCCAATCTATTCATCTTCATAGTTTTCTCTGCAAATTTCATAGACATACACAGTATACCTCCATCAATGTTACACTCGTTGTTCTCCTTACAATCCCTTCTCTAAAATCAAGGACAAACTTGGACCAAGTGGATTATACATTTTAATCTTTTAAGATTTAACTCAATTTATACAATAAAAATATTCTTTTCACTGTTGCCTGATATTTTGAGCACTAGACAAATTTAAGGAAAAATTAATGTGAACCTGACTCAAACTCACTAAAAATAAAAACATAGATATATTTTATAATAAGGTTATATTTGAATTAAGCATTTCTCATCTCAATTAAATAATTTATGTAGAAAAGTTTAGAATATTTGTACCCATTTTAGTAAATATTAATAATATTTTTCAATATCAGAACTAGATAGGCTATAGTTAGCTCTTTTAAATAATTGAGCCTTAATAGTTGGTTAATGCAGAACAAAGACTTTTTCTCTATAATCTCACAGTAAGTTATAAGTGTAAAATAACATATATTATGAAAATACTTACAATTATAAATATTAGGAATGACTCATTCAGAACTACTGACTGAGATTATACTATCAAAATCAATAAGCAGAATTCATTGAAAGTTTATAAATATATGAAAATATCATCTGAATTTCCACCATTTTTATTGTGTTCCATATGTAGTAATGTAGGAATTATACAGGGATGTGTGAACACATCCCCCTTCATCTGATTATTACTGTGTTATCCAATGGCCACTCATTTTAAAAATATCACAAAGCATTTGCCACAGTGTGATTGTCTTCCATACTGACTTTTCAATTTATTCTGCTTTCTAAGTAGATTTCTAGTCTTGTCAGCGTGGTCTGAATCACACAGATATACATTACCTGAACTAAAACAATTAGTGAAGCAATTTGAAAGCCCATTCTCATTACCATAGACTAAGATGATCTGTGAATCTCCTAAATGAAGCCAGAATGCTTGGATTACATCCATGTAGAACACACAATATGAGAAAATATGTAACATTACCTGGTAAATTCAATGGCTAAGTAGTTTTATACCTTTTTTTTCACCACCATATATAACTGCTTCTCTAAATGGAAAGAAATTATAGAAAGCAAATGATATCCCAAAATGTCTTCATACACGCATCTAAAAGTTTTATCTGCTTAAGGGATTTTCATCTGGAATGGAAGAAGAGAGTGAAGTCTTAAGTTTGAATACAAAGATTAGTGCAAAGGGAAATAGAAAAAAAACAATGGCTACAATCTAATTACACACTAGTGTATAATATTTCTCTATAGCTAATCTATATAGCAGCATTTGCTATGTGCTACATTTCCTCAGCTGTAAATTAAGTCTCAGAAGAAACTAAAGCACTTAGTAAATGTATTTTTTCAGGGACCACTGCTACCGGGGCAGCATGGCTGTTGCCTTTCACCCATAAGTAGTTACAAATTAAAGTGCAAAGTAATTGAATTATTAGTTAAAAGATTGTGGGGGTAAAATAACAAGAGAGGAATAGTCACATCATAAAGACATTAGGTGGTCAAAACATATTCATC
This sequence comes from Micromys minutus, assembly GCF_963924665.1. Taxonomy (NCBI): domain Eukaryota; kingdom Metazoa; phylum Chordata; class Mammalia; order Rodentia; family Muridae; genus Micromys; species Micromys minutus. The sequence continues at coordinate 9,829,713 of NC_137980.1, forward strand.
TGAGAATTAGGTAATATACTCAGAACTCTAGGGTAGCATTTACTTCACTTCATTAAGTGTAAAATATGTTCCATTTGTGTGCTCACTGAGCTATGCCTTCTGAGTTTAACTGAAACTTTCTGCATGATTTAGTTCTTTTGTCAGAGCTGAAATGGAACTATGTAATAACATACTTCTTTCAGGGCCTTCAAGATGGTTGCCTGGATCGAGGAGTCTGTGGCCAACTGTAGTACCAGGAAGTTTTTGTGTACCCTGAAAGCCCAGTCAGGAGCCAATCCAATGCAATCAAGTCAGGGTCTTTATTCACAAGCTCCAGCATTGGGGCTTAACTTACTGCGGACCCACAAGATGGTTCCAGTGGAGAAAAATCCCCAGACACTCACTAGGACATGGTTTTATAGAAAATGTTAAGCAATGGGTAAATGTTTCTACCCTGGCAAGTATCTAAATGGGAAGGGGGTGGGGATGCAGGCTACTGTGCCCTTTAGAATAATTGGCTGGTACTGGGAGCCTAACTTCTGCTTTTCTTTTGATTGGTGGTTGTTAGGCAGGGGCAGGCTTGTATTCTGGGTCTGGCTTGCAGATTTGTTGTGAGTAACCTGGTGCTAAATCCACATCTTGTTGGGTTGGTAACCTGAAGAGTGTTACCTGGTGTCTTTTCATTCTCTGGCTCATTCTGTATTCACCTGTGTCTAGATTGTTCTATGACTTAGCTCTGTAACTATCCAGGTAACACTACCTCACACACTATTTCTCTTCTCTTCCAGCAATGCTAGTAAGTGGTCTCTCTGTCTTGTGCCTTTCTTCTGAGAATTGTGCCTGTCACTGGCTCATTTCTTTGAGTTGTCACTCTTTCTACCTCTCAGTTAGGTTTTCAAACCCGGCTGCTTTCTCCTTTAAACTAACCTATTCTTCAAGCTAACCCTAATCTTTGTTAGTGATTAAAGGTATATACTAAAGGTAGGTTCCTATTCCAGAAAGAACATACAGTAATTCAGTGTGTGTCTGCATAGCAGTTGGATTATGTAGACCTAGAAGATCTTTGGAAGTGATCCCTTGCCAGATCAACCATGTTGCTGAGTTAAAATTCCTGTATACACAAAAAGGATAAAAGCACAAGGGTTGCAGTGGTGATTTTAACCTAGAAGCTGCCCAGCCAAGGCTAGAAACACAAGATAAAATTACATTCCTAATGACACCACAAGCCTCCCCCCAACTACCTCCCCATTTCTCCTACCCCCAATTCCTCTGCTATTGCCTCTATTCCCTTTACTTATTATCTCTTGATTTGTATTAGCACCTGCATCATTCTTAATTAAGCAACTATAATATATAATGTACCTTCAGGGTGTTAATTAAAATATCATGATAATGTGTCCAACCCATGCTGTGGTTAAAAATAAGGGCAGGCAAAAAGCCTGTGATTGGATGATAAAAAAAAAAGAGATAGGTGAGAACATAGTTTTGGAAAGGGGGAGAATCCAGGAGAGGATAAGAGGCATGATAGAGGATGAAGATGAACCACCTCCCATGGTCTGCATAGCTACAGGTAGTTATAAATAGCCTATGAGGGATAGACTATCATAGGACAGTTTGTCTTGTCTAGTTGGGCAAATTATATCACATCAATTGGATCAGAGTTTACTGTGTGGTGTTTTCTTTCAAGCAGCAACTCAACTTAGTTAAAAGGAAAGGTACAGTGGACATGCTAAGCCCACCACAGATTTGAGATGTGTGGGAATGCTGCCAGAGGGTAGCTGCTTCTGAGACTAGGGTGTGGTTTCAGGGAATGTGAGTCTGGGTAGCAGAAAGGCATCAGGGACAGGATGGTTGAATGTGGGCAGAGAGAGTGGGAGGATCAGAGAGTACCTGGGGGCAGGGAGGTATGGTGACATGCTTGAACCATCACTGCCTTTTTAATATTTACTGTGCCATGGAAATTCAGTTGATATATAAAGAGATAACCTCTTGTGAATTTCATATTTCCTATTCTTTCTCTTTAAAGACATACATGCAATTTTGTGTGCAAGAATCCTATTCAAACCATGTGTTTCCTAATGCTGTTTCCTTCTTTAAAAATCATTTTATTATTATGGTTGTACTGAGCTCTAGACATTTATTCAGGTGTTACTGTCCTTTGGTACTTATCTCTTTATACATTGAATCTATCTTTTTTTTTTTGAGGTTCTTATCCATGCCAATTAGTCAAAACCCCAAATTTGGATTCTGAATTTGAGCACAGGATGCTGATAAGATAAATTTTCAGTACAAATAGTTAAAAAGGTGCTCCTGGATTTAACCTGTGTTCACAATATCTCAAATAAAATAGAACTTAGTCACCTCTAGGTCTGTTGCATAAAATTCAAATGCCATTTGATGTCTGAAGATTGATTGAAGATTCATTTAATAAACTCTATTTCATCCTCTACTCTTGAGCTCTTTTAGGTTGTTTGATTAAATCTGCATACACTCAGTTTTTCATCCAAATATGATTCTCTTTTATCCTCAATGTTTCCTACACTTCTCAAAAAGTTGGGTGAGGGCAAGAAGTGTGTATAGGTGTGATTCATGGCCTTAACTCAAAGTAAAAATGAGCAATATAAAAGTGGTTAGGGAGACTAATGACTCAGATATTGTGGTACATTTTATGTTTCTATAAAATCTTAACAACTACACTAACCCTTCACAACAGCTGAAGTCTTACAGAGGAAATAACTTTTTAAATGACTACCAGGGTGAATCCAAAGAGGACTGTTGTCTAAACACTACATTAACTGCTAGAAATAGACAAGACAATGCTGGCTCTCAGATAGAACTGAAAGAGAGGGATATAACTAAAATATGGTCAATTTCATCATCATAAGACAAATAGAGATTTAAAATCTAAATTCCCATTTTGTACAAGTATTATCTAACTCATACAAAAAGTTAATCAATATTTAATAATAATTCAAAAGGAGAGGCATATCTCAAAATGTAGAAGACTAGATTATACAAAGAATGTGTTCTTAGAGGATGGTTTCAAATTCTGAACAATGCATGTGTATGTGTGTTTATACTGGTTTTAATGAGAGTATAAATTCTGGCTTTTTAAAGGAAATTAAAAGTATGGTGTTGTATCATTAAGGCTTGGCTGTTACTTTGTTTATTGCCTTTATTTGACTTGAATGATAGTTCCTATTATGTCCTAAGCTTTTTAAGATTATTTCGTGACCTCTAGCTCTCTCCGAGAATGAGGTTTATTCCTCATGCTTAAGTGCCCTTAGAGAAGACATGAAAAGATCAGTTGCTCATGAATTTCAGTGGTAAAGTAAATGGTTCTAAAAGTGCATTTCAAGAGAATCCCAATAGGATGCCAGAAACATGCTATTTTTTCTTTACATGCTATTTACATAATGCATTGTGTCTTCCTCATATTTTTTTAAAAAATATTTAATTTGTCTAGAAAGGTTCAAGATAATATGAATGATCTTATAAAGTTGAATTTCAGGTTATATTCAAAAGTGTAATAATATTTGTCTTTCTAACTTTAAAATAATTTTTTCTATTTTAAAAATACAACTTTAAAAATTCCATTGTAAATTATATTTTTTTGTTGAAATCTTAAAACATTCTCCATAGAACTAATTTCTCTCATAAATGAAGAAATATACCATAATTTTGGAACAGATGTCTGAATATTATCAATAATAAATATTGTCAATCTTATCTTCAGACTAAGTGTTAAAATATTTTCATTTTAGGGTAATTTTTTGTTTTAATATTTTTTATGTATTTACTTACATCTTGCTCTGTGCCACCCATGCTGGTGACCCCCTTCCAAAATTCTTCTTTTATTACACCCCCTGAAACAAGTGTGGGCCTTCCTGGATATCCTCCAACCCACCTTGGCACTTCAAATCTCTATGAAGCTTGGTGCTTCCTCTCTCATTGAGGCCATACAAGGCAGCCCAGCCAGTAGAATATATCCAAATACAGGCAACAGCTCCAGGGATATCTCACATTCCAGTTGTTCCAGACCCACATACCAAGCTGCACATGTTTTACATATGCCCCAGGAGGCCTACTTCTAGCCTGGATATGTTGATGGTTCAGACTCTGAGAGCTCTGTGGGTCCAGAGTAGTTGATGATGTTGGACTTTCTGTAGAGTTTCTATCCACGTCATGCCTGTTATCCTTACTATCGTTCTTCCATAATAAGTCCCTAAGTTTCATCTACCGTTTGTCTCTGAATGTTGGTATCAGTCTGAGTCAGCAACTAGGTGGGGCTTTTAATAGGACAACATGTTCTTGTCTGCAAGCAAAACAGAGTATCATTAATAGTGTCAGGGACTGGTGCTTTGCATTTGGGATGGGTTGAGCCAGTTCTTGATGACTGTATCTTCAGTCTCTGTTCCATCTCTCAAGCCTACAATCTTTGTAGACAGAAAAGAAAATGGGTTGAAAGTTTTGTGGGTAAAATGAGATCACCATTACTCCACTGGTGTCCTATCTAACTTCATAAAATGGCCTCTTCAGGTTCCATATCCCCAGTGTAGTGAGTCAGAGCTAAGGTCACCCCCATGAATTCTTGGTAACTTGGCCTCTGTCTTGTTCTGGAGATGCCCTCCACCTCCTCAACAGTTACAGATTTACAAAGATTTTTATGTTCATCTAGCCATCTCACCTGTCCTTCACTACAGATTGTTAATCCACTATTCCCTTTCATATCCCCACTCCCTCCCAGGACCCAGCATCTGTCTGCCTCATATGACTACTTTATTCTCCTTTCTAAGTGAGATTCAACTTTTGTCACTTAACCCTTCCTTCTTGTTTAGCTTCTTTGGGTAGGTAAAGTATAACATGGTACCTCTATTTTTTGGCTAATATCTACATAAAAGTGAGTACATACCAGGCTTGTCCTTTGGGGACTGGGTTACCTCAAAAGTATAATATTCTCATGTTCCATTCATTTGGCTGAAAAATTTACGAGGGTTTGGTTTTGAATAGCTGAATAGTCTTAAGGGTTTACTGCTGAGAATACACACCATGACTAACGTAACTCTTATAAGAGCAACATTTAATTGTGGCTGGCTTACAGCTTCAGAGGTTAAGTCCATTATCATCAGGGAGTAGGCACAATAGCATCCAAGCAGGCATGGTGTAGTTGGGGCTGAGAGTTCAACATCTTCATCTGAATGCCAGTAGGAGAACTCTGGCTACCAGGCATCTAGGACAAGAGTTTTAAAGGCCACACCCACCATGAAGATGGAAAGGTTTCTGATACTTTTGGCTGTGTAGAATTATCATAGTAAAAATGATCATCCTACAAAAAGAAATATTCAGATTGAATGCATTCTCCAATCAAAATTTCAACTCACCTTTTTACAGACTTTGACTGGACAACATCATATTCAAGCAAAAACAAACAAACAAAAAATGACATAAATAAGTAATCCTGAACAATAAAGAAATTCTGGAAGTACCATCAGCCCTGATTTCAAGCTGTACTACAGTAACAAATGCCACATGATATTGTAGTTGAGTTGTGACCACTAGTCAATGTAGGAACGTCGAATAGGAGTCTGGGAATTAAAGAACAAGGAGGAGAGAAGATGGAGCCGAGACAGAGTTCTGATCAAGGCTCAACTTTATTGAAAACCACAGGCTTATAACGGTAAAAACCATAAGCCTAACCCTTAAGCATGACTGATGAAATAAATTGCCTCATGCCAGCAGCCAGTGGCATAGGTTTCTATTTCTCAGCACAGGTCTCTTTGATCAGGGCAAAAGCAGAACTCCCAGCTCAGTTGGGAAAAATTCCAAGTGTTGTGATAACAAAAATAGCTGATATTCTCTGGAGGTCAGGGCAGAACCTCCACATGGCATTTTCATAAAAACAGACACTTGTTCAAAGCCATTGAGTGGAAAACCCAAATCCACATGCCTGCAGACACCTGTTTTCCTGGGGTTTTTGTTTGTTTGTTTGTTTGTTTGTTTGTTTTTGTTTTTTTGGTTTTTTTTTTGTTTTTTTTTTGTTTTGTTTTTGATAAAGAAACCAAAAATACACACTGGGAAATAAAACCACTTTCAACAAATTCTGATGGTCTAATTGAATGTCAGCATGTTGAAGACTGAAAATTTATCTGTATCCATGACCCTGAACAAAACTCAAGTCCACATGAAACAAAGAACTCACTATAAAGCTATAGATGCTGAAACTGAACCTGAACCTGATAGAAGAGAAAGGGAGAAATAGCCTTGATCACATTGGCATACGAAACAACTTCTTAAACAGAACCGGAAAAGAACAGGCACTAAAACTGGTAATTAATGAATGTAACTGGATAAAACTGAAAAAGTTCCTGTAAGGCAAATAATACTCACAGTAGGACAAAATGGCAACCTAATAAATGGGGAATATTTTCAACAAGTTCATAATCCATAAAAGGTTATAGATGTAAAGAGCTCAAGAACCTAGACACCAATAAACCAAATAGTCTGCATAAAAGTGGGTACAGATCTAAACACAATTCTCAATAGAGGAATCTCAACTGGCTGAGAAACCCTTAAAGAAATGTTCAACATCTTTAGCCATTAGGGAAAAGAAAAATCAAAACTATTTTGAGATTTCATCTTACACTTGTCAAAATGGCTAAAATCAATAAAACATGTGACAGTTTACACTGGTGAGATTGTAGGCCAAGGGGAAAACACCACTATTGCTGGTGAAAGAGTAAGCTTGTACTGCATAAAATAGGAAATCTATCTACTTCAAGACCCGGTAATACCTTTCTTGGACATATATTCTAAAGAAACTCGATCTTACCACATGGACATTTGCTCCATTATGATCTGATTGATTTTATTCATATTAGCCAGAAACTGGAAACAACTTCAAGATGCCTCTCAACTGCACAATAGATAAAAATAAATGGTAGTACCTTTACACAATCAAACAATACTGAACATTAAAAACTGATACTACCACTCTGGAAATCAGTCTGGTGATTCCTCAGAAAATTGGACATAGTACTACCTGAAGATCCAGCTATTCTACTTCTGGGCATATACCCCAGAGACACTCCAATATACAACAAAGATACATGAACCACAATATTCATAGCAGCTCTATTTATAATAGCCAGAAGCTGCAAAGAACTCAGATGTCCTTCAGTAGATGAATGGATACAGAAATTGTGGTATATTTACACAATAAAGTATTACTCAGCTAGTAGAAATGGTGACTTTATAAAATTCCTAGAAAAATGGATGTATCTAGAGAATATCATCCTGAGTGAGATAACCTAGTAACAAAAGAACAGACATAAAAGGCAGACACTGATAATTGGATACTAGCCCCAAAGAGCTCTGCATACCTAAGAAACAACTCACAGCCCATATGAAGCTCAAAATAAGATAAGCCAAAAAGTGGAAGCCTCAGTCCTTCTTAGAAAAAAATAATGATAATAGGTTTATAGTACTCAGTTTGAGTGGGGTACACCTAGACCTTAAATTATTAATAACTCAAGAGCTAAGAAGATAGCCTTCTGACAATTCTTGGTATTTAAAAATCATTATGTTTAATCTATACACAACAAGAAAACTTTGACTATTTCCATGTTACATTTTCTTTTACATCTACTTTATGCTCATTATAAATAGTAATATTTCAATGCATAATATCAAATTTTTTTTAAAAAGTCAAGTATTGAAAAAATATATTCATATAGTTTTATGCCAAAATGCTTTAAAAAATCTGTACATGTATCTCTGTTTTTTTTTTTTTAAATAAAGTTGTAATAAAAAAAGTCATGAATTCCTTTGAATTTTCCTTCACTAAATTTTATGGAAACATATAATGTCCTGTAAATATTCTACCACATTTAGATTTGTAAAATGATTTTTTAAAATATTTTTATAAGTAGTAGTTTACAACTATAAGTAAATCTATGTTTTTGATTTATTCTTCTCTTTTCTAAAGTAATACTCAATGAGATATTCAATGTGATTCTCAGGTCGTGAAGAAATACAGTTTATTATCATTTATTCTCTTCCAAGCATGATACTTGCAGAAACAAATTAATTTCAAGGAATTTACCACTTAGCAGAGAGGAAATAAAATCAAACAGATGTTAAGTGGGATTATTCATTTTAAATATTCTTTTCTGAGTAGTTTAGAAAAACAGATGGCAAACTTTACTCACTATAAACTGGGAGTTTTATCATTAAAATTGCTGTTGTGAACTAAATTGTTTTTATTCCTTAAATGGCAAGAGAATTCGTGACATCTGTGAGGTATAACATACTGTACCATGTGCAAATACTCACCCTTTTCTTCACTCAGTTAATACTTAATGAGAACTTTCTCAATCACTGATTTGGTCCTCAGGTTTGCCTTTACATTAATGAACAACATAACTGAAAGGATGGGCAACTTGAGCGAATAATAACTATGCATAATACTTCATAAATAATCATGTATCGGACATCACAAATGAAAAGATTGAACTTAAGATCATTTGCTTTGCAAACTATTAAAAGAAAAAAGCAAATTATGTATCGAAGGGCTGAAAATAGAGTGCAAATATCTAGACCAAGGGCAGCATATGGCAGTCATGGGTATACTGCTGACTTTGAATCATAAACAGTGATGTGGTTTGGACATATTAAAAAAGATATTGTAGATGAATGCTGGATATATTTATGGAGACTGAGAGCTTTGATAAAGCATTATATTATTTATATTTTATTAATTATTTTTTTAATTTACATTCAAACTGTTGCTCTTCTTTCTGACCTGCTCTGCAGAAGTTCCTCAGCAGATCCCCTCTTTTTGGCTTCTGAGAGGGTGCTTCCTCACCCACCCATGCAATCCAATCTCGCCATGCTAGTGTCTTCTTCCTTGGGTCACCACATTTCTTCAGGAATGAGCTTATCCTTTCCCACTGAGGCCAGACAAGGCTGTCCTCTGCTACATATATAGTAGGAGCTATGGTCCAGCCCATGTATTCTCTTTAGTTGTGGTTTGGCCTATGAGAGACCTGAAGGGTTATTTAATACTATTGTTCTTCCTATGTCATTACAAACCCCTTCAGCTCCTTCAGGTCTTCCCCTAACTCTTCCTAAGGGGTTGCTGAACTCAGTCTAATGGTTAGCTGTATCTGTATGTGTCTCATTCAGCTTCTGGTAAATCCCATCAGAGAACAGCTATGTTAGCCTCCTGTCTGCAAGCACAACATGGTATCATTAATACTGTCAGAGTTTAGTACCCATACATGGGATGGATTCCAATATCAGAAGATTTCTGGATGAGCAGCCCTTCAATCATTACTCTACTTTTTTCCTTGTGTTTTCTTTAGACAGGAATGATCCTGAGTCAAGAATTTTGAACTTTGTTGGGTGGCCCCATATCTCAAATAGGGGCCATGTGTATCTATTGGAAGTGGTCTGTTTAGGTTTCACTCTTGGGCATTTTGACTAAGATTATCCTTATTGTTTCCTGGGAACCTCTCACATACCTGGTGTCTTGAACTTTCTAGAGGTTCCCCCACCCTCCACCTCCTACTGCTGCATTTTTTTCATTCTCCTGACCCTGTGAGCTTCTCTTCTGTCTGTTCCCATACCTGATCCTTCCCCCTTTTTCCTTCCCTTGTCATCTAACACCCAGGTCCCTCCCTCTCTCTGCCTCTGGTGATTTTTTTTTCCCCTTTTAATTAGGATTGAAATACCCACTCTTACGCATTCCTTCTTGTTAAGCTTCTTATGATCTGTTGTAACATGGGTATTCTGACTTTTTTGGCTAAAATACACTTATCAGTGAGTGTCCTCTTGCACCCCAGATAATTATTCCTAGTTTCATTCACTTGCCTGCAAAATTCATAATGTCCTCATTTTTAATAGCTGAGTAGTAGTTTATTGTCTAAATGAACCACATTTTCAATATATATTCTTTGGTTGAGGGACATCAGGGTTGTTTCCAGATTTTGGCTATTATAAATAAGGCTGCTATAAACATAATGGAGTATGTGTTCATGTTATATGTTGGAGCATTATTTTCCTGGGTACACATCATGGAAAATTCTCAGCTAAGGAATCTCAAATGGCTGAGAAGCACTTAAATATTCAACATTCTTAGTCATGAGAGAAATGCAAATGAAAACGGCACTTAAGATTCTATTTTTTAATCAATCAGAATGACTAAGATTAAAACCACCAGTGATAGCAGATGCTGATGAGGATGCAGAGAAAGGGGAACACTCCTCCATTGTTGATCAGATTGCAAACTGGTACACCCTCTCTGGAAACCCAGCAGTTCCTCAGAAATTTGGAAATGGTTCTAGATGAAAACCAAGTTTTGTATTCTTGGTGATGTTAAAGATGTAGAGAAGGAGAGCATATGTTTGCTTACATAATGTATGGGATAGAGTCAAGGCAGTTGGGATCATAGTGCTGAGATGTAGAAGGGACAAACCTTCTAACCCATAAACAAGCAGCTGCATTCAACTGATATCTATTGGCACAGGACAAATTTTCAAGTGGTATTTCACTGGGTGTAATAAGTACATATATGGGTAGACCACATGCCCAGAATTCATTTGACCAAAATCCCGTTCCTTCCTTCTTTCCTTCCTTCCTTCCTTCCTTTCTTCCTTCCTTCCTTCCTTTCTTCCTTTCTTCCTTCCTTCCTTCCTTCCTCCCTCCCTCCCTCCCTCCTTTCCTTCCTTCTGTCCTTCCTTTCTTTATTTATTCATTTCCTTCCTCCCTCCCTTCCTTCCTTTCCTTCCTTCTTTCCTTCCTTTCTTTATTCATTTCCTTCCTTTCCTTCCTTCCTTCCTTCCTTCCTTCCTTTATTTATTTATTCATTTCCTGCCTTCTTTTCTTCCTTCCTTTCATCCTTTATTCATTTCCTTCCTTCCTTTCCTACTTTCCTCCTTTCCTTCCTTCCTTCCTTCCTTCCTTCCTTTCTTTCTTTCTTTCTTTCTTTCTTTCTTTCTTTCTTTCTTTCTTTCTTTATTCATTTCCTTCCTTCCTCCCTTTTTCTTTTTTCATTCCTTTTTTTGTTTCTTTTTTTTCCTAACTTCCTCTTCCCTTTTCTTTTTTCCTTCCTTCCTTCTTTTTTGTCTTTATTTATTTATTCATTCCTTTCTTTCATTTCTTCCTTTTCTGTCTTTCTTTCTTTCTTTCTTTCTTTCTTTCTTTCTTTCTTTCTTTCTTTCTTTCTTTCTTTCTTTCTTTCTTTCTTGTGTTACTAGTATTTTCTTGAATATTGTTCCCTACTTTTTTACATTTTGTGGTGCTTCTATGTATGTGTTTCTTTGTTTCTTTTGTTGTTTGATTGTACATAATGTGAGCGTGAATGTCATATTGTTGAGTTAGTGGTGAGATAGGGAGGATTTGGGAGTTGGAAAAATCATGATAAAAAATATATTGCATTTTTTCCAACTAAAATTTTGAAAAAGAAAAAAAATCAAACAAGTTTTTATTGAACAATTTAGCTGAGTGATTAACACATTTTTATGTGATATAAGTATAATAAGTATTTCACTAAGATTTGGGAAGAAATGATTTTCCAGGTTAAAAGTCCGGCATATTAATAGTTGTTATGGACTTCAAACCATTGCATTGTTTGGGAGAGTATTTATCTTGAATGAATTAGGTTATCTGCTTTGAAGCAAATTAAATTATTTTCAGAATAACCTTAACAAACTGCAACAAATATAAAAAAAATCAGTGAATGAAGGAGAAACAGAACTGTATTTAATTCTACTTTGAATGTTAAATAAAATTTGAACCTGTGTGAATATCAATGCTTTCTATGATCGATAACATTTTTCCCTCCAAATGTGAATCATATAATTTCCAAGTAAAAGCATTAAAATGTTTTAACTTGTATTTTTTTGTTAAATAGATTTAACTGTAGTAAGTGCTGTCATAAACTTCTTCTACATTAGTAATAAGCAAATGTGCTGTTATAATTCAATTAACAGACTGAACCAAAGGACATTCTAATACATAGAATACATTTCAATTTCTTCTTTTACAAGCCGACTAGTCTTTTTGCCCTGAAGCATTAGTTTTTCTCAGTCTATGCATAAAAACCTTTGCCTATTATCACAGAAGTTTTATATCCCAGTGGGCGTTATACGGCTTAAATTTAGACATGCAGGGATAAATTCACCTCACTAGGAAACAATGGAGGAATAGCAACTGTCCTCAGAAAGTGTGCAAATGAGTTTGATGACTTCTCCTATATCAACCATCAAGTCCAATGAAAATAAATCATATACTATTTCTCAAAAGAATATGGTTAATAAAATTAGGTGTCTCTTTAGAAATTCATTTTGTCTGCTTATAAAAAAATATATACAGAGATTTACTACAAACTACAAATTTAAAAACTGATATGTTAAGATGACTTTTAAAAAACATATTATTACATTTCAGTGGCAGCAATTTCAATTTTGTTAGTGTTTAGAGGTAGTTTAATAAAGAATGCTGACCAACAAAATTATTATTTACTAAGATATTAGCAACAATAAAAATTTGAAATAGGACTAAAATGAATGTTGCATAAATAAAATTTTTCTACTTGCTTAAGTCAAGTCAAATGCTCTTTTGATTCCTACTTACTGCTGAGGCATGTTGACTCAATGACAGGCTTCTCATTGGCATCCAGGAGACAGGACCTAAGAATTGAACAAGCACTGGAAAGCCCAGGCCAATCAGGTACTAGAAAAAAAAAAATCCCAGGCTTCAAGCAACTAGCTAGAAAGTGTCTTGCAATCAAAAGTTTCCCAGCCATCTAGCCTCAAGTGAGACAATAATCAGTCAGCAAATATATGCATTCCTCCGCAGCAACAGTTTCTAGCCCCCATGTGTTGCTTTTAGCTTTTGCTACTCTGCTCCTGACAGGCAGACCTACCAGATACTACCCAGGTTTCCTTTGAATTCACTGATAAGACACACACACAAACACATTGCTCAATTTCAACTTGCCTTCTGACACAATTGCTGGGCAGTATTATCTCCAACCTGGAAAAGCTTGCTTTATCAATATTCTTACCTCCACACCTCTCCACGTGCCCAAAACTTTAGTTGTTCAGTTACATCCAGTTTCTGCTAAACATTTCTAACCTCCTTCCTGTAGGAATAGCCAAATGCCAACATTCCTTCAGAGATCTCATGTGGCTGCTTTGATTTTCTCTTTTCAAATCCTGGTAGACTCTGTCTCCCTCTACTTGCTTCTTTCTATTTGCCCATGGTACCTGGAAGTCTCACCAATTCCTTCTGCACAACAATTGACTAAAGGCTTCACAGCTTCTATTGAGAAAGATCAAGAATCAATTTGGGAACAGGACTTTAGCATCAGAACCACCCCTACCCCTATACCCATGGTTCAGTGATGAAATGTCCAGAGAGAGAGAGAGAGAGAGAGAGAGAGAGAGAGAGAGAGAGAGAGAGAGAGAGAGAGAGACAGAGAGAGAAAGGTTACCTATCCTAGAATCCTCTAATGTTCTTTAAATCAGGCCTGTGAGCTCACTTGCTTGTCTTTATCTTGGTAATGGGAGACACCAGCATGCTGGTCTTCTGCAGAATAAAACACTCTGTATTTATAGCTTGTTTGAGTCTGGGTTGTCATTCTTCATCAAATCATGAACTCTTACACACATAAATTATAGTGTTTCAAAAAATTAGTATCATGTAATGGAGGGAAGATATATTTATTTTCATCCCATTTAACAACTTTGGGTTGAAATAGTTAGCAAAGTTAATATAAGTTAACCGATTGTGTTGCATCATGAAAATGTCCATTCCAATTTTTATTTGTGCCTTTAATAATGAATTAGACAAAAAACTATCAAAAACTCAAGGAAAATATCAAATTATTTCTAAATTTATCTGTTAACAGGAATAATTCATCTCTCAACCTGTATCTCAAATTTCTTTTACCTATGCCAAAATTAAACATGTTTGGTTATTGGAATAATTTTTCTTTAGAGTTTTCAACCAGATTAATATATCCATTATTTTGTCTAAATTGGTATAATATAGCCAATATAGACTTTCTGTCATCTAACTTATTTTCAGGATTGTTGCGGTAAATATTAAAAAGTTCTGTTGTTGCCAGCACCATGGTCTCCCTCTGCAGACACCACTCTAGTGCAGAGTTAAGCGCAAACCATGAGGTCCCCACACCTCCCTCACTCAGCTGTCTCTCTTTTAGTCTGGATCTCTGTATACTAATTCCAGAACAGGGCCCTCAGGCACTGCAGGAATCTCTATCTTGGCACTCCAGGCTGAGTCTAGAACTCAGGCATGATTCATTCCACCAACCTCTGCTTCTGTCCCTGGTGGCCTATGACCTCCCCATTCACACACTGTCCTCCACATCCTGGTAAAAACATGACTGACATCCATTACCTTATCAAACAGGTTTATATGTTAAATTATCAATCCACAAACCTAGTACACAATAAGATTACAACCAGTAGACAAAGATATAAACTGCCCATCCAGAAAAGACAAATTAGACCCACAAAACCCTAGAAATAATCATAAAATCCTCATTGATCTAGAGCTGTGTTGAGAGAAATATACACATCAGCTTCCATGTTGCCCCCAGAATCTCTGCCTACCGCCTTCCCTTCTGCTCCTCTAGCCTCTTTCTCTGCCTACCTCCCTACTATTTAATCACGTATCACCTTAACATAAATGTACACAGGACATGTACCTTTTTTTGTTTGCTTGTTTGTTGGTTGGTTGCTTTTTTCAAAATAAATCTCTTGATTTTGTTGAATTTTTGGTATTTTTTTCTTTGTTTATATTTAGATGAGTTTGAATATGTCCTACCCTTTCTGCCTCCTGCATATGGTTGCTTTTTGTTCTGGAGTCTTCAGATGTGTAGGTAGTTAAGTTATTCATGTAGGATATTTCCAATTTCTTTATGAAGGCTCTTGGTGCTATGGAATTTCCTCTTAGCGCTGCTTTCATTGTTTTTCATAAGTCTGGGTATGTTGTGTCTTTTTTTTTCTTGGAATTCTAGCAAGTCTTTAATTTATTTCATTTTTTCTTCCATGACCAAATTATCATTCTGTAGAGAGTTGTTCGTTTTCTAAGAGTATGTGTGCTTTCTGTTGTTTGTGTTATTATTGAAGTCTAGATTTTGTCTGTGGATAACTGTTAAGATGAATGGGAAATTTTCATTCTTCTTGTATCAGTTGTGAATTTTCTTGTGTCCAAGAACATGGTCAGTTTTGGAGATGGTATTATGAGCTGCTGAAAAGAAGGTATATATCTTTTAATATGTAGTTTGAAATGTTTTCTATATATACATATATATATATATATGTATATGTATATATATATATAAATATGTGTGTGTGTGTGTGTGCTAAATTCATTTGGTTCATAACTTAGTTTATTTGTGTCTATTGAGTTTATGTTTCCATGACCTGTTCATTGGTGATAGCTTGATGTTGAAGTCTCTCACTATTATTGTATGTGGTTCAATACGTGTTTTGAGCATTACTAAAGTTTTTTTTTTTTTTTTTTTTTTTTTAATGTGGGTGTCTTTGCATTTATGGCATAGACACATCTTGGTGGATTTTTCCTTTAATGATTGTAAAGTGTCTTTCTCCATTGATTTTGATAACTTTTGGTTAAAAGTCTATTGTATTGTATATTAAAATGGTGACTCCAGTTTGTTTTTGAAACCATTTGCTTGAAAAATCTTTTGCCAGTCTTTTACTCAGAAGTTGTTGTTTTCTTCATCATTAAGATGTATTTACATTCTTCTTAGAGGTCTCCATTATCTTCATGAGATGAAATTTTAGGTCAGATTCTTGCTTTTCCGATGTGTTAGGGTATCCTCTGCTTGTTATTATGAGATAGGTAAATACAGAATGAGCAGGGTTTATAATGACAAGGTGGCTTGATATTTTCTCAAGTATTCAGATAATTTTATATTTAGGTAAAATTATACATAATTATACATATATATATATGTATAATTTATATATATATATAATATATATATATTTGTGTGTGTATGTGTGTGTGTGTGTGTGTGTGTGTGTGTGTGTATGAACTTTGAGCTGATTATGTGTTCCTGAAGAATGATAGAATAATGAAACCCAATTACCAGGTGAAACTTGCTTTTAAAGTTTCTAAGTTTATTGTAGACTAATAAAAATTACTCCCAAAGAAATCTTTTTATTTTACTTTATGTTGTGATAAAAGACCATTACTATACATAACTTAAAAAGCAACAATGTTCTGTTGGCTTACAGGTCTTAGGCCATAATTCATCACAGATGGAAGTCAAAGCAGGAATTTCAGACAAGAATCTGTAAACAGGACATGAAGCAGAAACCATGGAATAAACCTTGCTCATCCAGCATTTTTAAATACCTCAGTACTACCTTCTAGGTGTGACACAAGTCACAATGGAGCAGGGTCATACCACATCAATTACTAAGAAAATGCCACCTAGGGTTGCCTATGGATTTTATAGAAGCCTTTTTCTCATGTGGCTTCATCTTATCAGAGAATTCTAGCAAACAATAACAGTAACAACGTCGACAAACAATCAGAAAATAAACTCATAAAAGAGTCCAAGCAGGACAGAGGTTATTTGTACTGTTGATCAGATAAATCCTAGTACAACTTTTACAAAAATTGACTCTATATCTTGAATGAACTTGAAAGAGAATAAAGCATGGGCATTTGGGACTTGATGCTATATAAAAATAATAAGAGCCCTTAGGTTTTACCTGAAAATGGCCGTATTTGAGTTGTTATTTGATGCTTGAAAGAGCTGTGAAATGATTGCTCTTCCTACCTATAATTGAATCCATGATAATACAATTGTTGTTTGCCACGTTTTTACTGTTATAGTTCCACCCGTGATCTAATATTCTAGAACATAATGTTCTGTGACTAAATTCTTATAAATTTATTGATATTTAGTCAACATAATAAACTCAAGGACATTCATTTTCTGAGAATATTATTTTCCCATAGCAAGTATTTCCAGAGTTGTACAATTTTTGTTTTTTGGTTTTTTTTGACTCTGTGACTTTGTTTATTGTCTCCTGCAAGCAGACAAATTACAACAAAAAATAATAAGTTTAAGGCTTCCTTTCTATCAGGTTTAGTAACCAAAGTTTACAACAAATTTTGATTTGATGATTTAATATAAAAAGTGATCTATAATCCCATTCAGTCCATTTGATAGTCTTCTCTGACTCACAGGTTCAGGTTCCCTTAACTATTCTTTGTTAATGTGACACCTGAGCAACTGAAATCCCCATTCATATCCTTACTCTCCAGACCCTTGGAAGCACTAATTATCCTAGATTTTTAGTATTTGCAAATGGTATATGCCATTCTTCACTGAGAAAAATGACATGGTATTTGTACAGATGATGGATTATTATAGTAATCCCAATGTTCAGTGTATCAGGCATGATCAATAATGGTCTGTCCAGAATTATCCACACTGGACAGAGCTAACTGGGATGTGGTGGTTAGCTTTCATTAATCTTCCAAATATTGGTTGGACAAAAACATAGAAGGCTCTATGAGCAAGCATTGGGCCACTGGAACTCTAATCTCTAGCAGTCATCAAGAAGAGTCTTGAATTAATGGAAGTATAAACCTAAGGGTAACTTGGAACTCTGACATATAGAATCTATATAAGAAATAAAGAAAGAAATTACTTTTTGTTATTGCATTGTGGAATAGTTCAAGAAATAGAAGGCTAAATTATTTCAAAACCATTACTTGTTTCAGTAATTATCAAATTACTGCTCAAAAATTGTACTGGCTAGTTCTCTGTCAACTTTATACAAGCTGGAGTTATCACATGAAAAGGAGCCTCAGTTGAGGAAATGCCTCCATGAGATCCAGCTATAAGGCATTTTCTCAACTAGTGATCAAGGGGGGAGGGCCCAGCCCATTGTGGTTGGTGCCACCCCTGGGCTGATAGAACTGGATTATGAGAAAGCAGGCTGAGCAAGCCAGGGGAAGCAAGCCAGTAAGTAACATCCTTCCATGGCCTCTGCATCAGCTCCTGCTTCCTAACCTGCTTGAGTTCCAGTCCTGACTTCTTTTGTCTTTGGAACTAAATTATGAGTAAATATTCAAAATAAGTTGTGTTATACACCTAGAAGAGATTTTTACAGTTGTTGTAACAAGATACATGATCTAGGCATCTTTAATTATAGTACAGTATATTTCTTTCAAAATCAGTTGATAATCAGATGCCATAAAATGGTCTTTATTTTTTATTTCAAAGCACTAAATTATTGGACTATATTAACTAATTTTATAACCTGCATGTAGTTATAAAATTACGTGGTCATGGGAAAATTGAAATTTCTAAACATACAAGTTGTAAATTTTAACCATATCACAAATTTCTTCAAAATTTTATAATACAATGGTTATATATATATATATATATATATATATATATATATGTGTATATATATATATATATATATACATATATATATATATATATATATATATATATATATATGTAATTAAAATATAAAAAACAACCATTTAGATACTTTACTGCTTTGTGCAAAGACATTAGTACTCAGAACATTTTAAGTCTAATTATGTATTTCAGACTAAAACCTTCTTACAGAGGTGAATATCAGTGTGATATAGAATGTTCCTTAATGAATAAAGAAACATTAATTTTATCTGTTTGAAACTGAATTTATATTTTGAAATACTGAGTTACATGCTATGTATAGTTATTAATTTTCCATAATAATTATAATCTCTGAAGTTGCCTTTGTCACAGGACAATTCATTAGCATTCATAAATGAATATTCACTTCAACTTCTTTGTCATTCCACTGAAACACAATAAATTGAATTTAAGAGACACACACAAAAATATTTTACACAAACAAATTCTAAACCTAATCAGAAATTTTGAAAATAATTCTAATTTAATTGATTTGGACTATCTCAAATGTAGTTGCATATTTTATACTTAAGTTATTACATTAATATAGCTTCAATTGTTCCACTGTTTATATAGTTAAAAGCTCATGGTTTTAGAGAAAGAAATTTATTTACAATCCAGAAATTTGGATCATCATACTGCAATGTCTTGTATGTAAATGACTGAAAAAACAGCTAGACAATAGAGAAACAACATGCTTCTTTTTGACTGGTTCATTTCTGGATTTCCATGCCCCTGAAAAGCAGTTTTAGTATTCTGATCAGTTGATTGGGGAAGCTTGTCATTTCAGTTACTCCCTGGAGAAAGACATGAGTTACAGCATCAAACAGAGAAGGTTGCAATTATTGAAGCAGGAGCGTGTTGTAAGGAAGACCCTGATGAGGTCTTTCAGAAACTCTCAGGAGCACAGATTTTATACGGAATTGATTAGTGTGGCTCTCAGCTCACTGGCTCCCATTCAGCTCTCCAAGGATTATGCCCTGAGACTGTGAAACAGCATTGAAATGCTGGTCCCTGTGATCTGCAGAAGGCTATGCCACAGCATAGCTGTTTATTTCAACCTATTCTCTACAGAGTGAGGAGTCACCTTCTTAGCCACATCTACAGTTTTATACTTGCCAGTTTTATTACAAAAAAAATCATCATAACAACTTTAAAGCTTGTTCTTCAAAATCATTGTATTCTCAAGAAAATTATTCTATAAATGGAAAAAGTACATTTAAAAAAACCCTATTTCAGTCACAACTCAAAGGCTTTTCAAATAAGGTCAGTGTGATGATAGTGAATTACTGCTGAGCTCACTCATACGACAAATGGATACTAATAAATATAAATAGACAATCTTCTATGACTAAAATTATTTCATTCACTTAGCAAAGATTTCCTAAGTACTACCTCTGTACTGGGGAGTATACAGTAAATAGAATAAAAGATAATTTAACCATCTTAGACAATAAAATGTAAAAGGAAGTTCAATTCAGTAAACAACAGTTAGAGTTTTTCCTGTTTCTTTTATATCAGGAGCTGGGAAGCCATCACTGATGTACATATATCAGAAGTCCAGTAAACCAAAAATATCACATTCTAACCATAAGGATTAAATTAATAGTGAGAGAAAATTATAGTAGCCAGTGGGAGATGCAGAAAGGAAGAGATAAAGAGCCCCACATTGTGGGAAATGAAGCTCCAAAGGTAAAAATCTCTCTGAACCAGAAACATGCTAACAAAATATAAATGCAACTATTATCATAAAGCTTCCTAAACAAAAGTATAAGGAAGAAAATAGAAGCATACAAAGGAAACATTTGAAACAACAAAAATTAGTAAAAATGCACAAAAACTAATTACAGATACAAAGCCATAGACAAATGCAGCATCAGTTACAAAAACTACATGTGTCAAATTCAAAGGGTAGAAATGCTTTTCAAAAGAGAGGGGACTGCAGATAGCTTCATAGTATAGCATGCATATGAGGGTGCTACTGAATGCCTCTTAGGACAGGACCAGACTGAAGAAAGATTATTCATTCTGAGAAGACTGAAAAAAAATCATATTCCATTCTGTATCTAGGTGTTTTCCATAAGAGAAATAAAGAATTTAGAAAACATAGTCATCATTCCAGGAAAACATAGCAGCATAAAGGGGGAAAAAAATGTTAAAGAAAATGTTTTATATGTAGCATTCTCAAACACATAAAAAGGTCACAACTGTTCCAAAGTCATAATACCAAAAATATATATGATGATCAAAAGTGATCGGTAAGTGATTTAACAGTGTTGATATTTGAAGGACAAGAGGAATGAATGGGGGATTTGCTCTGGCTATATACTAATTGTGCTTACTAAGTAACCAGTTGGAAAAATTACATCATTAAAGTGGTCAGTAAAAATTGTCAGTTCAATAGAAGCAATAAAGTTGCAACTAAAGAGCAGAAATCACAATTTAAGAGAAGAAAACAAAAGGATTGAATAGAATTAAAAGAAAAAATGATACTACTTTTACAGATGACACAAACATGCATATAGGAATTCTAAGTAAACCAACCAAAAATGAGATTTTTTTCTTCAACTTATAATGTAAATCAAGATTGTAGAGTAGAAAAATTAATATGAAAAATAATTTGTATGTATTTAATTGGAGTTAGAAATTCAGGAACTTTGTCATTTGTTACTTTGGACAAAGAAAAAATGATTACACAAAATTGTAACAAATTATGTCTAAGTTATACATGTAAAACCAAAGGTCTTTTTTTTTCAGGAAAGGAACAGAGATCACCAAAAGGTCATAATAATATTTCATGTAAACATGAAAAATGTAAGTTTCTGTATTGTATCACTATGTACTTATATTTTCATAATGTCAGTTATCCCCAACATCATCTACATACAATTTTCTACCAATAAGATACCAACAGGTTGTGTAAAAACATCAAGAAGATGGCTATAAGTTTGTTTCCCCCAATAGTGGTTTTATGAATTATTTGTGAGTGTTATACAAGGGAATCAATCACAATTGCTTCTCATTCCTCTCAGGTCCACACTTGCATTCACAGCTCTTTGCTCTCTTCTCTCCATGGCAGTGGTGGTGGGCTGAGCAGCAGGACTCCTTTATCAGGTTGTCATAGGATAAGTCACCTGGTAGCCTCTGGTCCCCAGACAACTGAGGAGGGCTTTCTCTGTTTTGCAAAGACATATATTTTTGTGTGCTGTGGCTAAACTCATGTACCCCTTGTATTCTTTTGTTTCTTTTTGTTTTGCTTCAGACTGGGTTTCTCTGTGTAGTCCTGCTTGTCTGAAACTCAGCTGTAGACTAGACTACTCTCTATGTCATAGATCTACCTTCTTCTGAGTCTCATGTATCTGGTCTGCATGCTAATTTAAAGAGGAAAAAGATCCAAAATTTCCACAGAGAAAAAATTTGAGATACTCATGTTCTGAAGACTGACATTCTTGGATTCTTATACTTAATACATAGCTGTGAAGAAGCAGTTGAAGAAACAGTTCCGGCTATGATTTTCTGACCAGAACAAGAGGACCAGAATTTGACCTAGGATGTTATCTTCAGCTAACCAATGACAGAGAGCACAAAATAGTACTATTTGTAAAGAATAGCTTCTTGTTAAAAGAAATGTTCTGGAACAAGTGTACAACTATGCATCAACAATTAAGCAAGTCAGGAGCTTCACACATTTATAAAGGATACATTTAGAGAATTTTAGGTCTTAAAAACAAAGCTGCAACAGTTTTTATTGTTGCAATAAAAGAAAATCTTGGTTGCTCCATTTTGAATTTTTTTAAATTTAGTAAAAACTAAACAATCTATGATAGTAAAGATGTATTTTTATTTTGGCTTCTATAAAATTAATAAGCTTGTGAACTTTAGAGAACACCCTTAAAGTAGTAAATACAGAAATCAATTGCTGAAGAAAATATGATTATAAACTATTTGTTGAAGAACACTTGTAGAAAACCTAGAAACACCATGTAGACCCAGAAACAAAATAAACAAAAATGAACAATCTGAGTGTCATATTTTTCAAAAATTACATGTAAACACAAGCATAGAAAAATACCCACATAATATGCCATTGTAAAATTACAAATTTAAAGCAATAGTGAGTACATCCACAAGCTTCTATTATAGAAACCTAGTACATGAAATCAACCATTGACAAAATGGCTCCATATTGAAAATTTTCCATTGAAGCAGAGGTGTGTGCAAAATTGCTAAGTCTAAAACAAGAAACCAACCAAACAAACAACAACAAAAAATCATACCTGACACTTTGAGGCTTAATGCAGGAATTGTTGACATATAAAAACTAATTGTATAATAAATAAGATGTAATCAAAAACTAGCAATCTAAAATGGAATGAAACAAGAAAACAGAAAAAAAGTGTCACAGCTAACAATACATTGAATGCATAGTGATACACAGATTTGAAAAGGACTTGTAAGGTAAACAATAAAATAAAAAATTCAGAACAAGGCAGCATTATAAGAGTAAGTACTTCCAAAAATGCCATTGAGTTCCATGTGTGCTGTCCATCTACTTCTTGGAGGGCATCTGCATTTACAAGTTTGTATACCCCGTAAGTCTGTATTCCCAGTAAGACTCAGAGAAAACTAAATTTTCAATTAGTTATGTTCAATTAATTGCCTGTGAATTTGAAGTTTGGGCTGGTGTCTACTTCCTTTCTCATCTCTGTAATGCCATCTACCTGAGACCTTTGCAGGAAATTGTAGACTGCCACAGTCTATAAGCACTAAGATGTGCATTGGCTCTGCTCAGTTTAGAAGCAGCGAGTCTTTCTTCCCTCTGCCCATTACTGTATTTCTGCCACCTCTTCTGCATGTTTATCTGAGTTACAAGAAAGGTTTGCTGGAGACATTACATTTAGGATTCTCGCTCTCCCTTCCTCCCTTCCCCCTCTTTCTCTCTGTATGTGTGTCTGTCTCTCTGTCTGTCACCACATTTTCTAGCTATAGATCTCTTTGTTTGTTCACATCTAATGAAGGAGAAATCTTTTCTGATGAAGACTGTGCAAAAGACTGGTCTATGAGTATAGGAGAATCTTCTTAGGAGTCATTTCATTACAATGTTCCTTTAGCTGAACAATAACATTTATTTCCCCCTTAGGACTCTAGCCACCTACTCTCAGGCTCTATGCCTCCTGAGCAGTGTTGAGGAAGAGTTCTATCTCCTGGAGTGGACTCTAAATCAAGAGAGTGGTTTGTTACTTTATTGAACTTTGTACCAGTATTACACTGTGGCATGTTGCAGGCTGACTGTCATTGTTGATAAAAGGGTCTGCCATGGTCTTATTGTTTACCTTTCTCCTCTTGCAGCCTGCAGAGTAACCTGTACTATTTCTAGTCAATGGAAGTGAAGAGTGTTTTGTAGACACTAGTTCCACTCCCCCATACTCAACAACTTAAGTAGGTGTTGTCTTCAGTAATCAAGCCTTGGGGTCATTTTAATTGATAGTAAAAATATAGCCTTAAGAATAGGCTAGATTTCTGTGTTCTTTTCAGCTTCTGGCTATTATAAAAAAGGCTTCTATGAACATTGTTGAGCATGTGTCCTTGTTAGATGTTGGAGCTACTTTTGGGTATATGCCCAGGAGTGGTATAGCTGGGTCCTCCATGGAAGCAAGTTGAGGAGGAGGAAGAAGGGGATGGGGGGTATAAGATTTGAAATGTAAATATAGAGACGAATATCCAATAAAATTGAAAAAAAAGAATGGCCTGAATTGAGGTGGGCAGGTGGATTTCCTCAAGTAGTAGAAATACAATAATTATGTATGCTCAAGAGTAATTGACTAGCACCAATTATCTAAATGGGGGGAGGAGGGAAAAGGATGGGGAAGGAGAAACTACCAGAGACAGTAAAAATTAAGGGTCATTATATTATTTCTATGAAAATATAAAATAGCAAAAGTTTATATATATATAAATATTTAATATATTATATATATTTAAATATAATATATAATATATAATGTTCACATATATATGAAATATATTTACATATATATGTAAGTATATATATGTACATATATATGTACACATATACATATGTGTGTGTGTTCTAAATGAAATCCCCCAATAGTGGGGGAGGGGTACCACCTGGACATCTTTATCCTCAAATGAAGATTCCAGTTCTATCTGTTCCAGTTATTGACGAAAGGTATCCTAAGCACTCAATAAACATCTTATCCTAATGCTTTCTTAATTTTCACTTTCTTTGGTATAATCCAGGTTCATTGTGACAAAATTACAATGTGATGTAAATTAATCCTGACATAAAAGTATATACACACATGAAATACTACAATACTTGAATTTAAAATTACGCAGATACCAGACCAAAAAAGCTCAGAATAGCCAAGAAACCATTCACAGACCTTATGAAAGACAAAAAGAAGGAAGGCCAGAATGTGGATGCTTCAGTCCTTAGAAGGGAGAGCAAAACACTCATGGGAGGAAATACAGGGACAGACAGAAGCAGGGATTGAAGAAAAGATCATCCAGAGACAGCCTCACCTGGGGATATACCCCATATGCAGCCACTAAACCCACACACTATTGCTGATGCTAAGTAGTGCTTACTAGGAAGAACCTGATATGAATGCCTCCTCAGAGGCTCTGCCAGAGCCATACTGATACAGAGAAGGATGCTTGCAGCTAACCATTGAACTGAACATGGGGACCCCAATGAAGGACCTAGAGATAGAACTGAAGGACTTGAAAGGATTTGCCTCTCCATGGAAAGAACATTGTCACCAACCAAACCCTCCAGAGCTCACAGAAACTAAAACACTAACCTATAAGTAAAAACAGAGAGACCCATGGCTCTGGTTGCATATGTAGCAGAGAATGGCAGTGTCTGGCATCAATGGTAGGAGAGGACTTTGGTCCAGTGAAGGGTCCCTTTTTCCAGTGTAGAAAAATGTTAAGCTGCTGAGGTGGGAAAGGGTGGTTGGGAGAAAGAACATATTCGTGGAAGCAAGTGGGGAGGTGGAATGGGAGTGGGGGAAAGGGAAATAACATTTAAGATGTAAATACATAGAATATCTAATAAAAATGAAAAAAATCAAAATTATGCAGTGTTTTCTGGTTCTAGAGAGAAAGGGTAGTCCCATTTTAGAAGTAAAGTCTTGTCATTTCACATGCTTCTTCCTGCCTTGCCCTGTTTCAAGTTGCATGGCACTTGAAATCCCATTATTGTGATTTAAAATTAATTTAAATTTTGAAATTTCATTTTGCTCCTTAAAATAAACATAAACAGTTGATATCTGTATCGCTGTTGTGAACTTATAATTATCATATGTGTCTCCATTTAATTAGTATATTCTGGCATTTTAATTTCTAACATAGAGAGGTGAGAAAAAGTCAAGGTTTGATATTCCAGAAACACTGTACTTCAAATCTGCATCTACTACTTAAAAAGAAATGGATTCTTGGCTAGGCAAAGTATTTAACATCTATTTTTAGCATTAGTATAGGAATCCACATATGTCTTTGAAAATTTTAAACATAATGTGTTTTAATAATTTACTTCCTTATAAGTACTGTGTTCTATGTCTTGATATTGTTACTCTATTAAAAATAAATATGTATTGTGAATGTCTTTTTGGGACTGGGTTACCTTCTGAAGACAATATTCTCAAGATGTATGCATTTGTCTGAACTATAAAAGTGGATATTTGCCATATAATATGGGCTGTCCACAGACCCAAGGATCCTGGACAGGAAGGGTTGTGCATGCAAGGATGCTTGAGTCTCACTTGGAAGGGGGGTCTTGAATGGTCTTGGAATGCAGATGGAAGCAGGGAACTGGGTGGCAGAGGGATTATGGGAAGGAGTGGAAGGATTCAGGGTCTAGTGAGGGGAGAGGCAGAGAAATGGCCACATGACCATGAAACTTAATGGAATTTTGTGATTGACAGATTGACATCTGCAGGAAGAAAAAGAGACCTGGAATAGGGGAGGCAACCAGTATTAGTGATGGTATTCTTAGCTCTGACTCATACCACTCGTGGTATGGTATGTGGGAAAGCTGCCACCTGTGGCCAGGTGAGAACCCCGGGAGGGCAATAGGGTCACCAACCCACCCACCAAATGTTGACCCAAAACTTATCCTGTCTAAAAGAATTGCAGGGGTTGGGGATGGAGCAGAGACTGAGAATGGCCAACCAATAACCTAACTTGAGTTCCATCCCATGGAGAAGCACCAATCCTTGACACTATTAGTAATACTCCATTATGTTTCAGACAGGAGTCTAGCATTGCTCTCCTCTTAAAGAGGATCCAATCCTGCTTTATTTTTTTTCATGGTTTCTGGATCATATAGTCCCTGAACTCTGTATGCCCCTTTACAAGTGAACAATTTCCCTCAGTGTTCAGTAAGTGGAAATGAGAAATAGCCTGACTAAGGAGCTAAAGTATCAGAAGTCCTTCTTACCTGAGAGATAAAACAGTCTTAGTTACTTACATGCCAACCTCTTCCCCACCCCTATATATGTACATATATATTTTTTCTTTCTCAGTAATACACAATACACATATTTACATAAACATGCATGAATATATTTACAGTCTCCAATAGGAAATGTAGCATGTTTTTTTGAGTGTGAGTCAAGAAGATAAAGCATACATTTTCTACAAATAAGAACCTTGTATTTTATAAAATAATGTATTTATAAGAACTACTGAATAGGTTAGCCAAGATCCTATTTTTTCACAGCACATTATGTGTCATTTATCAAGTACCTATCAGGTTGATAGAAACTCTCTCAATATTTCTGGGACTTTAGGTCTAACAAAATGTGCCTAGCCTAAGTCTCAGCTCCATATTGGCTACCAGAGAGTCTTTGTTAAGTAAAAATGTTCTATCTGAAGGTAACAGGATAATGAGCTCCTATACCTGCCCAGTATTTCAGAAAGCTAAAAAAACTTAGCAACTCACAAGACAATATCCGGCAGCAGTTAAGTGTTCTACTTCAATATGAATATGAGATCACTTATTAAGCAGATTAACCTTGCAATTGCATTTATATTTTCTGTAAACTCAGTTTACCATTTCTTTGTTCAAGATTCTGATATAAGGGATAGTGCAATGTCTTCTTGGAAAGAATATTGATAGTGCAAGCCTAATAAACTGAACTTGAATTCAGTCCTAATCTCAATGTACAGCTGTAGTCTATACATGTTCATTGTTCTATGTGTTCACAGGCACCCATGCAGAATTATCATATAGAGAAACAAACACAATGCTAAAAATAAAAATGTAACTTCAAAACTAGAATATATTCTAAATTAGATAACATTTTTTTTTTCTTTTAAAACTACTGTTTTGATATTCATAGTTGTGCTGGCTGGTCATTCATTTTTGTTTTTGCTAAATCATTTACATCTTAACAGAAATTTATAACTATAATCAATGAATAGTTGGAAAACATTACTTTTACTATTGAGATACCATTTTCAGACTTTTAAAAAATTCTATATTTTATATTCATTGAATTTTAGAATTAAGTGCAAATTTTTTCAAAATATACTAAAGTAGATTCATAAAGCTACAAATATACTTTTTATAAATTTCACCTTATCCCATACTAAGATATTACATTGTTTTATTATTAGTTAAAAAGTAGAGGGAGCTGGAGAGATGGTTCAGTGGTTAAGAGCATTGACTGCTCTTCTAGAGGTCCTGAGTTCAAATCCTAGCAACCACATGGTGACTCACAACCATCTATAATGAGATCCTATGCCCTCTTCTGGTGTGTCTGACGTCCTCTTCTGGTGTGTCTGGAGACAGCTACAGTGTACTTATATATAATAAATAAAAACTAAGTCTTTACAAATAAATAAAAAATAAAAAATACTTAGAATATTACTCAAGATTAATTTTTGGCTAGATATAAAAATAGCAATATTTGATAATTATTATGTCTCTCACAGTATAAAGTGGGAGTCAGAAGTAAATTGCATGGTAATGTCACAATGCACACAATGTAAAAGAGACATTCAGACACGAGTCTCAGGATGTATACTTAAAACCATCCTGGTAAATGAGAGTTGAGTTTGGAATGAGTCCACCATGCACAGACTCATGAATCTGTTAGGAATTCAACTGTGATACTCAATATATAGCCTAAAACATGTCACATCTAACTTATGGTAACAATTTTGTACTGTTGAACATGAAGGTCATCTCTCATTTCCTGATCATCATCATTATCATCATCATCATCATCATCATCATCATCATTTCATTATTATTATTATTTTATTATTATTATTATTATCATTTTACATCTTTTCTCCTCTTCATGGCTTATGTTCTATCCTTCTGTTATTATTAGCCTGTCTGTGGTCTGGGATAATGTTTACTTTTGAAAAAAAATTCTTCCTGGAAAATAAAAGGAAAAAAATATTTTTTCTATAAGTTGAGGTTTGACAGGTGTGATGAAGTATACCATTAATTCAAGCGCTCAGTAGGGAGAAGCAGATCTCTTTGAGTTTAAGGTCAGCCAGGTTGACATAGAGAGTTTTAGAATAATCAGTTGAGGAAGTTGAGGCCTTTTATCTACAACTGCTATCACAAACCATAGAGATTAAAATGAAAGTGACATAAAGCTTTTAACTCCAGAGCTCAGCTCTTGATGACAGATTTTTTTCATTAAGTCCACATAACCTAAATATTCACAGAGTACTACCTACGTCATGCTAACGTTTCGAATGCCTGAGGACATAAGAAACATTCTCATGTATGTCACTGCCTTCCAAGACTTGATCCCCATATTCTTGTGGCCATATCATCACGAAAAATGCCTTTGATCTAATATCAATGCCCCATGCTTATTTTAATCTTAGTAATGTATAAAAGTTTAAAATTTCTCCTGAGATTGAAAGCAACATCTTAACTGTAATTCTCTGTAAAGTGAAAAATCAAAATAAATACTTCCAACATAAAATGACACATAGTGACTTTTCTGTCCCTGTGATAAAAGATGATGACCAGGAGAGATTATAAAAGGCCCTGTGTATTTTGGCTGAGGATCCAGAATAATTGGTGTCCATCATGGCAAGGAGGGATCGCATCAGAAAGGCATGTTCACCACATCTGGAACCTGAAGAATTCACACTCTCAAATAAGGAGAGAGATAACCGGAAGTGTTCAGAAGACTCCAGCTCTCAAAGACCACAAACGATGTCATACTTTCTCTAGTAAGGCCACTCTAGAAATACCGCCCCTATCAGGCCACTCACAAGTTCAAATAACTGAACCTATAGGGAATATACACATTCAAATCTGATATAAAGACGTGTATATCTCTTTTAGAGTGAGAGAATTTCAAACCGAAGCTATGCATTTCATTAGAGAAGAAAGAAGCCCCATCTACTAGATGTAAAAAAATCATTAGGTATTTTCAGTGAATAATATATTTTCTAAGATGTAAGAAAAAGGCATGGGAAGAAAAAGAATATTAAAGTTAGTTTAATACATATAAAAGATAAAAACCTAACTTGCTAGAGGATACTTAGACTCATAATAAAATCGTCAAAATTAATAAATTAATAAACATTAAAATGCTATTTATTATGTAATTTTATGTAAATTTTAAAATTCATGGAGCAGCTAGGTTGTTTTAAACAAGTTTTAATTAAATGCTAAATGAAGTATAGATTTCTTTTGTAATTAAATATAAATGCTAATTTATCTTTTAATTACAAGTTATCTCAGTTACCAGGCAAATTTAGCATTTTCTGATAAATAAATGCAAGTCTTTGTAAGTATATTATGCTTTAATTAACTTTCAATAAAGAAATTATTTCTTCTGTATTCAGTGATTAAAATGGTGTCAGTAAACTATGCCTTTGAGACCCCTTTTACGTATCATAGCAGGTGCTTCTAATTATATATAATATTTTATATATGATATTGAAATTAAATATTGTCATGAATTTAACTGTTATTATTGGAAACAGTTAGGTAAACACTAATTCTATGAAGAAAATAACAATTATGTCAAAGTTTGCTGTTTTCTTCTGCTTGAAAATAAAAGTTCATGAGAATATACTGATGTTGACCTAATTTATTATGCTGGTTTTAAGGCCAATTTTACAGTATTTTTTTAAGTGAGCCTAAGTCTTGTTTCTTTCTTCAAAAGGAATTATTTCCCTAATAGGATTCCCCCCCCCCTTTTTTTTCTACTAAGATCTAGATAAGATTTCATTGAATTTCTCACCCTGCCTTTACAGTTCAAATTGGCGTTGACATAATGACTGTTCTGTCTCAGTCTTGCAGGTAGAGTTGGTACTGGAGATCTATGTACCTAGGTACAGTTATTGTTACAAACTTTATTGTATGGAAGCTGAGTTGATATATTTAATTATTTTAGAATATTTTGTATAAGTGTGAGCACTGACAAAGTAACTTTTAATTGTTAAAGTAACAATCTACTCAAATCAAATTTGTTATAACTGAGGGAGAAATCAGTGATAGATCACTAGAGAGATTATATTTCTCTCTTTGTTGTGTAGAGGAATCCCACCAGTTCTGTGGAATTAAGCACTAAAAGCAAAAAGAAAAAAGAAAAAAAAAAGCCGTCTCATCTTCTGCAGTAAAGTGTGGGTTTCTTCATATTATAATTTTTAATCACCTTTTTACTCAGTAGATGAAAGACTTAGAGAAAAATTTTGCACAAATATTTTAATCATATTTCTTTTCCCCCAATTCTCAGATCCTTTCCAATCTGAACGAATTTTATGTATACTCCCTCTTAGAACACATTAACACACAATAAATATCACCAATGGCTTATGTTCTAAGAACAAGAATTGACAAATGCTACCGCTAGAAATTGCAAAGCTTCGGTAAGGCTAGGGACACTCACAATAGGAAAATAATGGCAGCCAACAGATTGGGGAAATAGTTTTACCAGTTCTGTAACTGATACATGGCTAATGTCCAATATACGGGAAAATGCAAATCAAAGCAACCCTGAGGTTCCACCTCACACCAGTCAGAATTGCTAAGATCAAAACCTCAGATGACAGCAGATGCTGGAGAGAAGGTGGAGAAAAAGGAACTCTCCTCCATTGCTAGTGGGATTGCATGATGGTACAGAAACTCTGGAAATCAGTGTGGCAATTCCTCAGAAAATCGGACATAGTACTACCTGAGGAGCCAGCAATACCACTCCTGGGCATATACCCAAAAGATGTAGCCTTTTTAGTCCCTCTGAGTTCAAGGGTGAGAGGAATCTGGTTGGTTGATATTGTTCCCCTACCCCATGGGGTTACAAAAGCTTTCAGCACCTTTAGTTCTTCCCGTAATTCCTGCATTGGGTCTCCATGTTCAATCTGATGGTTGGCTGCAAGCATTTTTATTTGTATTGCTTAAGCACTGGAAGAGCATCTTAGGGAACAACCATACCAGGCTCTTGTCAGCTACTTGGCATCAGCAATAGTGTTTGGGTTTGGTATGTGCAGATGGGACGGATCCTTAGGTAGGGCAGTGTCAAGATGGTTCTTCCTTCAGTCTCTGATCCACCCTTTCTCCCTGTGTTTTATTTTGACAGGAGCAAGTATCTGTTAATATTTATTTTTGAGATGGGGAGTGGCCCCATTCCTCAACTGGGGACTATGCCTAATCACTGGATAAAGGTTCTCTCTTCTCTATCGGGGTATTTCAGATACTTTCATTCCCATTGTATCCTGGGAGCCTCCTTCTTTCCTGGCATTTAGGACTTTCTAGTGTCCATCCCCAGTTCCCCATCACCCACTGCTATACCCCTCAGTTCATTTAGTTGACATTCTGTACTTCTCTCTGTCTCCTCCCACAACTGATCTTGCCACCCTCCCCCTATTTCTCTCCTTTTACTCTCTCCATACTAGGTACTTCCATTCCTCTTCTCCCCTGATTAATTTGGTTCCCCCTTCTAAGTAGGAAAAAAGCATCCACATTTGGGTTTTTGGTTTTTTGTTTGTTTGTTTGTTTGTTTGCTTTTTGGTGTTGTTGCTTTTCATTGTTGTTGTTGTTGTGTTTGTTTTGTTTTCCTTTGAGCTTCCTAAGGTCAGTGACTTGTATCATGGGTGATCCAAGCTCTTTGCTAATACCAACTCA
The DNA here is from genome assembly GCF_963924665.1 of Micromys minutus. Classification (NCBI taxonomy): domain Eukaryota; kingdom Metazoa; phylum Chordata; class Mammalia; order Rodentia; family Muridae; genus Micromys; species Micromys minutus. The sequence continues at coordinate 9,862,319 of NC_137980.1, forward strand.
TGTTTCTAGTTCCATCCATTTGCCTGGGAATTTCAGAAGTCCTTGTTTTAAATAGCTGAGCAGCACTCCATTGTTTAAATGTATCACATTATCTATATCTACTCCTCTTTTGAGAGAAACCTGGATTGTTTCCAGCTTCCAGCTATTGTAAATAAGGCTGCTATCCACATAGAGCATGTGTCATTATATTGGGACATCTATAGGGTATATGCCTAGGAGTGTTATAGCTGAGTCCTCAGGTAGTACTATGACTAATTTTCTGAGGAATCACCTGACTGATTTCTACAGTAGTTGTATCAGCTTGCATTTCCAGCAACAATAGAGGAATGTTCCTCTTTCTCCACAGCCTTGCCAGCATCTGCTGTCACACAAGTTTTTGATCTTAGCCATTCTAACTGTTGTGAACTTATAGGTTTTCATCACGTTACTGTGTTTTGGGAATAACTATTCAAAATTATGGTTCTTTATGGGAGTAGATGACTAATTAGAAATTTTTTTCTCAAGATATTTTTCTTCACTATGTTGTGCTTGTTCAGTGTGTAATGTGGATGTAAACATATACCCTCAGAAATTTTTCTGTAATAGGTTGCCTACTAAATTATTTATCTCACAGACTCTGGTATGACATGAACCTAAAATGTTTTTTTGTTTACTGAGAAGAAACCTAAATATATTTATATAGGTGTATAATCATTTAAAAGTTAAGCAGAAACCACTCTGTTTTGATAAATTTAAATGTTTCTAGTTACTTAGAATTATAATATGCTGGTTTGATAGAACAGATGATAAAAGGCATAAATTAATATAAAAAGGTCATGTTGCCTTTTTAATATCTCTGGCCAAAGAATACCCATATAAATTATAGGTATCTAGAAGCCAATAACCTGATAATGTTAGTTCATTAATGAGTTTTAATTTGTATACTTTTTATCTGGATAAGAATAAATCATTACTCATATCCTAATATTTCTATGCTATTATTCTTGTAAATTGCATAGCTTCAGATTTATTTCAGAAATAACACTAAATTTTTAGAATTGTAACAGGATGAATATGGTTACAATTTTGTTCCAAAGACATTTTCTTTAAAAGACACTAAGATGGTAATAATTATTCTCTTGTTTCTAGAAGAAAGAACTGAAAAACATTCATTCAAAATACTGTTATATTGAGTTTCTATATTCAAACAGAAACTTTTTTGATTTCCATTGTTCCTGAGAGAATTTATAGACAATTAAATATATGTATATATAAATAAATAAAATGTATTTGGGTATATGTTGTAAACAAAACTATACACTATGAAAAAATATGGTGATTTAAAAACTAGTTTATAGTAGATTATGAACAAAGTCAAATCAAAGGATTTGAGACCTGTTTCTAAAGAGAAAATGGCCCAAATAATTATGCTTCACACAGAATAATTATTTCTGGTATCTTAAAAATATATATTTAGGTACATTTCATAAATAAAAAATAGAGGAAAGAAGCAAAAAAAGGAGAAAGAAAGGAAGGAAGGAAGGAAGGAAGGAAGGAAAGAAGGAAGGAAGGAAAGAAGGAAGGAAGGTAGAAAAGGTCTAGCACTCAAGAATGCCAGTAGATTACAGAAATTCAGTCTATAGGAAAGACAATTACACTATTAATAATAGCTTTGAAACACCTAGGATTGCACTTAAAAGAAAAATATTAACTTCCATTCCTGGAATTATTTTATTGTATAGATAATCTCTATTTCTTACAATTTATAATCAATATCACTTGATAATGAATGGTATAGTAAAGGGATATCACTCCTGTAACGGAAACAATTGCCTGTGCTTTATCATTTGTCCTTAAGGACATCTATTTTAGACAGTGCATTATAGCAAAGATAGTTACATATGTTCATAAAGAAGTTGTATTTTCCGTTGTAAATGATATTCATCTTTCTTATCAATATTTTTTTCTTTTCCTTATAAGAAATAGTCATTTCTTATTTATGTTGTGTCATGAATGAATAAACCATTTTCAAGATTCAGTCTACACTTTTATTGTTATTTATAATACTAGTGTCGAATCTATTAGAATGAAAAGGCTTATGCACGTTGCAAATTCTATAGCCTCTTAATTTAAGATTTCATAAAAGTATTGAAGTATATAATTCTGTGTATAGTTTTGTTATTTTATTTTATGTTTAGCTTTGCTACTCCAATACTTTTTTTGTGGTACTTTTTCCTTCTTTTTGGTCTTATACAGAGATTGTTTACTTTCAAGTTGCTTCCTTAAATGAACTTGCATTAACTAGTTTAATATGTACTTTGATATGTTCTAAGAACCTACACATGAAAATGGGTTTGTCTTGTATGGCTTCTTCTAGTGTGATGTAGGGGTGGTGGTGGTATGTGATAAACAAATGTCTATTTACCTCAGGCAAAATTCCGAAAGTTAATGAATAATTGGACTCACATCTAACCTAGTGAACCAGAGTGAAGGTTACTTAAAGAAACAAGAATGGCCAATACAAGGCAGATTATTACTGTAAAGCCCACCCCAGTATTGCTGCTGACTCATGAAATCTGCATCTCTGTGTTCTGGAAGAAAACAAGCTAGTGAAGAATTTTCTCTCCCTAGCAATTGTCCCTCCTGTGCATCCTTGAGGTGGGTCCTTATAAATCCTTCAGGTTTGGGTGTTTCCTGAGCCTTGGAAGTTTTGGTTACTTCCTTATTTCTGTGAGTCTGCCATCTTTTTCTAAGAAAAAGAATTATTTGATTTTAAGGAAATAGCATTTTATATTTCTTTATGGAATTACTACTTGACACGTCAGTTAGAAATTGGTTAAATAACTTGCACAACCTCAAAGTATGTCTAAAATATATTATTGAAAAAGGCTACATCCACAGTAAGGGACACAGTGTTTGAGTGCAACCTTTGTTCACTGAAGTTACAAGTTGCTCTTAAGATCATAGGTATTTGCTGTCAAGCAAGAATGATAAAAAGAATCATTGCTGTTATCATCTGGAGTATTTAAAGTATTGAGCTATATACCAAAGAAGTTCCCACCATTGACTACATGACCATGATTCCGAGATATGAAATATATCAAAACCTATGAATTCAGAGTATAGGATTTTTTCCCCAAATTCTCCAGGGTTCTGACACTGCAATGGCCTCTATATTTAGTGTTTCATTCTTACTGACCCAGAACATGAGTAAGAAAGAAAGCCAGGGATAGTGCTTCTGTTCAGTACCATTAAGTGCTCCTGGGGTTGAACGAGATAAGGAGATACTTAAGATAGTTACTATTACATGATACAAAAATGATTTTGAAGTACAGATTTAATGGTGAAATTAATGATGCTACAAGTTTTAGCTAACCATATGAACTTGCTGATTATGCTTCATCCCTTCATAACGATTTATCAAAACACTTCCTCATAGTTCAATACTGCACTTTCTATTTCCAGTCTAACCTTGTTCAAATCTCTCATGGTTATTAAGCATTCCACCTTTATTTGGATTCTTTAAAAGTGGCCTTGTTAGTAGTTCTCATATGGACCAACTGGCTATTCTCTTGATTTACTTTCTGCCCAAAACTTAAAAAATTAATCATCTCTAAGGTCACATTGGTGCTAAATTAAATTTTTTATTTATAAACATATTAAAATAAAAATACAGTTTTACTGTATATAAATATCAAGTACATATCAAAAAATGAATAATTTCTTGAATAAAATTTATGAAAGAAAATATATTCTTTATGATATATGCCCATTCTCCTATATTTTACCAAGTATTTATTTTATATAAGATATTTACAAATGTAAAATTAAATTAGACATGAAATTGTATTTTATTTGGAAAAATACAATACATAATGTATGTGTAATAATACCTTAGACTGTTACATCTACTATGCGTATGTACAATCCCTGATATGTGTTGTAGAAATTACAAAATTCTACAATGTATATTGAACAGAAGTGTAGGTATCATAAAAATTCTTAAATGCATCTTGGAATAAAATAATTCATTTGCTTTACAAATGTGGATATTTTACATATCCCAACACCACATGTCTCTGAACTCTCACTCAGAGCAATTGTCTTCATTCAAATGTACTAATTTTCAGACATTGATGGTACAGAGGTAGGTCTGCATCACTTTAACACAGATGCATAAGGTCAGAGAATCTTCTTGGCCTCCTGTACATTTCTAGGACATATCCTTCTACATAAAGGCACATCATCGGTTCTCCAAAATGTGCACATTTTTTATCACTAACATTTGTGTAAGGAAGTTATTAACTAGGTTAAACTTTTATGCCATCTTTACTGTTCTTGTCAAGAAAAGTAATGAAGGATCAAATCACTTCATACAAAACATTTATATTATGCTAGATGCTGAAAATATTGTGGTATCTAATATGCCCCGCACAATTTTATTATTGTCATTAAGTTAGGAAATATGTAAGTTGTCCATACACTGATTTTTGGAGTCAAGGTTATAGTGTTTTGATATCCAAAATAATGTGTGGTTTTCTGACATAAAGCTAAAATTAGGTTTACAGTTTTTAATTACCTTTTTAGTCTACTTTATGACTAACAGTAGGGGTAACAATGTGTTTAAAATAATAAAATCAGAAAAACATTTTTTTCTCATTTCTCATTAAGTACGTGGATAACTAAGGATAATTTGTAAAATCCTTCCTCTGAGGAAGAATGTTGGGTCTTTCACTTTATTCATTACAATCTTTTCTTAGGTCTCCACCCCAAGAAATTTTGTTTTTGATTCAATTGCTCTCCACACCCTTTTGTCCTCCAACTTTTCTTAGATCAGCAAGAAGCAAAGACTTCATTCACATTATAACAGAATCACTTTCGAGGAAGAGGAGGGGAGTTTTCTTCCCTTCAAAATGACAGTTCTCTGCTACAAATATCATCATGAGAGGTGAGTGAATAGAAGCATTACTTATAGCTATAATACTATACTATATATAGTATAATACTATAATATATGTGAAGGGAAGGCTTGCAGTGAACTCAATAGCGTATGTCCTCTTCCTTCTGAGCCTTTCACTTTGTTCTCTCCTTGCTTCTTCCTTCTTTGCTGCTTTGGGATCAAACTTGCTGTTGTGTGCATTCAAATTCTAGTCAATGAGGTCTCATTTAGCCACACCTCCCACACATCATTCACTCATTATGTAGCAAGGTTAGTTCAGCCCTATTCTATTAAGCCTCTTGTCCCTGTACCCTGTAGTTTCTATCACAAGTAGCTGTTAGTTATCTTGTTTTCCTTTGATGATGCTTACTTCTCTGTCTTCTTTGCACTGAAAATCCTGTGAAAGCTCTTCATTAAAATACCAGATTTAGAAAGAAAATGGCTTCAAGAGGTTTCAGGGTTTTTGATGCTGCTGTTGCTGTTATTTTTGCAGCTTTTGTTCCTTTTTTTTCCTTATTTTAAATAGAAATTACTTGTCAGTGTCCTCATTGGCTGAAGGCTAGAGAACATAAAGGAATTCTGTATGTGCATTGGACTTCAGTGCTAAAAAGAGGATGCTGCACTCTTAAATGTGATGGACTGATCGAAAGCACTTTAGCTACATGGTTTTAATACAAGATAATACTTGAAAAAGCTTGTATAATTAGCCTTTTAAATGTCAAGAATTGTTTAAAACTCAGAGGAAATATCCATGTTTCCTGTCTCCTTTTAAAGTACTATGTGTTGAAAAAACTGCATCCATCCAATGTGTTCAGCAGATTGTAGATCCTGAGGCCACTGGGTTCCTGGAGTTTAATTTCATTATTATAGATTGTTGCAAATTCACTGTGACTCAAATTGATTCTTCAGTTGCATACCTGCAGTCTTTTCGTTTTGAAAATTTTATACAGAAGTGTGCCTTATGCCAACAGAGTAATGATTCATGTACAATGAATTAAATCTTACAATAAATGTACGACATAAAAAATAATTGTACGACACAGAAACGCCGTTTTCATAAATTCAATAAAATGACAGAGATAAGGTGTTATACATTCTTATGATTTCTGTCACATATAATTTGATCATTAAATATATTAACTAATTAAACGTTTTTAAGCTTGTGTTATTGAATAAGGGAGGAATGTATAATTGCTCTCAAAATTCTTTTAAATAAATTTATTTCTGAGGATGTCATATATGCATATATTTTGATTAAATACACTTCCATCTTTTTCCTTGCAATTTCTCCTTCATTGCTCAACCAAAATCCCCCTCTTCCACAACTCCCCTTCAGTCTGATGTGTTCTAACTTAAAAATGGGTATGATTTTGAGTTTTGAGGTTATATTACCTCTCTGGGAGAGAATGCAAGATACAAGCTTTTCATTTTTCAATTAAATGACATGCTATTTTGGGAGAAAGGTTTTGTCTTTTTTTTAAGGGTGATTAAGCCCTGGACATCTTCCAGAGCTATACAAATCAGATTTGATAGAGGGAGACCTCATAAAGAACTAGATTCAAGAGAATAACACAAAAGAACAAAATTTCATCCTTAGCAGTCTTAAGCCCTATACAGATTGATACAATCCATTCAGATATCTTTATAATAAAATTGTTCTGAGATTTATGTCACAGAATGTACAGTTATGATTCTCACTGTCATACAGTCTCTGATGTCTGTCTTGACTGTGTCCGGCTGTACTTCCCTGAGATCAGGAGCTCAAGAGGGTCAGTTCTGCATGTCTGACAGTAAGACTCCCAAGTATCTATCAATATCTTTTAAGGGATGGATTATTACAGGACAATTTGCCTTCTCTAGGTAGACAGTTTATACCAATATCCATTAGCTCTGAGTTTATTGTGTGGACATTTTGTGGGATGAGAATTAACTGATATAAATCTGATTTTCAAATTACCAGCTTCTAGAGTTTTGATTTTGTAGGGCTGCCGGTAACGTGAGCAGGGTCCAGAGCAGAAACTAACCAAGATGGCTGCCACTGTGGGCAATCAAGAGTGGCAGGAGCACTGCCACTGCCTGGAACAGAGACTAGCAGGGGATAGTGCGGCATGATTTCTGGAACAAGTTGCCACTTTTTAATATTTACCACTACATATCTGCCCAAATGATCTAGGACAAGATTATGTGATTAGCCTTTTTCTAACTTTTTGAGGAATCTCCACGATTGTTTTCCACAGTGTTTTTGTTTGTTTGTTTGTTTTAGCAGTTTTCCCTTCTACTAACAGTGAATAAATGTTTCCTGCTTTCTACATCCAAACAATCATCCTTTTTTTTTTCATTCTAATGGAGTAAGATTAAATCTCAAAGTAGATTTAATTTGCTTTTGAATGTTCCAGATTAAAATATTTCTAAACCATTTGTCTAGTTTCATTTTTCTCTTGAGAATTTTTCCACTTAGATTCATTTCATTGGATCATTGCTTTTGGGGTACTGAGTTTTGTTGTTGTTTGCTTTAATTTTTAGACATAACATTTTTAAATCATTCCATAGGGGATTCTGAATGATAGGTTCTTTTTGTTGTTGCTGTTGGCTTGGTTTGGTTTTCCTTTTTTTTTTTTTTTTTTTTTTTTTAGTGTTATTTAACAATTGCTTGTTTTCTCCCTGTGTATTTCATTTACTGAATAAAATAAAATGTACTAATGAATTTTCTCTTCTTTTTCATTATTTACATATACCTTGATCTTCCATGCAAACCATTCTCTTAGACTCATGCCTATTTACTGTGTCTATTTTCCCAATTGATTTCAATCAGGACTGATTTTGTGATCATGAATTTAGAGTCAGTTCAGCAGTTGACACTTGTCCAAAGTCAGTACTTCTTTCTGGCAGATTTATCAATAGGCAGATGCTTAACAGTAAACCTTGGCACCTGATGGGCCCCTTCCCCATCTGACTGAGATTTTATATTGGCAGTATTGTGTAGGTCCAATGCAAATTAAGTCAGGAATATAGGCAATTTTTCAGTGCAAAACAAATGAATACAAAGGCTATATACAGTACAAAGAATTGCTTTTTGTAGCCCATCATTCTTTCTTCTTCCTCTGAACAATAAAAAGGGCTTATGTAAAAGCCCTAGCGATGAGCTAGTAGCTCTAAGCATCTTGAGGAAGCATAAATCTCAGCATTTTTCATCTTTGACTTGAAAAATATTTGTGTGATTAAGCATGTAAGTACATTTTTGTCTATAGGAATATATATATATATATATATATATATATATATATATATATATATATATATATAAAAGGCGGCTAATGTTATGTTACTATGTAAAGCTCTAGTAGTCATTTCACATTGTACCTATGCCCTCCTCAGATATTGGCTCTGGTTAATTCTGTGGAATGGTACTTGGTTAATTGTTAACAACAATATCATTCTTGCACAAGTTGACTTGTATAGTAAGTTGTTTGGTTCTTAGGTTTCATAGCTGACTAAGATCATTGATGACTTTGGTCAATATCAGGTTACACATCAGTTTCTAACACTTTGGAAATATACAACAAATAAGTTTTATTCCAACTTTCCACATTATGAGAGTGGTATATGTGCTTCCTTGAACAATATAGTCTCTAATCTAGGTCTATTCAAATGAAAGATTATTGACAAAAGTAGGTATGACTTTAGGGTTCTTTGCGGTCTCTATAAAAATCTCCTGAGGAAGTATCCACTACCTAGGGTAGGGAATTTAGGGAGTTATATAATGCATCTAGGAATAACATTTCCTAAGTGTTAAAAGAAACTATTCAATTCTCTTTATGCTTTTCTTTTGGGTTACAAGATAACAGATTTCAGTGTGGCTTTTTCCAATAGTTCTCTATCACATCTTCTGTCTAATACAGACAAACTTCTTCTTAATTACTCATTTATTTCCTTTACACATTTTACCCCTTTCTACTGTCATTTTATCTATACTCTGCTTTTCACCCACCATCAAGGTGGGATAAACATCAAGAGTTTCCCTTTCTTCTATATCTCTTTTGTAGTTTTGTTGTTTCTACAGATGCTCCAGGAAATTTAATGTATGGAAACCAATCATTAAATCCAGGAAACATATGAAGCATTCTTACTTCCATGATTTGGGTTATTTCACTAACTATGTTCTACTTTTTGTTTGTTTGTTTTTCTATTTTAACAATTCTCTGAAAACTTACAATTCTCTTTATGACCAAATAAAATATTTACATAATCTGTCATCCAGTGGGTAGACAACTATACTTTTTATTTCCCATATACTCTGTAGGGCAACGGTAATCATGAATAGAAAAGTAACTTTGTCCTATGACATAGAGTTATTTTGGGCATGTGTCTATAATTTTTGTACATGGGTGTCATAAAAATATTAAAGCAAACAACAGAATAAGTTAGAAAAAACCCAAAGAATTACAGTGAAGATCAGGGACAATCTTTATATAAATGATCTTTAAATTTCTATAAGTAAACACATTCAGCAAAGTGGCAGGATATAAATTTAATAAACAAAATCAGTAACTTAATTATTTACCAATAACATATTATCTGAAAATAATCTCAGGGAATCTATCCCATTCACATCAGGTACAATAAAAGTAACATAACTTGGATAACTAAGTAAATTTAATAATGGCACAATTAAAAAATAAAGATACTAAAAATTGAAACTGAGAAATGTATAAAAGACAGGCATATTTCTCATGCTCATTGGAAAAGGAGATCAATCTTATGAAAATATTTACCTTATCAAAATAAATCTACATTCAATATATAGTAATATTCTAGTGTCATACTTTATCAGCATAGAAAACGCAACACAAAAATAAATGATGGCACATGTGTAGATACTTGGCTATCCATATCCACATTTGCTGTGCTCATAAAAGACACGAAACAAAATCACCTAGATTTCCATCAAAAGCTGAATGTATTACCAAAAAAGTGTTTTACATAGATAATTGAAATTTACAAATAATTTGATGGGACCAGAAAATATAACTGAATGTTTCCTCCAGAAAAAGAGGAAGAAAATACAGGGAGGGGTACCATAAATTGGGGGTAAAAACCATAGTAAAAAATGGAATGCTAAGGGCAAAGAAGCTTAAGCAGGGAGGGTCATTACTATAGAAGAAAAATTGGGTACTGATTGTCCTAAGGAAGTGTGAAGGGAAAGCAATAGGGAAACTAACTATCCTACAAGCTGATTAAAATATGTATTTGGAGGAAGATCAATGAATGTGTACTGTAATAAAAGAGAAGAAACACTACAATTTTGTAGCTTAAGTAGACATGAGCTTAAAAAATGAGAGACAGATTAAGATATCAAGTAGATTAACTAAAACTTGAATGTTTAAAAATAACATTGAAAACCCACTATTTAAAAAGCTAATTTCTAAATAAATATAACTCTTAAATGAGGTCTGTACTGAACTACCATGCATGAGTGGACAATTTGAATACTAGAAGACTCTGGTGACTGAAATGTGCAGTTAATGACATTGGATACCTTCCTAGTAGTTATTGTTCAAGGATGATACAGAGGTTTCCAAATCAACACAGGGTTTTGCCTTTGTTTTGTTGCATTCTTCTTAACTATATACTAAGACCACGCTTCTGAAGATGACATGCTAGCTGTAGAATGCAGAATATGGAGAAATAAATCTCAAACTGACCAGAATATATTCTTTTTATTAACCAGCTTTCATCATAAAAAATGTACCATGAGGGCTGCTGGAAAAGTAAAATTCATCAATGATTTTCTCAGTCGTTCTACCACGTAGTTACAACATAATCTTTAGAGGCAAGTTGTGTGCTCTAGTATAACAATGAACTGATGTTATATGGTAAATGAATCCATCATAGTTGGATTTGGGTCTTACACATAGGACAAAATTTCATGTCTTACGATGTGCTGTAATCTGGTCATAGTTCATGGAAAGAGGCATACCTTTATAAAAAGCCAAAAATAACAGAAAAATTCTCAACCATAAATGAATCATCTCTTCACTACACCTGTTCAACAAGACTCAAAGGAAATCATGGATAATGGAGCTGAAAGATTGTAATAGGTGGATAACAAATTGCAAGAAGTGTTTCGAAATGCAAATGTCTGGATTGGATGCAGCTACTATACTCATGTACCTCTAGTATAGTTACCTACAAAAGACCTAAAATTTAACTAGCCTGAATCTTAGCATACATGTGGATGCTCCATGCCTCCCTGAGGTAAGATTTGGCAATAAATCGATACTTTCTGAGAATGATTTCTTTTTGTACAGATAGATTTTACATAATCAATGGATGGTCTCACACACACACACACACACACACACACACACACACACACACGTGTGTCTGTCCTAAATGTATATACATATATACATGTATATGTATATAAAACAAAAATTGCATTTATTTACTGTATTATTAAAAAATGAAGAAGAAGCAAGAAGTTAGGTGGAGGCTGTCCTTGCACTGAATCAGAAAATGGGCATAGGAAAAGATTATATTTTATTCTCTATATAAAGGAAATTCACAAAGTATATAGAAAAATCGAATATTATAAAGGAATGTAAAAGTAGTTTTAATCTACCTTACTCTGACAACTAATCATGTTGCAAAGGTCTTGAAGTATTTTGTAGCCATTTGTATTTCTTCTTCCTAGAATTCTCTGTAGTAGTACTCTAGTTTAGCTTATAATTTGGCTGATTGTTTTCCTGTTGTTTAAATTTTTTTAGTGTATTTATACTTTTGAAATATTCAGTATTAAGCACAAATTGGCAATTTACTTTTCAATGACAAAGGAGATAAATGACCAATGACCTAAACATGCTTACCTTTGAGTTTCCACCTACAAAAAATAAAAATTAAAATTTAAGACAAGGTGTAACAGAAAGACCTCTAGTAGAATAGCCAAAGCATGGTCGTTAATAGGTACCTATCAGGTTCTCTGATCCTGACTTCTCAGTTGCTCACTGAAGACAGTATCAGCCTGTGAGTTTAGATTGCTTCCTTACTATGGGGAAGTGATTAAAAATTCTGCTGAGCTGGGATGCAGTTATCTGAAGATACAAAAGGCAAGAGATTAGGAAACATTACTGAGGGATTATAAATATCTTATAACACTAAACTGGTTGGTAATTACCTCTCTGGGTGTTACAAACTAAAATTGCAGAATTAGAGTAAACAAAAGGCCACACTGAAGCAAGATAGTATTTCAGAAAATAAGCTTTTCCTGAGGACAGATTCAATGCCATTATTTCATGTTATAATGGTTTTGTTACTACATTGCTTGGTTTATCATACAACTGGTTTTCTAATTTAATCATAATAAAATTTGTTAGTATGCTGCTGGAATCTATTGAATTATAATATTTTCTGCTACACTTCTATGTTTTATATGCTATCTGTTATTTTAGCTTGTCTAGCATTTGTAATTATAATATGTATAATATTTTGCATCATAATATAAAGCAATCAACAAACAAATTACATAGCATTAGAAAGTTGTTCAGGACTTTTAAATAGCATGTACAGAATAATTTAATTTAAAAATTATGTGCAATAAAATAATCAATAAATATGTATAAGAAATTATATATTTTATTGAGGTTCTTAGTTAATAAATTCATATAAAAGATGACTTTTATACTCTAAAACTGATGGATTTTTATCTTCAATTTTATGTTAGTGGTTAGAATAAAAAGGGATAAAACACATTAGTAAATAAAACTACCTTTTTTTATTAGAGAGTAGTATTTGGAGAATTCCCTGTGCTTTCTTTAATCAATCAAAAGAAAATAAAATTAGTTGTTTAGTTACGGAGCATTAATACAATATCACAATTGATGTTTATTTATTGCATTTGGCCCATTAATTCTCTGCCATATTAATACATTATTTTGTCAGATTTTTACTTATAAAATATTTTAATATATCAATTTAAATTTACAGATACTTACAAGTACAACAGAATTATAGTTTATATGGCTAAGTGATTGTCATGACCATTCCCAATTTCCATACCTACGGAGCCATATTTTGATGAGTTTTATAGTAAAATTACCATTACAATATGATAGCATAACCTGAAGGTTTTTTAATATGTAATATTGACCACTAATTTTCCCTAACACATGAAAACATCTTTTCTTAAAATGTATACTACATACCAAAATTACTCAGGAGAATTCAGCAAACCCACGGATATTAATATAGTGGCTTTAAATTGAGGTTAGTTCAGACTGTTCACATTTATTTCATCTTGAACACTTGCTAGTATTATTATTAGAAAGGTGTATCTCTAAATACCACTGAAATATTTTTCTATCCTACATACTTCCTAACTTCAAATTAGATAACATGAACAAGCTTTCAGTCAATCTGATGTTAAACAGCTCCCCAAAGCATACTGTACTGCAAATTACTACCTTGATGAATAACATATATTTTGTACATATTTATTTTATATACACAAATTTTAATGTAAATGAAGGTAGTAGTAATACATACTCAGTTCACAACGGAAAATACACTATAAACATTTGTCTTTTATATACTTTCCTGAGGAAACAAGTTAATAACAAAACATAAATGAGAGATAAGGGATGTAAAGTGCTTCAGGCATTTCAAACACAATCTTTAGATGTGGCACAAACATGAATTTCGGGTACAAAATATGGATGGCAAGTGTATTATTCCAAATTCCAAATTGCCTTTTAAGATAGAACAGAATATTAAGATGTCGCACTTATGAGTAAAGGAAGGACATGTTGTCCCTTGATACCTATGACCTGTGGATAGGGTTAAGATCTGATATCTACTTAACATCTGTGCTGTACAAATGCAGCTCGTTGGGTGCCCCATAACTATTTGCATGACAAGATCTGCACACAGCTTCAGGGAACCTACCCCCACTTAATTCTGACTGGTAAAAACAGTTGCCATGAGTTAATAGTTGGGGGGAAAAGAAAGAGGTGGGGTTTTGATTACTGGACGTGGGACCATAAGGAAACAGGGGAAATTTAATAAATAAATTTTATTTATTAAAAATATTAATATTACAACAGTTTTGTTTTGGGCCTTTCAGAGCAGGGCAGAAAGCCCAGATGAATAAAAAGGCATTTAATACATTCTTAACCCTAACAGCAAACAGATGTATACTTTGAAAATTGGTAAAATAATGCCATCTTAGTCAGAGTTTCTATTCCTGCATAAAACATCATGACCAAGAAGCAAGTTGGGGAGGAAAGGGTTTATTCAGCTTACACTTCCACATTGCTGTTCATCACCAAAGGAAGTCAGGACTGGAACTCAAGCAGGTCAGGAAGCAGGAGCTGATGCAGAGGCCATGGAGGGATGTCACTTACTGGCTTGCTTCCCCTGGCTTGCTCAGCCTGCTTTCTTATAGAACCCAGGTCTACCATCCCAGACATAGCACCACCCAAAATTGACTGGGCCCTCCCCTCTTGATCACTCGTTGAGAAAATGCCTTATAGCTGGATCTCATGGAGGCATTTCCTAAACTGAGATTCCTTTCTCTGTGATAAGTCCAGCTGTGTCAAGTTGACACAAAACCAGCCAGTACAAGTGCCTAAATACATCCAAGTTCCATTTTGTTTTAGTTTTCTTTGGATTTTGTCCCCCAGGGTTTGAGATTATATTATCTATCTGTATATCTATATCCAATGTACTTGGGCAATTATATAAGTAGCTATAAATGACAGCTGTAAATACATACATACATACATAAATACATACACATATATATATATCATATACATACATACATACATACATACATACATACATACATACATACACATGTACATATACATATATATATATATTTTCTCATCCTTTCCATGTCTGCAATTCATGAATGAACATATCTATCTATGAATCATGGTGGATATAGCTATAATTTCTGGTAATTTTTCTACTCATAAAAATTTATTCACTTTCTTCTCTTCCCTATCTCCTTGCTTTTTTCAAATATAATTGATCATCTGATACAGTGTTACTGTATGTTTTCAGGCCTAAGCATTTGGCACTAGATCTAATTGAAATGCTCTTGCCTAGGGATTCACCTTTCTAGCTCCCAGGTGTATTCAGTTTCCATTTCTCTTCAGTGCAAGGTTGAATTCTCTTGGATAACTTTCCTTTTCTACTTAATTAAGAATAGATACATGCAAATACAAATATTTTATCTATCTTATCTCTATTACCTAACTTTTAACTCCAAGTCAATATACAAATACTGAACTTTCTTAGATATTTTGTCTGAAACAACTTAATATAATGAAATACACTCCTCCCAATTGTATGATAAAGATAGGAGTATAATTGATGTACCATGATCAAAAAAACTATATACTCTGTGTAATATACTTTCTCTAACTTTGAAATAATGACTATATGCAAGTTAGAATTACTGTTTTTGTTGATGTTGTTGCTTTCCAAGTTTGAAGCACTGGCTTGAAGAAGCTATGAAGAGTCGTTGCCCCAATTCTCTGGACTTTACGAGGTGAAGGTGGTTATTGTAAGGTTGTTTTTTATGAAGAATTTTAAAAATGGTCATAATTTAACAGGGAGGAATTAGCCAGATTGATTTGTACAGCAATAATCTTCATTGGTAACTAAGCTAAAGTCACATCTTATATTAGTAAAAATCTTTCTAATTGATACAAAGTTGAAGTTATAATCTTTACAGTAATATAGAATTTATTTGATACAGATTTAAGGTTTTCTGTATAATTTCTTATTGATTTAAACTGAGATTAGTGTTATTTCTTTCATATAGGTATTGTACCTGTACAATACATTTAGGAATTCAAGGATTAGAACCAGTCCTATAACTGCTATTATACACTGTTTTTAGTTGAGTAAACAATACTAGTTAAGAGCCAGAGAGCAAAGTCATGATTGTGAGCCAATTAAAGGGTATTTTTGTGATATGTGAATTAAAAATAGCCAAGAATAGTCAAGGCTTTTAACAGTTCAGAAATGCTTTTTATAGTTAGATGGTTGTCTTTCTTTTTTTTTTTTTTCTCCTTTTTTTTCAATTTTATTGGCAATTATCTATATTTACATTTCAAATGTTATAACCTTTCACTCCCTTCTCTCCTACCCCTGAACTTGCTTCCATGAAGGTGCTCCCTCTCTCGATCAACCTCTCCACCTCAGTACCTTGACTGGTTGATGATGTTGTTCTTCCCATGAGGTTGCAAAACTTTCAGCTCCTTCAGTCCTTTCTCTAGCTCTTCTCTTGGGGTCCCTGTGTGTAGTCTGATGTTTAGCTGCAAGCATCCTCATTTATATCTATATGACTGGCAGGGCCTCTGAGGAGACATCCATGTCTAGTTCCTGACAGTAAACAATTCAGCAATAGTGTTTGGGTTCAGTGGCTGCATATGGGGTAGTTCTCCAGGTGACGCATTCTCTGTAGATCTTTTCTTCAATCCCTGCTCCTCTATTTGACCTTGTCTTTCTTCCACTGAGTGTTTTGTTCTTCCTTATAAGGAGGACTGAGACATCCACATTCTGTCCTTTTTTTCTTTTTGAGCTTCATACGTGCTGTGGATGGTTTCTTGGGTATTCTGAACTTTTTGGTCTAGTATCCACTTATAAGTGCGTATATACCATGAGTGTTCTTTTGTGACTTGGTTACCTCAGTCAGGATGATAGATAGCTTCAAGTTCCATCTATTTGCCTAGGAATTTCATGAACTTATTTTTACTAGCTGAG
>NC_137980.1:9879211-10099211 GCF_963924665.1 Micromys minutus
ACATTTCAAAGTCTGTCAGGGATCCAGGGCAAGAGGCTGAGACATACTACTCTCATGTTGTTAAGAGGGGCCTGCTAGTGGATATTTTTCTCTACAAACTATCTCTGCTCTGGAAACCGTGTTAGCCTTCCTATATTTTTAGATACTTGGCTGTTCTCAGATTTCTGATGAAGTTGAAGACTAATTTAGTTTTATAACCTACCCAAACTAATTAACTTTGAGAAAACATTCAGAATATTCTCAAGTAGTAATAGTTGTACACAGCATACATTTGAGGGGAAAGTTTTTTTTTTTGTTTGTTTGTTTGACTTTTATTAAGTAAGCAGAAGTGACTAATGTGTGGGGTTAATGCTAAGGTGATACATGATTGGACACTGGAGAGGTAGGCAGGGAAAAGGCTAAGAAAACAGAAGAGGAGGAGAGAAGAGAGGATTTCCGGGAGGAACAGAGATGGGGCAGAAGTGTATGTTTCTCTCGGCACATCTCTAGCTTGATGATGTTGTTATTATTATTTCTAAGGGTTTCTATGGGTCTTTTTATCTGAAATAGAAGGGCAGTTTATATCTTTGCCCATTGGTTGTGAGCTTATTGTGGAAAGGGTTTGGGACTGAGGATTTGATATTTAAACCTGCTTGATAAGTTACTGGATATGAGTCAGGATTTTACCTGGCTGAGGAGAATTTGAGATAAGTTCTCAGCTGGTAGATGTGCAGCCAGGGCGAACAGTTTCAGCGTGGTGGCCTGCAGTTCCAGCCAGAAACTGGTAGCCAAAATTTCAGACTAAAAGAAGGACAGCTGAGAGAGGGCTGTTGGGAACAGTGTGTGAACTATGGCTGAGATGGGCAGGCGAAACAAACTGAGGAAGTGAACTGAGTGGAGTGAGTGGTTGTGGATTTTGTGCTAGCATCTGGGTGCTCAGCTCCATAATAGAGTGATGTCCATGGAGTGAGACCTCGGTGCCAATGTAAAGTTAAGCCAACATTTTAATATTTACTGCAACATAGCCAGATTACAGTTTACCCTCCCTCCACTCTTCACAGCCTCCACTATTAACTTCCCTGTCTCCTAGATCAACTCTTTCTCCATTTTCCTTCAGAAAAGAGCTGGTCTTCCAGGAATATCAGCTAAATAATGCATATAACTACTTACAATACGACTGGGTCCATACCCTTATATCAGGGTTGGGCAAGACAATGCAGTAGAAGGAAAGGTATCCCAAGTCAGGCAGAAGAGTCAAAGACATTCCTATCTACTACTGTTAGGAGTCCTACAAGAATTCCAATCTACACAGTCATAACATATATATGTTTAGGCCCTTGATCAGACTCATAAAGCCTCTGTAGAATGAAGCTTTTCACATGATGATTGAGCTAGGCATCAGTCTATGGCTATAGCAGAATATCATTAAAATCATTTCACTGATTTCTTTTCCAGTTGTGTTTGTTTCTATCTTAGGCCTCTGTGTTATTATTCACCCTTGGTTTCTGACTATCCAGACAGTTTCAGACATGGGCTACCTCTTGTGATTTGGGCCCCAAATTTGAGCAATAACTTCCACAAGTTCTGTTTCACCATTACTTCAGCACATCTTGAAAATAGAATATATCATAGGTTAAAATTTTTGAGCCTTTTTTAGGTTAATGTACCAGTCTCACCATTGGAAGCTTCGCTCAGTTACTGAGGATGGCTGTGTCAGGATCAGAATCCCCATTACTAGGACTCTGCAAAGGTCACCCTTGTAGATTCTAGAAAGCTTCCAATGCACTATATTTCCACATTGGCCTCAGTGTCAGTTATCTCAAGTGAATGTTGATCATTCACATAAGGACTTGAAGACTCCTATGAATGGCATTTTAGGTAAAAAAATGAAGCAAGAAGAAATTAAGTGGAAGTTTCTGGCTTGCAGTGCACTTTAATAGCCTAAGACATCTCAGGTCAGTGTCACCTTACATTTTTTTTAAACCTATTTAATTTAGGATTCTTAAATGTTTCAACCTCACTTATAAACCACTAACCAGAGTGGGCGGGTTATTTGGACCTCTTTAGAAGAAGATCCTTGTGGTGATTCCATTCTTCTTTCTCAGGACACCAATTCAATATTAGCAAGCACTGAATGTGAATCAATAGAGGCAACAAAATCTAGCAGAAATAGAAAGACTCCACCAAATTGGTATGCTTCTGCAGAAATACTCAGAATCAGGCAGAATACTGCAAGCGTTTCTTAGTTGCGTTTCTTTCTACAAAATCAAAACCAATGAAGTCCAGCTAAGAGCAGCGAAACATTGCATGATGTAGCCCCGCAAAAGCATCTTCTCACTGTGTGTAGGGTTTCATTTACACTCTTTCTAAACATCAAGCAACCTCTCGGGTTTCTGTTTTCAGCAACACATTACGTACCTTGTACCTTCTCATCAGACAGCTTCCAAAAAAAAAAAAAAAAAAAAAATCACGTGACACAACTGAGTTTTTTAAGCAAAGCAGATGTTTCCACTTCAGGCCAGTTCAAAGCAATTAGGATAGTTGTGCTTTGGGGCTACTTCAAAAGATATTACCTGAGGGTTCATATTCACTTGAAATTTTTATTCTGCTTTGAAAGAATATGAGCACTGTGGTATAGCTGATACCAAAAAAAAAGTATAGTGTAACACTTAAGCAGATTCAATAAGTATAATCATACTTAATATCTGTTTGGGGAAAAATAAAATTATTTTTAAGAATTTATCCTAATTTTTGATCATGTATACACAAATTTCTCTCTCTCTCTCCCTCTCTCCCTCTCTCTCTCTCTCTCTCTCTCTCTCTCTCTCTCTGTGTGTGTGTGTGTGTGTGTGTGTGCATGTGTATGTTGTATACTAGTCAGTAAAATGCCTATATAGAACAAAATAATGAAGATATATCTTTGGGACCTATACCTACAGGTGGTTATGAGACTGGAAGTGGATGTTGGAAACTGAACTCACTTATACTGAAAGAAATGCAAGTAGTTTTAACAACAGAGCTACATCTTCAAACATGTGAATATTATTTGTTAAAGAGCTCATATTATTAGCATAATAGGACCTGTATGATTCACAGTTTAATCTCTTATACGAACATATTTCAAAACAGATTGGCAAAAATAAATAAATTACATGCATCAAAACATAAAGTATTTGCTAGTGATTTTTTAGTAACTGGTGGTGTTTTATTGAAAAAGTTACAAATGATGATGTGCCATCTACTGCGTTTCCACATCAGTACTGTTTTTTCTGAGAATAATTCACATCAAACTTGAAAAAAATGACCAAAAATGCACTTGATGAGGTGGTAAGCATTTTTTTTTCCTGAAACTCATTAACTTACTTCTTTCTTTAAAAAACCAATTATCCAAGTTAGTTTAGTGGGCACAGAAAAAAAATGGATAGAAGTTTAAATTGAAAGTTTTATTACCCTTGTAGAACTGGTAGGAGTTAAATGCTGCCTGTTCTGTGGAAAAGTATATGAAGCACCTAAAACATTAAACATACAATCATAACATTCTCAGCATTAGGTCCTTGATATATAAAAAATAAGGTAGAAAAAAATTCAAATCTTTTTAAATAATAGTATACTCATTGCAATCTTCCTTATGAAATAAAGCATTTATGTTGTATCACATTCACCTACACATCTAGGAAGATATCAATGAATATAATAAAATAACGTATCGTCTTCAAGGAACCTATAGCATGCAGTGACAGGAAGAAATACTGAAAATTTTATTCTATGTTGAATATTACAAAAAAAGTCATTCAAATGTTGGATGAATATATTTATATAAGTTATCTAATATAGAAAGAAACAAAACTAATATATTACTTTAGTTTACTACAAGGTAAGTAAACACTTGTAAACAGCCAGTATTTCTATTATAGGGGAAAAGAAAGAGTCCCTTTAATGAAATATCATGCAATTGTCCTATACTATCTCTTGCACCATATTAGTATGAAAGAGCAGGATGACTTCAGTGTTTCCAAGTAAGAAAACAATAATTCACACATGTTCACAATCATAATGAATACTTTCATGGGAAGTACTTAATAATTGGAATTTTCAATATTACTTGCTTCTCATTTAATCAAATATTCGAACAGTCATACAGGAAAGGGTCAAGCCAGCTTTTCTTCATAAGGCAATAAAACTGTGTGAAATAAAGCAATGCAGAACCAATACTTTCTTAGTAAAATAAATAAACATAGTCCCAAGTATTTAAAATGCATCCTTTATTTAGAATGTATCACAAAGATACCAGACTGTCTGATTCAATACCTTGACATTTCCAAATACATGGTTCACATTAAGAGTCTCTTTATTGATATAATCCTTGTTGTTTTTCTGAAAAGATCAGTTGTTTACTTAGACTAATTTAATCAAGCAGATTGGCATTACACTGGGAGAGCTCACTATTATCATTAACAATTAGAAAGTTAATTATAGGTTTGATTCTGTATTTCTCACTTCAGTAATTTGCTAACTGAAATAGTATAGAGGCTTCAAAGCTGAAAACTATGAAACCACAATTTTTAACATGAGCTTTTTCTACAAAAATGTTCACACTTAATTCAATTTTTAATTGGTCACACCTCTAAGGAACTTATGAAGTATAAATATTATGTATTCATTATTTGATAATTACTAATAATCCAAAGAAAAATATAGCATCATGTCTTTCTATTTTATAACAATTATTTAGAATACATTAATTTTACTGATGAAGTTGTCTGGCTTTTACAACATTGTCAACTATGAAATACAGTGCAGTAGGTTACTCCTTTAACATCTGAACAGATAAGTTTTAGAAAATATGAAATCAATAAGTGCAACATGTAGTAACACATGAACAATATATTGATTAAATATCAATGTAATAATAGCTGAAACAGCCCAAATTCTGTTATTAACATAAATAGACAAAAATGATATTCTAAGACATAAAAAATAATATCCATATTGGATAACTATAATAAGGATCTTATCTTAAAACTACAAAATAGAAGAAAATACGGATGTCCACTTAAACTGGTTAAAATCAGAACACCTCATTAATTTACTTAAAAAATATTTTGCATAATCAATGCAAATTCTACAGACTGGAATTTCTGTTTACATCTGGCAAATAATATACATCATTATGCATTCTTCTTATCATTCATAATTGCTTATGATTTTTAATTCAGAAATTATTTAATACATATATTAAAATTATAAACAAAATATTCTAATAAAATTTTCGTATTAATATTCTAGAACAAGTAAAAGCAATATACAGCAAACCAAAAGCCAACATCAAACTTAACGGTGGGAAAATTGAAGCAATCCCACTAAAAACAAGGACTTGACAAGGCTGCCCACTCTCACCCTACCTATTCATCATGGTACTGGAAGTCTTGGCTGGAGCAATTAGACAGCAAAAGGAAATCAAAGGGATACAAATTGGAAAGGAAGAAGAAAAAACATCACTGTTTGCAGTAGACATGATAGTGTAAATAAGCAACCCTACAAATTCCACCAGAGAACTCCTACAGCTGATAAACAAGTTCAGCAAAGTGGCTGGATATAAAATTAACTCATACAAATTAGTAGCTTTCCTCTACTCAAAGGACAAACATGTAGAGAAAGAAATTAGGGAAAAGATACTCTTCAAAATAGTCACAAAAACTGTAAAATACTTCAGTGACTCTAACTAAGCAAGGGAAGGACCTGTATAACAAGAACTTCAAACCTCTAAAGAAGGAAATCGAGGAAGATCTCAGAAAATGGAAAGATCTCCCATGCTCATGGATTGGAAGGATCAACATTTTTAAAATGGCCATCTTACCAAAAGCAATCTACAGATTCAATGCAATCCCTATCAAAATACCAACCCAATACTTCATTGAGTTGAAAAGAGCAATGTTTAATTTCATCTGGAATAACAAAAGACCTAGAATAGCTAAATCCATCCTCAACAAGAAAACATCTGTGAGAATCACTATCCCTGACCTCAAGCTATATTACAAGGCAATTGTGCTAAAAACTGCATGGTACTGGTATATAAATAGGCATGTGGATCAATGGAATAGAATAGAAGATCCAGAAATGAGCCCTCACATATATGGTCAACTGATTTTTGAAAAAGAAGCTGTAAACATTCAATGTTAAAAGGACAGCCTTTTCAACAAATGGTGTTGGTCCAACTGGAACTAAGCGTGAAGAAGAATGAAAATAGACCCTTTCTTATCTCCTTGTACAAAGCTCAAGTGCACGTGGATAATAGATCTCCACATTAAACCAGGTACACTGAAACTATTAGATGAGAAAGTAGGGAAACCTTAGAACACATAGGCACAGGAGAAAATTTCCTGAACAGAACACCAATGGCTCATGCTCTAAGGTCAAAGATTGAAAAATGGGATTTAATGAGATTTCAAAGTTTCTGTAAGGTTAAAGATTCTGTCAAGAAAACAAAATGGCAGCCGACAAAGTGGGAGAAGATCTTTACTAACCCTATATGAGATAAAGTCCTAATATCCAAGGTATACAAAAAACTCAAGAAGCTAGACACCACATAATCAAACAACCCTATTAAAAAATGGGGTACCAGAGCTAAGCAAAAAGTTCTCAATTGAGGACCGTTGAATGGCTGAGAAGCATCTCAGGATGTTCTTGAAATCCTTAGCCATCAGGGAAATGCAAATCAAAACAACCCTGAGATTCCACTTCTCACCAGTCAGTTTAGCCAAGATCAAAAATTCAGACGACAGCAGATTCTTGCGAGGATGTGGAGAAAGAGGAATACTTCTCCACTGTTGGTGGGTTTGTAAACTGGTACAACCACTCTGGAAATCAGTGAGGCGATTCCTCTGAAAACTGGACATAGTACTACCTGAAGACCCAGTTATTCTACTTCTGGGCTTATACCCCAGAGATGCTCCAACATACAACAAAGACACATGTACCACAATGTTCATAGCAGCTCTATTTATAATAGCCAGAATCTGGAAAGAACAGAGATGTCCTTCAGTAGATGAATGGATATAAAAATTGTGGTACATTTACACAATGGAGTACTACTCAGATATCAGAAAAAAAAATGACCTTATTAAATTCTTAAGAAAATGGATGCATCTAGAGAATATCATCCTGAGCAAGATAACCCAGTCACAATACAACAGAAATAAAATGCACTCACTGATATATACTTATAGAATAGATAGATACACAAATAAAAGTTGAACTACGAAATTGGCCCAGTTGTTCATGTAATTTAAAAAGTCCAATTCTCTGTTGTTTGTTTTCAGAATTACAGCATATCTCAAAAGGAGAATAAAATCTATTGATTTATTTTAAGGACAATAATATAGATGTTTTAGAGTATTCTATTCTTACTGACATTTTGCTGATGAATATTTGCTTATCTTTCTGTTACAGTTTCTGAACTATCATGAACAGAATAATTTAAGTTGTGTTAAGGACTTGTAATTTATGTAATAATTTCTTTAATATATTATAGGATAAACCACAATTCAATGTAAAATATAGAAAATTAAGATTTTCTCTGGTTGTCTTTTGAAATTACAGAAATTAATTAATAACATCAAATAATATACAATTAAATTTTTGAATTTAACATATTGTTTTATTTCTTTAAATTATCACCATTTGTCACAGTACATTCCATGAACTATATTTTTGCTCCAATTATTTGCTGCAAAATGGGAGAAAATTTTTATATTGTCATAAGAAGAATGATAAACATTCAGGCCCTACAAATTTTCAATTTATTAATAAGAATTAATGTGGGAAAAGATGGATGTAAACATGAATTTTTGATGAAAGAAAAGGAATTTTTGTATACCTTGAAAGAGTAGGTGATTTGAATATTTTTAAAACATAATCATAATTATTTCAAATTCTTGTATCTATAGTTTTATGAAATTTACCTTCCAGTCTTACTACTCCATTTGTCTCCTTCTGATGCTACCTTTCTCCCCCAAATTCTTCAACTTAGTTATTCAACCTTTGATTTCAGTTAGAGTTTGTAGTATGTTAAGTTTTTGAAAATTCTGAATTTTGGTTTCTTTGAAAGAAACACAGACATATTACTAGAAAATGTTTCAGTTTTATTCCAGGTGTGACTATTTGGAGATACTCCACACTGTCTGCCACAGCTGACTGAGTTTCTTCATGCTGTAGCTGAAGCTTGGGTTTGCAGATGTGGTGTTGTGTGGTTGCTGCAATTCCTTGATGTTTGAAATCCTGGGAATTTTTCAGAGTTGATATATGTACTAGAGCCTTGAAATGTGGGGTCAGGGGTTACTGGACATCCAGGTTGCAGTTTGTTAGCAATTATAGTCAGTGAAGAAACAAAAGAAAAAAAGTAGATTCAGAGATCTATCTCTCCCTCATCTTTCCTTCTCTCTTCTATCTAGTGATATTGGTTGAAACCCTGGGTAAAAAGTGTGGACAAAAGAATGATCCACAAAGTAGAAATGACCAGCAACAGGAAGAATATTTTTAAATATACATAAAGTTCAGCACTTATTAAGTGAATTTCATTTTATAGTTGTATTTTCAACTTTACATACTAATTATATTTATTATATATTACATATTTAATATACAATATGTAACATATTTACTATATAAACTATGTAGTATACTAATTATGTTATGTGGAAAGAGACATACCAAATGCCAGTTTAAGCCAACATTATTCATAGAACAAAAGAATGTTGAGTTATATTTGGTCTAAGATGAATAGTAGCCCAAGCAAATTCATAAGATTAAAATTCAGATGTTCAGAAAAACAAATGGAAATATATGTAAAGCAGAAAAGAGTTTCAAGAAAAGAAACCCTGGAAGAGGTTCATAGGAGAGGTATATGGAAAGAAAACTTTATTTGTTGCTCCCATGGCTCTCTTTGTACTGTTTTCAGGAATAACACAGCTTTAATATAGTTGCATAAGAACTAGATTTTAATTAATAAATATGTATAAAATCAGTAAGACACACCTCAAGGCAGAACTCTGTTAATGACTCCAGAAATAAGGAGATCAAGTAGGCCCTAGTTTAACCAATATATTTTTTCATATTAATAATTCACAATTTATATGTATTTTTTATCTATCTCAATCTCTATAATATAGTGAACAAATATAGGATAGAAATAGAAGTACATGTGTGTCAGTCTTTCTGTCCGTTCCTATGTGTATTTGTTTGTCTTATTTATCTATCTACTATCTATCTTCTTGGCTTTCCAGGAAGTAAAAAGTTTTCCCTCATCAAATGATGTGGGTGCTATCATGTGTTTCAGAAATGTGCAGTAAGGCATCTGTGGACACCTTGGAACCATGATATAAATAAATATTCCATACTTTAAGGTCATAGGTATTCAAAATTTGCTAGTACAATAACAAAAGAAATATTTTTATAAACACATTTACTATTGTGGTTCCTCTTGATTCATTTTTGAGGATGAAGTTAAGATAGATATTAATGTATTAGGAAGTTAGCTTTTCAATATGATATAAGAATTATCTCAATTTGTAATAAATGTGTGAATTTTGATCTTTGTATATTCCATTGAGCACTATGTTCTTTACATGATTAGACAAATAACATAAATACCCTGAAGCTTGTGGATATGATTCAACTCATAAAATGAGTAGCACATAGGAGGCTTGGGATCATGTCCATGGCATCTTCATTCTCCCATCTGTTCTTTTCTCTCCAAAAGCCTTCTCCTCTCAAACCTCTATTCTCACCTTACTCCTTACACTACCCAATCATAAGCTCTTTAATGACCAGGTAAACTGGGGAAAAACTTAACATAGTATCAGTGGAGTACATGAGTATCTGTTTATCAGAGACAAGCACACCTTGAGAAACCAGTTTAAGTTAGAGGATAGAGACAGTATCAGACTGACATATTACATGCACTATTAAGATCTAATCATCTACAAATAATAAATTATCACCTACTGAAGACCTTATGTGTTACACAGATGGGAAAAAAATCTTAATCCTTCCTCTGAGAAAAAGAAGTCTTCTAATGCATACTGTTTTTTAAATTTTTTTGTAACTTGTGGTCTTCTCTGTATTTTATTCTCTGAGACTTTTGTATATATACTCAATACATTTAATAATATCGACCCTTCATGTTTATCCTACTCTTCCAAGTTCTGCCATTGCCACATTCTCTCCCCAAATTTATGTTTATTTTTCATAATGCCCAAAATAAAATTAATGACATTATGATGCATAGGTATAGAAATAGACACCAGACTTAGAATATTCTGCTAATGGTCTTCTCTAATAATCAATACAAGCAGAAGTTACAAAACCACATTTTGTCTCATAATGGTAGCTTAGAAAATAAATTTGACATTTGAACAGACATATGACATGCTTTGCATAGGATTGTGGGTGTATATTTAGAGTAGGACAATGTTGAGAGTAGGATGATTCAAACTAAGCATAGAAAAATGCTTGCCTCACATTTGTAGAGATATATTAATTATGTCTGTGGACAATATTATTCAACAACTCTTATCAGGAATGCTGGGGTTATAACAGAAATTTAAAGGAAAGAGTAACAATCCTCATGATCAATATATATATATTTAATTTCAAAACGTGTGTGATACCAAATAGCTCCTAGAGGGAAGAGTAGTTAACATGAACATAATCTTCCAGAGATGTATTTCTGAGAAAGAACAGTTTTGTTTCAAGTCCTTCCTGTTATTATTACATTCAAAATGGAGCAGTTAATTCTAACATCCATTTTAGTACAAACTACTGTCTCCATTTTTGCCACTGCTTGTCTATTGCTGGATGTAAGTTATTAAGTGTCCAAAAATTTGAAGGTTCTCTCTATAATCATATAAAGTGGAAATGTATGAATCCTTTCAAATTTTCTCTCTTCATAACAGTGACAGCCCTTGAAAAGTGTGACACAAACCATGTAGCCAGAGATCACATAGCACATTCCAGAAAAGCCTAGTTGGTGGAATGGACTGATGTAACTTTCTTAAAATGTAATGTTACTGCTGTGCAACTGAATCTCAGATCAGACATGTCATCTGGTATGTCTGTGCTCTCTCTTGTCATGGGCCTTCTGAAAATTACAAATATCTTAAAGAAATAAATCCAATACTTTATTAATTTATCATTGACCATAGACAGTTATACTTAATGCATATATATTCTTAGTGAGACAGCAAGAAAATATTACAAAGTCACTGCGTTATGTATCCTAGTATAAAATTATACTTTAAAATAACTTTTAAAATGCTGATCTTTTGTTGTGTGTGCATGTTCACTACATGAATTCATGTGTCTTGTACATGTGTGTCTGTATACATGTGTATATACATCTGTATGCATATTTCTATATGTATATATGTATGTATGTATGTATGTATGCATGCATCCATACATTCATGTAGACCAGATACTTTGTTGGCTGTCTGCCTAAACATCTATATCTTATACTTTAAATTTTAAATAGGTCTCTTCTTATAATAAGTAATCACCAGATCAGTTAAACTGGCTTCCAGTAAGCTCCAAGTAGTGTTAGTGTCTTGCTTTCCCAGTGCTGGAATTAGACATATGTGACATCATATGTGTCTTTTCATATGGGTTTATAATTTCAAGTTTGTTTTTGTATATTGATTTTTGGATGAACCTCGATTATTCTCTCAGTCTTTGATAGAGGAACTTTACTTAGTTCCTCTTTGAAAGACATGTACTTTACCAGTTACATCATGTTCTTACAACTTGAAATGTTTGTAAGATGAAATTAATGGTTGTATTGAATAACAAATCCACCTCTGAATGACTTTAAAGGTACTATGTAGATTAAATAAAGTTTGTACTTTAGAAAGAAGACATAAACATATTATATTTTATTAATTAAAAATCAATCCTCAATTCTTTGAGAAATCGAGTAATTGTAGAGGCTGGAATAATTTATATCAGGATTTTTATTTGCTATATTTTTAATTTATATTATTTTTATTTAATAATCTATTCTTTGAGATTTTAAAACAAATATATACTATTGAAATAATTTCAACACTACCCTTATTTTTGCCTATTTTAGATTGTAACTTTGTCAGAAGCAAAGGTAATAGATATCTCTCTTGCTCTGTAGTCGACCCTTTCATTCAGCTGCTGCTGTTGTTTGGAATACAGAACCTGTTTTTGTTTCATGAGGTCATTCATCTGCTTGTAAGTGGAAGTGTATGCTTTATGTTTTCTTCTATAAGAAGAGGATATCAGGTCTAATATTAAGGTCCAGGATTCAATTTGAGTTGATTTTTTTAGGGTTTATATTTAAGGATCTAGCTCCATTCTTCTGAATAAAGCTATCCAGTTTGAATACCATCATTTGTTGATGTTGTCCTTTTTTTCAATGTGTATACTTGACTACTTTCTCAAAACCATATTACTAGAAGAGCAATGGTTATAATTAGAGAACTCAATTGCTTTCTATTAGGAGATGTATAGCTTTTAATTCCAGTGTTTTCATTACTATAGTTCTGTAGATTGAAATCAGAGACAATAGTATAGGAGAAAATAAAATAAACTGAATCTGACCTGCAGATACACATTTTACTGTAAACATAACTCAAAGAATTTGTAAGTAGCTCCTGTAGCTACCTTTAGGAAACACATTCTTCCAAAGTCAGTTCTTGTTGGGTCCTGGGAGCCTCTGGGTTGCCTGGTGTTTGGGACTTTCTAGTGGTTACTCCTAGTTCCTCATCCCCTACTACTACATATTTTTATTCAATTTTCTGATCCTTTTTACTTCTCTCCTGTTCCTTCTAATACCTAACCCACCAAGCAAAGAATACACATGGAGGAACGCATGGCTCCAGACATATGTAGTAGAGGATGGCCTTATCTGATATCAATGGAAGGGGAGGACCTTGGTCCTTGGGAGCTTTAATTCCCTAACTTAGGGGGATTCTAGAACTGTGAGACAGGTAGGGTGATTTGATGGAGAAGTACCCTCATAGAAGCAAAGAAGAGAGGGGGGAGGGCAGAAAGGATGTGGGTTGTGGTGGGATAAAAGAAAGGAGCATATAATTTTCAATGTAAACAAATAAAATTACTAATAAAAACACATCATAGAGGGTAAACAAACATTTTTAAAGTGAGAAGATATTAAATATTGTAAATATGTCTTTAGTATACACAAATAAGCTTAATATTTTAATGAAAGTATAATAAAATGAGTAAAGAAATTTGAAAACCTGGACATATTTAATGAATTGTGTATTAAAAAATAATTATTTCAACACAAAGTAAATCCTTAGGTTTATAATCTATAATAATAATTTTATTAGACTTTTACAAAGAGAAATGAGACCTGAGATATTTGGTAAAATAACAGTTACCAGTAAAGTAAGGCTGAATCATATTACTTTATACTTACTTAGAATATATATACTATATATCACTAAATAATTATATATATATATATATATGTGTGTGTGTGTGTGTGTGTGTGTGTGTGTGCAAACCATAGACAAACAGAAACTCCAATACCAGGCACAAACCATAATCTTTCTTTTTAAAAATTTATAAGGGTAGTCAAAGTGATTCCCAATATAATATAGACTACTAGTGTTGCTCCTGCTTGCCTCTCTGAATTTGAAAGTATATCTCTACTGCTGAAGATACTTCACATGTAGGACACATGACTCACATATTTCAAAATTAGTCTAACATTTAAAATGTACCAATCCTTCAGTTAGGATTCTATCATATAATAAAATATTATATATAGGATGGAACCTACTGTTCTATAAGTAATGAATGGAATTAATTGTCCCTTCAGCTGTTATTCTTAATGATCACCATGATACAATATCCCATTACATGGCATTTACATATTGGTAGAAAACCACATATGGCTAACTAGACTTAAGACCCTCTCAGTAATTCAGTGTTTACTTAATAGCATTCTAGCTCTCTTTTATACAAAGGGTGAAACCAAATAATATTTCAACTCTTCTGTGATACACATTAACCACAACACTGGTCACAATTACACACAATTACAAGATATTCATAAATATATAGTAAGTAGCATTCATATACTAGTGCTGATCAATAACTAACGACCTGAATTTAAGAATAATTCAGTGATTATAATGGCTATTCCTGATTGTCAGTTTAACTACATCTGGAATGAACTATAATCCAGAATTGGAGGGCTCACATATGATCTAGTACTTGAGGTGGAAAGATACAAGTTTCTGAGCTGGATCTTGACATGGAGATCTTGAGGCACAGTGGCCATAAGAAACTAGGCACAGGCAAGCTAGTTCATGCCTTTAATCCCAGAAGCAAAGGCAGGGAGATGTCTGAATTCAATGTGAAACTGGGACAAACCCAGGCTTGCTGGTACATACCTTTAATCTGGGACATACCTTCATTTGCATACCTACATGAAGATATTGGAAGAACAAAGATTCACTGTTTGCTCTGCTTGCACTTATTTGCCAGCACATCTGTTGGAATCTACTTCAACAGAAGACCAGCTGAAACATCTAGCCTCAGAGGACTGAGCAACTACTAGATCCTTGGGTTTCCCATTCACAACTGATCATTGTTTAGTTAGTTGAACTACATACTGTAAGTCATCACAGTAAATTCCTTCAATATAGAGAGACATTTCATAAGTTCTGTGACTCTAGAGAACCCTGACTAATGCAATGATATAAATCTTATTTTGTGCCAAACCTATTCATCTTTCCAGGACTAGTGAGAACCTGGATCTTAAAGAATATCTATTATATCCACTTTCTGAGGTCAGCATAATTCCCAACTATAGTCTAAATCTTAAATATGTATTAACAGGAAATTTTACCTACCACCCATAACCAAAGGAGCTTGCCTGTTTGAAACATGTAGACCATCACAGAAATACCATATTTGGACACAATGCATATATCACAAATATATGGAAAACCCAGTTCCAATGTTTATATTTATATCATGACTCAAAATATCTATGACAGGTTAAAATATTAGAAAATGAGGAAAAGCTATAGGAGCCAGAACACAGGATGCTTGATTTGAAACAGTCTGCCTGAGCAATAACCACATAAACAGGGTCATAGCAAATGCATAACAACAGACATGCTAATGTGGAAAAGTGAAAATTTCATGATATTACAACTCTAGGCAAAATTTACAGACATTTAATGATTTCTGGGTGATGAAGTATAAGGCTCAGAGGTGAACCCACTAACAGATTAATCCACACGATGTGGTTATATTTTAAACCTTCTACACACAAATATCTACACAAACACACACACACACACACACACACACACACACACATATAGAAATGCATAAGTGCATACATTAAAAAATCTTTAAATAAAAAGAGGATGCTAGGTTGAGAATGGCAGAAAGAACTGACACACTTATAGGAAAAGGACTTGGGAAAGGCTGGAAGCAGGAAGAGGAATACAGAAGGTGACATAATTATATTTTACTTAAAATGTATAGAAATAAGCAAAAATAACAGTTTCACTTCGAACTCATTAAAGTTAAGTTCTTTTAACCACACTAAGATATTTTTGAACGTAAAAGTTTTAAAACTTAAGATTAAGCATCTAAATACCAGAAATTTTGACTATTTCCATGTTATGTTTTTTTACATGTACTTTATGCTTATTGTAACTAGTGATATTTCAATGCATACTATCAAACCTTTAAAACAATAAAGTACTGACAAAAATATATTCATAGAGTTTTATGCCAAAATGCTTTTAAAAATTTGTACATGTATCTCTTTTTTTTAAAAAAAAATAAAGTTGTAAGAAAAAAAAAATTAAGCATGTAATCTCGATTGTGAAAAAGAACAACTCATCTCATACAAGTAAAATGCTCTAATAAGGGCTTAAATCTCATTAGAAAACAGATGCAGAAAGACGAGTAAAATCGAAAATCTCACTCCAAATTCTTTTTCTCACAGACATATCATAAAAAATTGTAGGGAAAATAAGGACAGTTTGAAGATAGAATCTGTCATGAGTCTAATTAACTTAGGGGACCAAGAATATTATTAAATATAATAAAAAATAAAATATACCATAATAAAACATTCATTTCAGTGTTTGAACACTGTATATTTGATGGTACCTCCTTATCTATTTAATGCAGAGCATGAGATTCATTCACCTAGAGCTCAAAATTCCAGTATGTAGATCATATTATATATATATATATATATATATATATATATATATATATATATATATATTAAGCTCAAGCATGAATATATTTATAATCCTAAATATACAAATAAATATGTGTGTGTTGTTTTATATAATTATAAATAACCATTCAAAGTGATGTGTGACTCTTGCTCTTGTGCTCTTGCAGCCTTGCTCTCCCACCCCTACCCCTCTTCTTTCCTTCCCTTCCCCCATCCCCCTCATGGCTGGCCTCTACCCTTCTAGTCTCTCTCTCTCTCTCTCTCTCTCTCTCTCTCTCTCTCTCTCTCTCTCTCTCTCTCTCTCTCTGTCTCTCTCTCTCTCTCTCTGCCTCTACCACCTTCTTAACTCTCCCATGACCTGAATAAACTCTATTCTGTACTATACCATTGTGTGGCTGGTCCCTCAGGGGAAAGGGATTCCCAACATGGACCCCCCAGAGGCATCTCCCTTGCCCTCAGGCCTCGCCACACCTCCATGGGCCATAACCCCCCCTCACTCTCTTCATCCTTCCCTTAATATTGGTGCCTTGACTCAGATGTCATCTTTTCACAACATTGTTGCCCTGTGACTTTTCCTTTCAGTGACTTTTCCTTTCATTGGTGCCCTGTCATCTTTTCCTTACATTGTTGCCCCATGTGAAGAGATTAGATTTCCTCACAACCAGATAATCTCTTTCCTTTCCATGACTTTTAACAACCTTGGATTGGTGCCAGAGTGACTCAAGAAAATGCAGGTTCTCATCACTAGCCCAAGACCTGGTAAGCTCCCTCCCCACATTGGTTAAAGTAAGCATCTATGAGGTCCCAGGGAAGTGTTCCTGAGCTACCCCTGAGGACAGTTGCTTTTACTGACCCTCATTCTAGGACTTTTGCCCTTGGGACTCCCCTGCTCTTTTTACTAGACCCAGGCAGGGCCTGGATCTCATTCTGGAGCACTGCCTCCGAGGAGCACTGCCTCTGATTTAGTTCCATTGCTGACTCTCACCCATGGGCCCCCTCCTTGGAGCACAGCCTCTGAGTTTAGTGCCCCCATGGCAGCTATCCCTACCCTCACCCATGGGCTAGTCTTTGCCGCCTTTATCCCTATTTCCTGGGACATTTTGGTTTAATTTACAGTAAACAAACCAATAAACTGTACTCCCTCCCTAGCTATCTGTTGTGTGTGAAGAGCGGTCTGGCCCTAGCCTCCACTTGGGACTGTTTGCCAGACCTAGCTGTTCCAATCCCACTTGTGCTTTCTCGGCCCCCATCTCTGTCCCTGTCTCTTTCTGTCTGCTGGGAGCAGCCGCTGGCAGGCCGAGTGTCCCAGGCTCTAGCCACTCCTGGGGCCCCTGAGGATGGTGGCGATTGGGTTTCTGCAGGGACCCTGGCCCTGCTGGCAGTCCCTAGGGAAACCATGAAAGCAGGCCTCCTAGTTAGCAGCCGCTGGCCTAGCATATCACACACACTTGGTCCCCCGCCAAGCGGCAGCACAGGTACTGCCCCGCCCACCAAGGGGCAGCATGGCACCTCCCTGGCTAGAACTGCTAGCCTTGCCCTGCTGCCACAGTACCAAACCCCCTCCCTGTATGTGAGTGCCTCCAGTGCCCCAACTGTACTTTCTCACCTGTGTGCAGTAGTGCCTGTCTCAAACATGTTTTGTTTCCCTTTATTATTTTCAATCTCATTCTGCCTGCTAGATTAAAGTTTTATTTATGCTAAGCCAGATTTCTGACTGCATTGACAGCTAAGTTAACTGCAGTTTAACAACTAAAAGAAACATTTCTATTTTCTAACAAGTAGCTCAGATATATTGTTACTTTCTTACTCAGGTTCCATTAATGCTTCATGTTTCTTGCTAAACTTCCTTTTCCACTATATATAATTCTTGCTCCTTCTGCTTCATAAAGGCTCATCTTAAAATGTTTATGTTGTTAACTCATGTTGTTATCTCTTTTATAAACTTATAAGCTACAGGAAACCCAATCAGATCTACCTCCAATGGACCAAATAATACTCCACCCAGATAAGTACATCTGCGTAAAGCTCACTACTTATTCTAAAAGGTGGGATTCCTCTAGATTTCAAATGTGGGTTTCAAATGTACATCTAAGATTTTTTCTTTCTTTTCATGACTATAGCTCTCACCATGTAGGCCACTGAGATAGTTAAGCCAAACGCCACAGGGTTTCACTTTTCCTGATACCAGATCATGGCTAAGATTCCCGCACAAACATCAGCAAATTGGTAGAGCTTATCACTCCAGTTGGCAGAGAGAATCCCCGATTTCCCAAACAAGGCCTGGCCAGCCTTTGCGGGCAAAGAGGGTTAATTCTCTATAGCCACAGTTTTAAGACAGACATTGACCATTGAGAAGTTCCAATGGGGAGTGCCCTTCACTTTATCCCTTACCCCAAGGCTCTAGCAGCTGGTTCACTCAGCTGAGGACCAGGCCTGGCAAGGGCACTTTCTGCCAGATCCGGGATCTGGCAATGCCACCAGGAGTCCGAGTGACAACTCGCAACCCCTGCGCATAGGCGAAACTTTCCTACCAAGTTTTATCCACTGGGACACTGGTTTGAGATGGCTCGGTAGCCCCTCCCTGTACCTTCCCAATAGGCAACTCAATGTCTCAAAATGTGTCACCAGGCTCCCCCCTGGGATGTCTCCTGGAAATTCCAAATCTCTAACACTGACACCTCAGCTAAAAACATCTAAATTGATACACCTCTACAACAATGTTTGAACTCAGTATCCACTAGATAATGACTCAAAATGGCACCCTAGACTCTTTTAATTTTATGAGACTTTCCCTCATACTGCCAATGATCTGGTAAATAGAAAGGTTCCCTATGTACAGGCATTTATATATTTTGCTCAAATCCTTCTCTGTGTTCTTCTTCTAACCCCACCCACCTCCTTTCAGCAATGAGGCAGATGACACCACAGCTCTCGACCCAGCCAATGAGCCATCCTGTCTCTGCCACAAAATACAAACCTCTACCACAGCTTCTACTCATGCTACTCTAAGCTTTTCAAAACTCCTCTCCACAGCCAGACTCACATGTGGATGTGGACATGCCAACTGGCCTCAAGCACCACTGCCGGTGCCCCTTTCCTCCCTATCTGTCCTCTTCTGTGCCACAATATTATAGTCTGATGTTCCATGCTTTACTATGAGTCTCACTAATAATTTACTTCCTGAGGAAAGCCAGCGAGTTTGGGAGCAGAAAAAATGCATGCAGATGAGATCCACCAAACAAATAGACACTAACTTAGACCCTGAAAAACCAGAAGGTAAACAACTTCTAATGACCTATTTCTTTTTCCAGAGCTACCCCGACATAAGAGACTAGCTTAAAAGCTTGAGAGGGGAACCCTAACTCCACAGTCTTGGTGCTGGCCTTTAAAGTGTAGCATGGGAAAGGTAAAAAGGCTCACAAAAAATACCATATGCTGGCAGAGGCTTCCCGACCAGCCCCAGCCACTGCTACACCACCAGGCCCCTTCTACAGATGTGGTCAATAGGTCATTGGGTGAAAGCTTGCTCCAGCCCTCACAAGCCAAGAGGCAGTGTCCTAAGTATGATCCAGAGGAACATTGGGCTGTCAATTGCCCTGTGTCACGCAAGACAAAGGGACATCACATCCAAATAACCTTCCAGCCTTCTAGGCTTGGCTATGGACAACTGAAGAGGCCCAGGCTCTCTTGACCTGACCACTGCCATCACAAACAGGGAGCCACAGGTAGCTATCATGGTATGTGAGCAGCCCATCTCCTTCCTCTTGGATACCAGGGCCACTTACTCGGTCCTGATGGAGTTTTGGGGACCTACTTCTCCCTCCCATTTTCCTATTGTCGGGTAAGAGGACACCTTACCTTCCTCACCAGATTCCAGCACTTACTTACATTTTAGGGGTGTACCTCTCAGTCATTCCTTTTGGTAGTGCCAACATGTCCTGTCCCTTTATTGGGAAAGATATCTTCTAGCTAAGTTGGGAGCCTCTATTTCCTTTGCTCCCCCGACCCCCATTTGCCTGAACCCAAGCTTGCTAGCAACCCCTCTGCTTCTTCTATCCAGTCAACCTACTAACACAAACATGTTTCCTTTACCAGCTTCTCACGTAGACCCCTGAGTCTGTTACTAAGCACTCTTCTCTTGTCATCCAATTACTAGACCCTACCAGGACCCTTTTAAGGTGATTCTTGAGATGCCTACAGCTCTTTTACCACATACAAAATCCATGAGATCCCAGGTGAGAGACAGAAGTTGTTGGTAAGCTCTACTGTAAAAAACCAGCCAGTGCCCTCCTGTAAGTACTATTAACATTCAGCTGCCCTGACACATACGTTGCCATGACTCTTCACCTTTCTCTTATCCCTCTTCATGGCATGGCAAGATGTTTTAAAATATCTGGGACACATTATAGTAATTTGCTCTGAACCTTATCAATCTTCTGTCTACTTCAACGACAGACAAAAAAATTTCTAATCAAACTATCAATTAGTTCCTGTTACAGGATTACCAGCCACTGTCCATAGAGGAGCCTGATGTGAACATTTGCCAGGTGAATCCCGATGGCGAAAGCCAGCTCCATCCCCTTACAATGCCCCAAGACAGCAGGAAGTAGCCAATGAGACTTGACACCCCTATTCCCCTTTCACCATCGGCCTCCCCCTCCCTTTTTTTCTCCTTTTTATAATAAGAAAAGGGGAGGAATGGCAGCATTAGGACTGCTCCTGAGAAATCTTTCTTTCTTCCAAACCAGATGTAGTTAATCTCTACCTATAATATATACATATGTGTGTTCCAGCATCTTGTCAAGTCCAGGCACTCATTACATCTAGAACAGCTCCAGAGAAGCAACCTACAGATGCTTCAGCCTTCTCTCACAGACACAGACACTTCCACTGGACCTGTTACTTCTGACCTATCCTCAGATGGTTCCACAGACCCTGGAAAACAAAGAAACAGTCAACTCTTAAGACTGGACAAACATCCCTACCCCCATGTTTCTGGACTCTCTAAAAATGTCACCCCAAACAAGCAGAAAGCAGTCAAGAGATCACAACGACCCTATTCCTGGTCCACCATCGCCTCTAATTTTTCTTTTTTAATTAAACAAAAATGGGGGAAGGTTGGGATTCTATAAACTCCACCCCTCAGTTACCTAGCAACAGCCAGGTATGCACTCACTCGGAATACCCAAGAAACAATTCACAGACCTTATGAAGCTAAAAAAGAATGAAGGACAGAATGTAGATGCCTCAGTCCTTCTTAGAAAGGAGAATAAAACACTCATGGGAGGAAATAAAGGGACAAATAGAAAAGCAGAGATTGAAGAAAAGATCATCCAGAGACTGCCTCACCTGCCCCACCAAACCCATTCACACTTGGTGATACCAAGTAGTGCTTACTGGAAGGAACCCGATATGGATGCCTCCTCATAGGCTTTGCAAGAGACATACTGGTACAGATAAAAATGCTTGCAGCTAACCAACAGACTGCACTCAGGGACCCCAGTGAAGGAGCTAGAGACATGGCACACTGCTAATCTTTCCTGAATGGTGTCCTAACTGAAAACCAAGTATTCAAAGATACTGGCCTCTGGCACCTTTCTTTTTCAAACCAGCACAGGGTCCCACTGCTTTTCTGCTGGCCTCATGAGGATTAGGAGCTCAAAAGCCATCCTCAGACATAGTGACTGACATCAGGACAGCATGGGAAACACATGAAACTTTCTAAAGAGAAAAGAAAGGGAGAAAGAAATAATGTAATAAAGAAAGCTGGTTGTGTGTGGGAACAACGGAGAAGCCTGCGCAGTCACCATCCCCTGTCTCATCTCCACTCCTGTGTGTCTCTCATTATTTCCCTACATTCTCAGATCTTGAAATATGACGAGATGAGTGACAGCAGATAAGACCCTGTAGTCTGAGTTTATTTCACATATTTGAGATCTATCTCCCTCATCCTCCCAAGTGCTGGGATCATGGGCTTTTGCTGTTGTTTAGTTTGGCCTTTGAGTTTCCAGGATTGAAACCTGGCTCCTGTGGATGCTGAGCTAGTGCTCCATCACTAGCTACACCTCTAGTCTAAACTACACATCATCCTGAAGTCATGAGCATCTAGTGTTCTTGCTGTGGACACCATTGATGACACACAATGTTATGGTGTCTCTATCCTTCTAAACTGTTAATAATTATGCAAAAAAAGCAAAGTGATTTGTGAAAGGAAGTTGAGGGCATCTATACTATTGTCATGTCTGCTTCCTTCCAATCCTTTCATGGAAGATGTTGCCTCAGTCTTCCATTGGATGACCAGGCCAAGACAATGTAAACAATCTATTGAATCTTCTTTGCATATGTAACCACTATATGGTATGGTGTCCTCTAGAGAAACTGACTAATGCACAACCACAGAAAAATGAAAACAAATGCCATAAAACTGAAGAGAGTGAAGTGAACATAAGCTGTTTGAAGGAAACAAACAATCAAAACCCATGAAACTTCAAATTGATTTTTAAAGGATCAACAAGATAACATACTATTAACCAGAATGACATTAAAAAGTAGGGAGGACAATACTAAGTATCCTTTTTGGAAGGAAAATGGTTAAACTTACAGATATAATAATATCATAGAAACTTCAACAAACAACACTCCTGATTAGATAGCCCAGAGACCTATCATAAAACAAAATCCTACTGGTCTTGAAAACAAAACAAAAGAAACTAATAAAAAC
This sequence comes from Micromys minutus, assembly GCF_963924665.1. Lineage (NCBI taxonomy): Eukaryota > Metazoa > Chordata > Mammalia > Rodentia > Muridae > Micromys > Micromys minutus. Next base: position 9,902,176 of record NC_137980.1, read on the forward strand.
AAGCACAGAAAGGACCAACAAAACGTAGTGGTAAAATGACTCCTAATGATATTCTGTGATAGCCATAGAGAGGCAGTCAGACAGCGAGAGAGGCAGAGAGACCGTGAAACCCAGGTGTCAATGGGATTTATCCATCATTTGCCTGCCCTTGGAACTCAGGGAACATTCAGAAGAGACTGAAAGAGTAAAAGAGCCAAAGGGAATAGAAGACCCAGAAAAAGAAGGCCCTCTAAATCAACTGAGCAAAGCTCATAGGAGCTCACAGAGGCTAATGTGATATGCACAGGCCTGCACAAGTCGGCGTCGGGTCCTGGAGGTCCTCTGCGTACGTATTATCATTTTCAGCTTAGTATTTTTATGGGACTCCTGTGTGGTCTGACTCTTATGCCTGACCTTAAGGCTCTTATACTTTCGTTAGTTTGTCTTAGTTCAACTTAGATGTGATAGTGTTCATTTATCTTGTAGTTTTTTGTTATGTTTTGTTGGGGTCTCCCTGAAACCTGTTATTTTCCAGTGAGGCACAGAAAGGGTGTGGGTGTGGAGGGAAAGGAGGTGACACATAACTGGAATGAATACAGGAAGGGGAAACTGTAATCAGAATATATTAGATAAGAAATGAATATTTTCAGTAAATGAAAAAGGGATAGAGGGCTGTGCTGTCCAGTATTATGAAAGCTAGAGTTATCCAGAAACAAATCAAAACTCGATGGAAAAAAGTCCTTCACAAGATCAGACTGTAGACAAGCCAGTAGAGTATATTCTTAATTACTTACTGATGGGGGAGGGCTCAATCATTGTGGGCAGTGTCCAATTTGGGCTAGGGGTTCTAAATTCAATATCAAAGCAGGCTGAGCAAGTCATGAGGAGCAAGCCAGTAATCAGAACCCATTCATGGCCTCTGGGTATCTCCTGCCTCCAGGTTCCTCCCCATGTTCCTTCAGTTAAGGACTAAACAGACACACACACACACACACACACACACACACACACACACACACACACACACACACATACATTTGCATAGTAATTGTTGCCATAGTTATACTTTAACTGTCAGCATTTATAGCCAATAATTTGTATATTATTTGATAAAATCTAAACGTTAAAATTTTAAAGGAACTAAATAAACTGTTTTTACACTTACTCCTCATTTAAGGACTATTTTCTAATTTCAAATCACTATAGTTTCACAGTTATGAAAACACCCAATATTCATCACTGGATTAGCCATAGTTAATGCAGGTTGGTCTTGGATACAATCACTGATTCAACACACTGTTTCAGTTGAGTTTTCAATAAGGCTTAAAGCTATACAGAAGCTGCTACTTTTTCTTCCCAGTTGTTAATTGTCTCTCCTACTGAATCGAAGTATTTCTTTGCTAGCACAGTCTTTATTTATCACCTCTTCCTGTTTCACATCTTCCTGCTGATGCAATCAGATCCATACTAATTAAAAGTTGATTCTTAGCCTCTCTAGTCATTTGCTATTCAAACAAACCAGGAGTTTATTTTTTTTTAATTTCAAGCATAATGTGCAATTGCTTTTTATAAAAGAAAATATATAACTCTGATAGTAATATCATTCTTAGAGCATAATGGCCTTAAGAGTTTAAATCACATGATGGTATGATTTTGATGTTAATTTGTAATGATATATATGTATATATATATATATATATATATATATATATATATATATATATATATGTTTGCATATACTGGCACATTATATTCTCTATTAAATATTATATTATAATTCAGCACTCAATATAAAAATAAAATTAATTTAGTATCTATATAATAATTACATAACTTTCTGGACTTTTACTGCAAATGTAATTTGATTTTTATTAATATTCAAAGCTAATTACAACATTAATATATTTATCAATGCCTTTAGTTCAGTATTTGGTTTAATCTGTACTTTTTAACTTTTTGATCTTTGTTAGTATGAAGGTTCTTAGGAGCTGATATACAAAAAATATACCTTAATACCTTTATAATCAAATTTTAAATTCTCTGCTGTTTTTCTAGAATAAATGAAGACTATTTTAAACTGTAAAAGATGTGATCATGAAGAATAAAATTTTCTTTTAGTTTATTTTAATGGTATTGCTTCAATCAAAAACATTTATTTACCAAAAGAAGTTTTCTTAAAAAATGTCTTTCTGCAATTCACAGAAAAGTACATGATTGATTCTAGCTTAAACAATTTTATGTTTTGAAAACAATGAAGATAGCTGGGTAAGGTGACTGAGTGTATGACTTAGTCAGGGTTTCTTTTCCTGCACAAAATATCATGACAAGAAACAAGTTGGGGAGGAAAGGGTTTATTCAGCTTACACTTCCACATTGCTGTTCATCACCAAAAGAAGTCAGGGCTGGAACTCAAGCAGATCAGGAAGCAGGAGCTGATGCAGAGGCCATGGAGGGATGTCACTTACTGGCTTGCTTCCTCTGGCTTGCTCAGCCTGTGTTCTTAGAGAACCCAGGTCTACCAGCCCAGAAATGGCATCACCCACAATGAGCTGTGCCCTCCCCCCTCTTGATCACTAGTTGAGAAAATGCCTTACAGCTGGATCTCATGGAGGCATTTACTCAACTGAAGCTCCTTTCTCTGTGATAACTCCAGCTGGTGTTAAGTTGACAGAAAATTACCCTGTACACTATCTTTAAACCTTGCTCCAGGTTCTGTGAGAAGCCCTTTCTAATGTGAATAAGTTGAGAATGATAAAGCAAATAAAGTAGAATACACAACAGGAGACAAATGTGCATACATTATCTCTCTGCCTCTCTGTCTCTGTCTCACCATCTCTGTCTCTCTCTTTGTCTCTCATTTATGTAAGTTACTGTGCTAAGTGACTAAGGATTATCAGATATAATTCTAACCAATTTAAATCTACATATGTGTGATAAGTATTGTAAATGGTAAGCATATATCAACACACAGTCTTATGTTTAAGACTAAATATGAAGAGAGTGATTGGTACATTGTATTAAACTTTTGTGATCTTTTAGAGCTACTGCAAACGAAGTATGAGACATTCAGAATGGAACACACTTGACCAAAACTAGCCAAATCATGTGTAATGTATGTACAATGAGGCCTCTGCTAAGGATCCAGTTACACAGAACAAAACAGAGTATATTTCATGACTCCCAAAGTTAGTAATGTTGGTTAAGAACAGTTTTTCAGAAATAGAAGAAAGAAGTGATATGCCTGTTTTTCCTTCTTTCTGTTGTATGTCATTCATTTTTTTTTTTGAACAGTATAATTTAGAGGCTACAAGTCTGGCTAATATTCATAAGCATCATCAGCAACAGTTAGCAATACATCACATTATATCAACATAATATATATCATCACTGACAAGAGTGCTTTTTGGTTGTTCAAAGAGTAAGTCGAATCCATTAACAAAATTGTCTCTGTCATCACCTCTTCTAGGGTATTCATTGCTGATTTCAAGTGTAAAAATAGACTAGAAAATCCTTGTGCTTTCTGAACTATTAAAAGAATTAATTGATGATAAGATTTTTTTGATACAGAAAATACTATCCATGTAGTAATTTTAGATCAATTTAACTGAAATTTTATATATATATATATATATATATATATATATATATATATATATATATATATCAACATGCAAATAAATATTATGTAGATCATTAATGGTAAGATTTCCCAAATTTAAGAAAAAACACTGAGTTAGAAATAGGTACTAAGTAGCACACTATAGGCAGAATGAATGAACAGGAGAAAAGACCTAATAGCATTCTTGAACATAATGTAGCTTGTGATGATGACTCAAAACTCAGAGTACATTAATCAAATTGAGATTAAAGAAGCAGGAAAAGTGTTTTTTTTTCAATAGTAAGTTTGGAAAGACATGAAAATGTTCTGATTCATTGTAATGAAATATGTGCTAAGTAGGCTTCTCTTGATGGAATCTTTAATGAGTATGATGGTAACAATGGTGATATCTTTTTGGCTTTGTCCTTGTTCGTTTGTTTGATTTATTTCACAAAGTGAGCAGGCACTGAAGGACTACTATGGTTTGCAATAATTTATTGTGTATCTTTGAAATGATTAAAATAGAGAAACTTGAATTTTCTCAACCCAACAATAAAAATGTTATAATATAATGAAAGTGTTGATTACTTTGTTTTATTATATGGAGTATTCGTCATGGTACAACCCATAAATATTCTATTACATCATCACTTCATCAGTTACAAATAAGAATATTAAACAATCTGAAGAATAACTAGAGTTTATTCTTTACAGAAAGTACAGAAAAGAAAAAATAAAACATAAAGAGACAGAACTAGAAAAAAATAGATTTTTTTTTCAGAATGGAAACAGCTTTTGTTTGTAGATAAGTATGAAAACATGGGCATAAACAAAATATTTTTACATAATCACTCAAATATGATACATCCAAAAAAATAATCTCATGTCCACACAGTGTATCATTGTCATCTATACAAACTGATAGTGCTGGATCTTAATTTCCAATCCAGTCTGCACAACATAATAAGACCCTATACTGATGATGATGATTATGATCATTTTGTTGGAAATAATGATGGTGACACCTGTAATAATCTGTATAGTTTTCAAAAATGTTGTATGAAATATGATGTGAATTTATCATATATGTAATTCCAGGTACATACATTATAGGATGTGGGGAGCCAAATGCGGACGCCATTACAAGATGGTGCTGGCTCCCTCATGGCTTGAGGTAAACAACTCCATATATAGTAATGCTCTTGTAAGCTAAGGCTCTGCACCCTGCGTATGCGCAGTACATAACCTATCTCCGGCCAATCCCGAGGCCTCTGGTGTCAGCAGACTGGTGACAACCAATCATGGCAAGCCCATATGCGCTTCTCCCTATATAAGCGGACAGCTAGGGTAGTTCGGGCCTCTTGCTTCCTGATCTCCCCTTCAATCAAGAGGCTCCCACAATAAAGTGTGATCTGAGAAGAATCCTCTGGTGGTGGTCCTCTTTCCTCGCTGGTCGAGGAGCGTGCCGCAATAGGAGTAGGATTCAAATGAAACCCAGAAAATCTCATCTGTGATTACTGGGTAGGGCAAAGTGAGGAACTCTAGACAGGAAGGAGAAAATTCAAAATACCATATATAAAAATATTCTGCTCTTGAAGTGACCCATCAAAACCTGGTTAGTAATACTTTTGTCAATCAAAATTTGTCCTAAAGAAAATCATATGACAATTAAATGTGCTGCCATAATAAAATATTTGTTTATCATTAACTTTAAAAAATTAATGAAATAATGTGAAAGGCAGTAAATGTGTACATTGAACTTGGGACTATAACAAAGCATTGGGTTCCTGGTTCTTAGTAAAATTGATTGTGTAAAACACTGTTTCACGAGCTATTCTGGATTCTACACCCAGCTTATAACCAGTGGGGGTAGAAAGAGTGTAACATGCTCAGTTAAAGGAGACAGAGTTGAAGGCTGAGAGACTTTTAAGAGTACAAAACAAATTCAATGAAAAAAATTGCTTGTGATAAAACAGTAAATCAAGGTCATTCTAAGAAAATTATTATCAAAATGTTAAAAAGAAATGTGAGGAATGATCAAAGAGAGCATTTCAATGTACCAAGGAAAATTTGATGACAAACATAAGCATTCTTTCATCTTGTAATCAACCTAATTTCTGTGTGTCATATGCAAGGTTGGATTTCTTACTCCTTATTAATTTTGATCAGTTGTTAGTGCCTTTTGTTATTCTATCTTAATCTGTTCCAGAAGTGAGAGAAATCAAATTACTCTTCAGATTTGCAAATGGAAGGGAATGGACACTTTTTGTATAATAAAGTAATTGTGCTAAACTAAGAACTCTAGAACAGCTGCATCCTTGTTTGAAAATATTTTTTTTCTGTTTAATTTTATTTGAATACCTTTACAGATAATATCTAGGATGTATTTAGCATTAATATTAACATATTGGACTACTTGGTTTGTATAACAAATGCTGTTTCCTGAATAGCTGATACTTAAATCCCTTAAGACTGTAGAGTTTGACCCAATATCAAGGTGAATGCCACTTTGTTAGCTGGTGATGAATCATTCTCTGTTTCAAATATGGCTGCCTTTCCTAGGTGCTTGTACATAATTAGGAAATCTCTCTGCTTGCCTCCCTCTTTTATGCCCTCTTTTTATCTCCCTTACTTTCTCACTCTCATGTGTTTCTGTCATATCCTTCTTCCATCCATATTTTGTCCCTGTACATACACATTTGTCATTCCTCACTTCCTTCTTCATTGTATTTGTTATTCATAAATCAAATAATACCATGAATGGAATTCAGCTCTGAAAAACTTGGAGATAAGTGATTAGAAAGACATTAGGGTTATAACATATTATGAAATAGGGTTATTATAAAATATTTGTAAATTCATGATTATAAATGAACTTGCATACATGCTAACATGTACCCTGATTTTGAAACAGTAAAGAAAATTTACATTAATCCCATTAAAGTTATAAAAAATATTTATGTACAAGTAAAGAAGTAAAGTAAATTTGCCTTTCATGATATTACAAAGATGCTGAAGATATTAAGGAGTATTTTGTCATTGTCATCAGCAAGGGAAGGATTAATTTCTGTTATATTCTTCTTATACTACCCTTTCCAGTACAAATTATATTTTTCTAACCTCAAGACCTTAATCAAATGCAATGAAATCCGAGCTGGTATTAATCTGCAGCTACCACTGCCAACCTTTCTTACAAAAAAAAAAAAAAAAAAAAAAAAAAAAAAAGATTGCAAAGTCAGCAATGTGCCTGCAAAGAATGGACACATACTTAATAAGAGACCACATCTGGGAAGGCAAAAGTTCAAGAACAATTTTAAAACTGAGGTTAGCTTTTAAGAGAAAACCATTGGAGGTAAATACTTTTTGGTTACCTGGCAATAAATTATAAAACCCCTATTTTTAATTATACAAATTTAAAACATGTTTGTATCCCATTAAAATTAAAAATAGTTCAACTGACACTATGATTTTTCAAATTACTTGTATGTAGAAATAAATGGTCATAACATCAGAATAATAAACCGGTTGATAGCACTTGTTAAATGTTTCAGTATGGGGTCAGTTTTTCATTTGCATCAATTTTTTTTCTATGAAACATTTCCCATCATCATTTTTAGTCTTCATTCTTCAGGCTTTTTGAATTCATTATGACTGAAATCTACAGTTTAAATGCATAATGTCAATATACTCAATTGTATCACACACACACATACACACACACTCACACATACCCACATATGTGTATATATATAATCTGTGTATTCTATATTTCTCTATTAAAATATTAGTGGTTTCTTTTCTAAATACTTTGATAAAATATCTGACCAAAATGATATAAAAGAAGATTCATTTTGGTATATAAAGATGTAATCCAACATGGCTGAAGGGATTGTGGCAGGTCACACTTTATCCACAGTAAGGAAGGAACGAGAGAGAGGGAGGGAGGGAGGGAGGAAGGGAAGGATAGAGAGAGGAGAGAGAGATAGAGCTAGAGAGAGAGAGAGAGAGAGAGAGAGAGAGATCATTCCTACTTTGGCTTCCTTGTTTGTAACATTCTATTCTTAATTTATGGGTAGTTGACAATCACAATATTGGTGGATTGTCACTTCAGCTAACCATGCCTGATGTGTCCTGAAGTTTGATACACCTACAAAATTATTTAAATGCAGATAAATTAACAAAGATGGTTAATCCCTTGACTTGGCCAGATGTAAATCAACTGCTGGGTCTGGTGTGGCTGTATAAGCAGAGGTGTGACTTGGAGCATCGCCAGACCTCTGATCTCCATGATCCCCATAATTGCTGGTGGTTACTGTTGACTGGAAGCTGATCTGTGGGCTTTACTACAGTATTTTCAATTTTTCTTTCTCAATAATATGCTCTCCCCATTCCAATACTCAGAGCTAACCATGCCATAGTAATTGAGACAGATGTGGTTTTCAGGAATGAGGAAAGGAGGTGGTCATGAGGCTGTGGAAGATAGGCTCACCACTTGGCATTGAGAAAGGACCTAGACAACATAACACAAGAGTCATAAATGCCTACATGGTCCTTTATAAAAAGAGTTCATTACCAGATTTTTCCTTGAATGTGAAATCATGAGGAGATACATATAACCTCCAGTCCAATGACTGCTGCATTAATTAGCCAGGGTGAACTTCAGGACCTCAAGGATAGAGAGTTAAGGTGGTCTCAGGAAGGAAGGGTATGGACAGTAAAAAATAGGAAATTATATATGATTTAGAGATAAGAAGTATTAGAAGGAGAGTACATGAGGCTATGAAAAAGTTATGATGAGGAAATAAAGACTAGAAAATTAAGAGGTAATATATAAGCATATAAAAAGTCAGCACTTTGAAGAATTGGAGAAAATAAATCCCGGAAAGAGAGAGATAACTGTTTTATCTACATAAATTCAAAACTTGTAAGAAATTATTTTAATCTTAGTACTCTGCTATTATTCTGTTTTTACATAAACTAGTTAGTAAAGACTGCTGCCTGCTGTACCAGAAAATCACAAGTGCTGTAACCAGCTACCTGTGAAGAATAGGCTGTATAAACCTGTAAGGAAATGTGTTTTTGCTCTGTGTTTAGTTTTGCTCTAAGGATTCCCAACAGGGGTTGTGAATATTGAACCAGGTCTCATAGAATTTATAAAAGTCTAAGAATTTTGGGTAATTACTAACAATGATTAAGTCCTTGATGATGTAGATTTAGTAAATACAACCCTTGGTTCAGGCTTCCTAAGAGTGATTAAGCTGAAGAATGGCTTAGTTGAAAAACAAAGAATTCTGAGAATTTTCAGGAAACAGAGATAGAACCTGAGCTATCATCTTATATCTCCTGCTGACTCCACATCATTATTAAATCAGAGCTGTTCCCAATCCTCCCTTTCTCAGGACACTCCTCATGCTGAGACTGGACCTTGGCAAGCAATTTGACACACCTAGAGGCATTTTGAAAGAAAGAAACTCAGTCCAGAAAATTCTAGCACTAAATGTCCTGTGGACAAGTCTGTGGGTCCTTTTCTTGATTGATAATTGATGTTGAAGAGTCAATACACTGTGGAGAGAAAACAAGTAAATCTGCATCTATGATTTCTGCCTCAGTTCTAGCCAACAGGTTCTGCACTGAGTTCCTTTTCTGACTTTCCAGAGTAATTGGGTTGTGACATGTGATTTGCAAATCGCAATACATGCCTTCCCAAGATGCTTTGGGTAAGTGTTTTAGCAATGACAGCCTGATTTTGAGCTGTAGCCTTCCCCTTTTGGTCTTCAAAGACTCATAGTAACATAATGCAAAATCTACTTTAAACATCTTTAATAGACTTAATAGACTGATACCATTTCAGAGATCAAAATTCAGTTTCACTCCTAAAAAGACACAGATATTAAACATCCCTATTCTAAAACATAGTCACAGACAACAAGGTAACAAAAACCCAGCAAAGCAAAGCCAGAGACCATGGATCTCCTGAAATTTGGAGTTCATCTTTATATTATTACACAGGGCCTTCCTCAAGTGTGCCATGTGAGTTCTCTGACTGTCCTGGACTTTATTAGTTCTCAGTTTTCCACAGCATTATAATCCACACGTTCACCGTCAGCCTTGTATTTTGCATGCTTGCAAAGTCAGCAGAGACTAGATGATCAACTCCAAGTTCTGATGCCCTCTTCCTATGTAGATCAGCCCCTTTGAAACAAGGCTGCACTCACTTTAGAGAACAAACATTGTTTTCTTCTTGTTTGTTTGCTTGTATTTTTAGAATATAAGTTTATTAATTTTAGAAATATCTGCTACAAAGATAGTCTACCCAGCTAAATCATAAAACCATCAACTCAAAATATCCAAATTATGTTTTATTAACAAAGAAGTAAATAATGATTTACCAATCTTCACTAGAACTTCAAAGAAGCTGAAAAACACGGCCTGCTTTTAACAAAATGCATCAAATGTACAGGGTTTTGGGGTCTGTTGACTAGTGACCCATGGTTGCTTGTTTTTGCTAGTTTTTAACAAGAATTTTTTTCTTCAAAAATATTTAACAAAAAATACTACCCATTGTAGCATAGAGTGCCTGTATTGAGTTTTCCCATTTTAAAATAATTATTTATTTTGCTTGCTGGGTTCTGCTATCAGTGTATCTTCCCTACTGTTTCAATGCAAAGTACTGTTTCAATTTATAAAAAAGTTCAAATCTCTTTAAAATGTTGGTCACATGGTTGAAAATCATGTCTATTCTCTTCAGAAAGTGTACCCCCACTTTTTTTCCTAATAAGAGTAAAGTTTTCACATCTTCCTACTCTGTATTTTTATTATAAATTTCAATTAACTCAGTAACTAATAACAATGCCTTCGTATTATTCTTTAGGCATTTTCTCTATCAAAAACTCAACTTATTACTCCTTAATCTAGCCTCACACAACTTAGGATCATAAATAAAAATATGCAAAATTTTAACAAAAAAAAACAATGAAGGAAGTTATGGACTGTAGCTCAATTTCAGATAGTTGTGTTCCCTCTGTAGATATGTGAGGATGGTGCCCATCCTCCCATGACATCTCCAATATTGCCTTTCTATCCCCTAAAAAGAGTCTACTATTTTATGCTCTACTTACAGCACTTTTTGCCATCCTTAATTAGCAGTTCTAAACTCTTCTCTATTCTCTTTATCATCCAGTTTCCAGGAGTCTGTACAGCAGTCAGGTTTAGTATAAACTTAGCTTCTTCCTCAATACTGATTTTTTTCTGTTGCTCCTCTTATCATTTTGTTTTTTTTTTTTTTTTACACACACACACACACACACACACACACACACACACACACACATATATATATATATATATATATAATTTTTTAATCCCTATCTTTAAAATCCTATTTCAAGATGACCTCTATGCATTTGTATCATTTGATTATACTACAATTCTGTGAGTATTAAGGGCACATCACATTATTTCTAGTGCCTCCACATTGCCATACACAGAAGAAAATAATGCTTTCTTAATAAAAATATATTTAAAGGTGGGATTTCTGACCTCAGAGCACCAACATTCAATATACACTACATTTGATCTTAAACAAAAGGATGAGAGGCCATTCCAATATACACACTAAACCAATGAATGAGACACAGGAGACATTTTATTTCACTCTTTATTTCTCTGATAAGCTGATTACAAAAAGCAACAAGGAGAATGAATGGAAATATGCAAGTTTAAGCGATGTAGGAAACCTCTAGATAGTTCCAGAGACCTGGGATGTAGGAGGTGCCCAGGACTCAATATGGGTGAACATAGCCAAAATGCTCAACAATAGGGATGTGGAAACTAAAGAGACCACCTCCATTAATCAGAAAGAATCCCCAGTGGAGGGATGGGGACACCAACCCATCTACAAAACCTTAAACCCACAATTGTTCCTGCCTAAAAGAAATGCAGGGACAAAAATGGAACAGAGACTGAAGGAATGGACAGACAACCAATGACCATACTAACATGGGATCCATCCCAAGGGTAGGCACCAATTTCTTTCTAACAATAGCACTGATGCTATGTTTTACTTGCAGACAGGAACCTAGCATGGCTATCCTCTGAGAGGCTGTAGGATCACCTGACTGTGACAGATGCACATACTTACAGCCAATCATTGGACTGAGTTGGGTACCCTATGGAAGAGTTAGGGGAAAGATTAAAGGAAGTGAAGTATATGGAAACCCCACAGAAAGGCCAACGGTGTCAAGTAACCTGGATCTCAGGGAGCTCCCATAAATTGAGCCACCAACAAAAGAGCATACAGAGGCTGGCATGAAGGCCCCGGCATATATGTATCAAATGACTGCCTTGTCTGGCCTCAGGAAGGGAGAATGCACCTAATCCTACAGAGTATTTATGCCCCGAGGTGGGGGAATATCCAGGGAGGACACCATGTAACAGGTGAACCGGGGGAATGGGGAGAAGAACTTTTTAATGGGGACTGGGGAACAATATTAGGGATTAAATAAGTAAAATAATTCACATATAAAATAAGCATACTCACAACCATTGTGAAAGATGAAACGAGTTATTTGGTTACACTTTTATGTCACAGTTCATCACTGAAGGAAGCAAGAGCAACAGCTCATGGAAGGAACCTAAAATGGAGGATAAAACATGGAGGAACACTCTTAACTGATTTTCTCCCAATGACTTACTCACTTTGTGTTTTGGTTTTTGTTGCTGTTGTTGTTTATTCTTAACTTAAATTATTTATTATAACTTAAATTAAAAAAGTTATTATTGTACTTAAAAAGAACAAGATCACAGAATAACTCTAGCAACAGTGGGATGAACTCTCCTGCTTAGGTTATTAATCAAGAAAATGTCTCTACAGACATGCTTACAGATCAGAGTGTGAGTGGCTACAGAAGTAAAGATGGAAGAAAACACATTTATTAGTGTTATCACTAGGAATGAAACTGACAGGAGATGTATTTAGGCTTCTCCTAGGCTGATCTGTCTCTTAAAATTTAATGATATTCAGCTCTAAAAGCATGTACAAATCACATACAAATTAAATGGGTTATATTTTGGAATATATATTGTTTTAGCAAGAGTTTGTATTCCTCTACAAAATATGACCAAGTAGCAAGTTGGGGAGAATAGGGTTTATTCAGCTTATACATTCACATGGTTGTGCCTCACCAAAGTAAGTCAGGACAGGAACTCACACAGGGTAGGAACTTAGAGGCAGAAGTGAATGCAGAAGCCATGGAAGAATGCTGCCTACTAGCTTGCTACCCCTGGCTGTTTCAGCTTGTTTTCTTTTAGGACCCAAGGATACCAGCCCAGGGATAGTAACACATACACAAGATGCCCTTCCCCTTTGATCACTAATTGAGAAAATCTCTTACATCTGAATATCATGAAGGATTTCCTAAAGGGAGGCTCCTATTTCTGTGATAACTCCAGCTTGTGTCAAATTGACACACAAAACCAGCGAGTACATGTATGTATAAACATGTAATAAAAACTAGTTCAAAATGGAGACAATGATCTTGAAGAGGAGTTGGGAGACACACATTAGAAGGTTTGAGGAGCATAGAGAAGAGAGAAAAATACTAATCTTGAAGTTGAACAATAGTGTAATTTTTTTTTTATTAGAATAGGAATCTGCTCATTCAGACACTTCTAGACAGATGTTTCCTCATTTGACAGATTACTTTATGGTTAGTAAACATATAAATTCAACATGAACTCTATTATATGAGTGACACATCATCTATACGCAACATGCATAACAATGCGGATCATTCCTGTTTGTCTTCCTGTCTGTCTGCCTGTCTGCCACCCTCAGGGTACATTCAGGATTAATAAACATTTATATAAAATGTCAGTATTTTTTCCCCTTCATCCTTTAACATTTTCTTCCCTTTGGTTGTGGGTTCTCCTCTGCGGAAGTCACTAATTTCACAAACACAACCTCTCTCCAGGCAGGTCATTCTCCACAATCACTGATGAAGACTCATGCCTGGCCACAGCCTGGGCTACATTCCTTGTAGGTCTCCCTGCTTCTGTTCTTTTTTCTCTTCAGCTTGTTATCATCAATGCATGAGTCAGTCCATTTATTTATTTATTTTTTGTGAATATATGTACAGTTTTTGTTTTCTTTATTTCTTGGACTTCATACAGTCTGTGAGTTGTTTCTGGGGGAGTGCAAGCCTCTGGGGTTAGCATCCCACTATCAGTGACTGCATATTATGTCTGTTCTTTTGTGACTGGGTTATCTCACTCAGGATGATATTCTCTAGATGCAGCCATTTTCTTAAGAATTTGGTTAAGTCATTGTTTCTGGTGGCTGAGTAGTATTCCATTGTGTATATGTACCACAATTTTTGTATCCATTCGTCTTCTGAAGGACATCTGGGTTCCTTCCAGCTTCTGGCTATTATAAATAGAGCCGCTATGAACATTGTGGTGCATATATCTTTGTTGTGTATTAAAGTGTCTCTGGGGTATATGCCCAGAAGTGGAATAGCTGGGTCTTCAGGTAGTACTATATCCAATTTTCTGAGGTATCGCCAGACAGATTTCCAGAGTGGTTGTATTATGTTCTTTTTCTATAGAGGATCCTAAGCAACATAGTGTCACATCCAATCTTTGACTACTCAAAAGAAGGTAAAAATATCTTTCCATTTTTATTGTAGCTAAATGTTTTCAAAAGTAAAAAAAATAATTTTTACACTTATAAAATAAAGAATATATTAAAGAAAAATGATCATAGTTATTTTAATATTGGTAAAAACCCTAAAAGAATATATTTAAAAATAAATACAATAATTATTTGTTTGTTAAATTTCTTAAAAATATACATTTGTAGTTGAGAAATTATCAGATTTAATTTACCCTACCAATCATCTATGCACTCATCTAATAGCATTTGGCAACATGTATATATGCATTATTCATTGAAAAACTTTAAGAAAATATAAATATAGAGTTGCAAGTGCTGTTCTATAAATAGCCAGACTAACTAAAGGGCAAAGAGAGAGTATCCAAATTAACAAAATCAGAAAGGAAAGTGGTGACATAACAACTGAAACTAAGGAAATTCAAGAAATCATCAGATCCTACTACAAAAACTTATACTCCACAAAATTGGAAAATCTGGAGGAAATGGACGAATTCCTAGACAGATACAAGGTACCAAAGTTGAACCAGGACCAAGTAAACCATCTAAATAACCCTATAATACCTAAAGAAATAGAAGAAGTCATCAAAAGCCTCCCAACCAAAAAAAGCCCAGGTCCAGACGGGTTCAGTGCAGAATTTTATCAGACATTTATTGGGGATATAACACCAATATTCACCAAGCTATTTCAAAAGATAGAATCAGATGGAATATTACCCAACTCATTTTTTGAGGCTACAATAACCCTCGTACCTAAGCCACACAAAGACCCTACAAGGAAAGAGAACTTCAGACCAATCTCACTTATGAACATTGATGCAAAAATACTCAACAAAATCCTTGCAAACCGAATCCAAGAACACATCAAAACCATCATTCATCATGACCAAGTAGGCTTCATCCCTGGGATGCAGGGATGGTTTAACATAAGGAAATCCATCAATGTAATCCACCATATAAACAAACTTAAAGACCAAAATCACATGGTCATCTCACTAGACGCTGAGAAAGCATTCGACAAAATCCAACACCCCTTCATGTTAAAAGTCCTGGAAAGAACAGGAATCCAAGGCCCATATTTAAACATAATAAAAGCAATATACAGCAAACCAACAGCCAACATCAAACTTAATGGCGAGAAACTTGAAGCAATCCCACTAAAATCAGGGACTCGACAAGGCTGCCCACTCTCTCCCTACCTATTCAACATAGTACTGGAAGTCCTGGCTGGAGCAATTAGACAGCAAAAGGAGATCAAGGGGATACAAATCGGAAAGGAAGAGATAAAAACATCACTCTTTGCCGATGACATGATAGTGTACTTGAGTGACCCCCAAAATTCCACCAGAGAACTCCTACAGCTGATAAACAAGTTCAGCAAAGTGGCCGGATACAAAATTAACTCAAACAAATCAGTAGCCTTTCTATACTCAAAAACAAACATGTGGAGAAAGAAATTGGGGAAAAGGTACCCTTCACAATAGTTACAAAAACTATGAAATACCTTGGTGTGACTCTAACTAAGGAAGTGAAGGACCGGTATGACAAGAACTTCAAACCTCTAAAGAAAGAAATTGAGGAGGATCTCAGAAAATGGAAAGATCTCTCATGCTCATGGATTGGAAAGATCAACATCTTAAAAATGGCCATCCTACCAAAAGCAATCTACAGATTCAATGCAATTCCCATCAAAATTCCAACCCAGTTCTTCATGGAATTGGAAAGATCAATGTGCAATTTCATCTGGAATAACAAAAGACCTAGAATAGCGAAATCCATCCTCAACAACAAAAAAACATCAGTGGGAATCACTATCCCTGACCTCAAGCTATATTACAAGGCAATTGTGCTGAAAACTGCATGGTACTGGTACAGAAATAGGCAAGTGGATCAATGGAATAGAATAGAAGATCCAGAAATGAGCCCTCATGTATATGGTCACCTGATTTTTGACAAAGGAGCAGTAAACATTCAATGGAAAAAGGACAGCCTATTCAACAAATGGTGCTGGTCCAACTGGCACTCAACATGCAAAAGAATGAAAATAGACCCGTTCTTATCTCCTTGTACAAAGCTCAAGTGTAAGTGGATTAAAGATCTCCACATTAAACCTGATACACTGGAATTATTAGATGAGAAAGTAGGGAAAACCTTAGAACACATAGGCACAGGAGAAAATTTCCTGAACAAAACATCCTCTTGTCATTTTGGCTCACAGTCTAAGAGAGAATTAGGTACATTATCTTGGTAAGGAATGGAGTCATCAACACGGACAATGGTCACATATGTACTTCAATATACACTTACATCTTCCCTGCATAATTTTTCAGAAACACCCAGTGGTATGCCTCTCATGTAACTGCCAACTCGACAGTAAATATTAAGTGTCATTGGGATAAGGCTAATATTCTAGTCACCCCATGAAACCATTACTTCTGTTGATTAGGTAAAAATGAGGCTCATGTATAACCAATCATCTTTCCTTTATTTTCTTAAACATTCCTGAGCCTTAGCCTGATTTCTATGATACTCTATACCAGCCACAACATATATGTGAACAATAGAGGACAGCTTTGTATGTTGGTTCTTCTATTCCATCATATTTGAGACAGGTCACATTGTAGTCCTCTCTTTTGTATACTGGAATTGCGACTTAGTACCTAAGATTCTCCTCTCTGGGCATTCCATCTCTCTTAGGGTTGATATTCTTGGGGTTAAACATTGCAACTAAAAACAACAAGGGTATGAATGGGTTTCTTTTAGCTTACAGCTCTCATGTCTGTCAATATGGGAAGACAGGAAAAATACTCAAGGTAGAAACTTAAAGACAATAACAAAACAGTGTCCATAAAGTATAATGTCACTAGATTATTCTTCATGCCTTTCTCAGTATTGAATAAAATGTTTAACATACTTGCTTACAGACCAATCATTATGAAAGAGGTTGAGCAATTAAAAATTATTTTTCTCAAATGATTCTAATGCACATCATGTTTTAAAAAAACCTAACACACATAATCCCATTACTAAATTTTTTAGTTTATAGACTTTTACAATGGATTCCACATTTACATGAGTTATGTATATTTGAATTTATGCACTTTAATTTATTACCCATCTTCTCAGCTACATGGTTTCAATTTTTAAAGAATAGATAAGCTTTATCACTAACATAAAAAGTTAAATAAGGTTATTTTAGCATTTGAATAAAACAATAAATTTCAGATGTTAGAATTGTCCTAACTTCATTTTATTGAGCATGGAATATTCATTTCTTTTACAACTACTTTTATTTAAAATTCTGCTTTAACTTATTTTGTGTAATTAATACTGCTTTTCCAAGTCTTCTAGCAGGGCATTATAAATAATAGTATATAAGCTCTTAAATTTTATTATTGTTAAATATTTGAGATATTTAATCCTCATTTTCCATAAAAAAAGCTTAGGAATATCCAAATTGAGCATGAGGCACAACAATGGGTGATTTTCATCCTCTGGGTATTTCCAAGAGAATTAATACATTGGATGACAAATGATAGTGGGAGACATTCTGGAGTGTGGGATGCAGCATTCAATTGCCTGGCAAAAGGATGAAAAATTAGAAAGTAGAAGTCAGAGCAGAAATGCCTGCCAAGTCAGAGTAGATATGCCTCCCCAACTTTCTCTAAGTACATCAAAATTAGTTCATATTGCCAGCAGACATTAGACTTCAAGGTTTCAGGATTTTTCGTTTGAGTACAACTCCAGGAACTCCTCAGAGAGCATGTATAGTCCCCACGTGGGATTATAAATGTTGAGGTTTCTATTTTCTCATCAAGAACACCTATCAGGATCTCTGTCTCAGCCTCTTACCACAACCTTTTCCCATAAACCAACCCAATAAAACTCTTTTTTTATTACATGTGGCATTTAATGTTCTTTTTCTATAGAGGATCCTAAGCAACATAGTGTCACATCCAATCTTTGACTACTCAAAAGAAGGTAAAAATATCTTTCCATTTTTATTGTAGCTAAATGTTTTCAAAAGTAAAAAAAATAATTTTTACACTTATAAAATAAAGAATATATTAAAGAAAAATGATCATAGTTATTTTAATATTGGTAAAAACCCTAAAAGAATATATTTAAAAATAAATACAATAATTATTTGTTTGTTAAATTTCTTAAAAATATACATTTGTAGTTGAGAAATTATCAGATTTAATTTACCCTACCAATCATCTATGCACTCATCTAATAGCATTTGGCAACATGTATATATGCATTATTCATTGAAAAACTTTAAGAAAATATAAATATAGAGTTGCAAGTGCTGTTCTATAAATAGCATCCGATTTCTTTGGTCTTTCAAGATATGCATAATCAAACACATTTCATCCTCAGAAAAATTGAATGTAATTTACTTTAAATTCAAATGCTATCTTTTTTGTTTGTTTTTTTTTTTTTTGCTCTTGTTTTTTTGTTTTTGAACAACTTTATTTAAAAAAACAAAGATAAAAGAACAAATTTTAAGCATTTTTGCATAAATGTATAGGAATGAATTTTTGTCAGTGCTTGGCTTTTTTCCCCCCAAAGGTTTGATAGTGTACATTAAGGTCTTACTAGTTACAATGAGCAAAAAGTACATGTAAAACAGGATGTAACTCAGAATTAGTCAAAGTTTTCTTGGTGTGTAAGGACTGAGCATAATTTTTTTTTTCTTTTTTTGGAAGTCAAAATCAGAGCTCAAACTTCAGGAAAGGCTTTGTGCATATGTGTCTATATGTTTAAAAGACCAGCTCATGACATGGAAGCTCATGACATGGTGCTCAGTATAATTAATTAGAAATACAAATAAGTATTCCAATCAAATTCCATTTCACTGTTTACTTTATTTATTTACATTTCAAATGTTATCTCCATTTCTAGTTTCCCCTCAACAAGCACCCATACCCTCTTCATTCCCTCTGCCTTTATGAAGGTGCTCCCCCACCACTCCTGCCTCAGCAGCCTAGTCCCCCTATTTTGGGTCATCAAGACTCCAAGGACTAAGGGCTCCCCTCCCACTGATGCCAGATAAGGCCATCCTCTGCTACACATGTGGCTGTAACCTTGGTCCCTCCCTGTGTACTCTTTGGTTCTGGTTTAATAACTGGGAGTATTGGAGAGTCTGGTTGGTTGATACTGTTGTTCTTCCTATAAGGTTCCAAACCCCTTCAGCTTCTACAGTCCTTTCTCTAACTTTCCCATTGGGTTCCCCATACTTAGTCCAATGGTTGTTTGAGAGCATCCAATTCTGTATTTCTCAGGATGACTTATCTTTCTCCTAAAAGGCTCTGCCAGCGACCTACATGATTAATGTCATAGCTATAATGTATGTACAGGGTCACATTGCATGGTTCCCATCACCCAAAATAGACCTTCATCTGAGAATATTAAATAATAAATTTAAAACACATATAATCAATCTATTTAAGATTGTATGCTTTAGTTAAGAAGACAACACTCACACTGCCCTTGTTATTGAGGATTTAAATTACATGTTTGTTAATTGTATCCATATTTCAATAATACCTTATTGTGTGGCCATCACAATTGTCTGATCAACAGTGGTGGTCATGCAGGATATCAAGTAACTCTTCTTAAACAGAACAATAGGTATAAAACACAAAATTGGTGGTGTTTTAAATTCAGATACAGTCAAAGCCATAGGGATTTAGTTGAAGTTAACTTGCAATAACATGTCATTTTATACCACAAATTCCCACCCTAAGGACCTTCTAATAGGTTTTCCATTTCTTCCTCCAGGTTGGTCATTGAGACATGGGGGATGGTAGAAGTTGATACAGATAGTTCAATTAGCCCTGAGAACAAAACTGTAAAATAACTAGGACAAAATACATGTTAAAAAGTGAGGGTGAAAAATCTAAAGTAGACTCAGATGCTTTGAGAGAGATGTACATATAACTTTTATTACAGTGCATTACCCTTTTTAAATTTTATTTTGTTGAACTTTGGAAACCAATTTGGCAGTTTTTTCAGAAAACTGGTAATAGTTCTACCTAAAGACACAACTATCCTACTCCTGACAATATACCCCAAAATGCCCCACTATACCACAGGGACACTTACTCAACTATGCTCCTAATAGATTTAGTCATAATAGCCTGAAATTAGAAACAATATAGATGTTCATCATCTGAAGAATTGATTAAGAAAATGTGCTACACAATAGAATATTATTCAGCTATTCAAAAACAAAAACATCATTAATTTTGCATGCAAGTGGATGGAACTTGAGAATATTATCCTGAGTGAGGAAGCCCAACCCCCAAAGAACATACATAGTATGTATTCACTTATAAGTGGATAATAAGTGATAAAATGCCAAATACTCTTGCTACACTCCTGGGCCTAAAGAAGCTAAACAAAAAGGAAGGCTCAAGTTAAGATCTTTCATTTCAAGTAGAAAGGTTTATAAAATAGTTGTAAGAGGCAGAACTGGATGGCAGATGGAATGGGGAGGGGAATGATGCAGGGAAATAGCAGAGATTTCAAGATGGCCATGAGAATAAGTGGAAATCTGCTACTACTAAAGACCTGGTATAGCGAAAACTTCCTCAAATAAATTGCAGTGTCCTAAGCTGAGACTCAATAACATAGGGATATGAAACATGAAGAGGCTGCTCCTGTTGCAACACAGAAACCTACAAGTGGAGAAATAGGGATGCTAACTTCTAAAATAAAAATGTCCCCCCCCAGAAGTTATCCTGTTTATAAGAAATGGAGAAATGGGGAATGGAGCAGAGACTGAGGGAATGGCCAGGCAATAACTGGTCCAATTAGAGACCTATCCCATGGGAAAGCATCAACACCTGGCACTATTAATGTTGCTATGTTGTGCTTACAGACAGAAATCTAGCATGGCTGTCCACTGAGAGGCTCTACTCAGCAGCTGACTCAGACAAATACAAGGACCCATAGCCAAATAGTTAAAGGAGCTTCAATACTTTTCCAGAAGAATTGGCATAAGGATTGTGGGGCCTACAGGACATAGGAACTCCACAGGAACACCAACAAAGTCTTATAACCTGGACCCTTGGGGGCTCAGTGATTTAACAACTAATGATGGAGTATACACTAGCTGTTCCTACAACCCTCACAAATATGTAGCAGATGTGCAGCTTGGTCTTCATGTAGGTCTTGAATAACTGAAGGTGCTGCCTGTCTTTGAAGTATATTTTTCGGACTGGGCTGCTTTGTGTGACCTCAGTGGGAGTGAATTCACCTATCCCTAAAGAGAGTTGATATGCTATGTTGGGGAAATACCTAGGGGTAGCCTCTACTGTCACAGAGGAGGGGAGGGGTGATAGAGGAAGGGACTGCTGGAGGGAAAACCAGGATCGCAGGCAGTAATCAGGATGTAAATAGTACATAAATAGGTTTTTTGAAAAAGAGAAAACAATAAACAAAATACTTGTGATGGGTTGAATATGTTTGGCCAAGGGATTCACACTATGAGAAAGTGTGGCCTTGTTGGAAGAAGTGTGTCACTCTAGGGCTGGGCTTAGAGACAGTTCTTCTAGCTGCCTGAGGATGCCCAGTCTGTTCCTGGCTTATAGATGTCGAACTCTCAGCTCTTCCTGCACCATGCCTGCCTGGATGCTGCCATATTCTTACCTTCATGATAATGGACTGAACCTCTGAACCTGCAAGCCAGCCCCAATTAAATGTTGTCATTTATAAGACTTGCCTTGGTCATGATGTCTGTTCACAGCAATAAAACCCCAACTAAGACAGAACTAAATTTAAAAAAAAAACTAAATAAGTAAATAAATAAATACAGAAATACATAAATAAAGGAAAGCAAAGGGCTCCTATGGGATAATAATAAAATACAATAGGATAAAGGAAAACCTAACAGAACAGAATTGTACAAAACAACAAACAGAAGGAAAAAGGAAAGGTACAATAAGCAGATGTAGATGCACAGAATCCCATAAAAACAGTACAATAGGAACTTACAGTACAATGGAAGCCATAGTAAATCTACAAAAGATATATAGGGTTAAAAAGTGATGACATTTATATGGACACACATACACATGTGTTCATTTTAAAGTAAAATTTGAAGAAAAATTTAAGATATTTTTAAAAGGAGGGAAAGAATACCTGACATGACATAACTATCATCAAAGAAGGTTCCTTCTGACACAGATGGAAACCAATACAGAGATCTGCCAGACATTATGCACAAGGTGAGGGAATATAGAATACTCAGGACTAAATGGAATGTCACCATCAAATCTCTCCCCTTGGAGCACAAGGATATCCTTGGAAATGGATGTGGAAAGAACAGAAGAGCCAGAGGAGAGGAAGGACACCCACCCAAAAAGAAAGCAAAACAAACAAAACAAAAAACAAAGAACCTGTAAATCAACATGTTCAACACACATGAATTTACACATTCTGAAACAGCCTTTATAAAGATTCGTACAGATCTACAGCTGTGGGGTCCCTGATATGAAATGAGAAATGGAACATGTTTTCATCGCTCACTCAGAAGCAATTACAGAGAGCTAAGTTTGTTTGTTGAAGGAAGCAGCCAGTTTGAAACTGACTTCTAATGGGGGGTGGGGAGGGTGATGAATCAGATAAACATTCGACAGAATGAGTCAGAGATATACAAAACTCTCAGGAGAACAGAACGAAAGGAGGGGCAATTTAATAGAGCATCAGAAAGAGAGAAAGAGAGAAGATGGGAGAGCAGAATACATAGATTCATGTCTACTATGTAAACGGTGATCAGACACAGGTGTGAGATAGGTATTAATTAAAGCTTTCGATTTAGAAAAATACAAATGCAGATCGCAAAACTGTTCTTAGGCCTTTAATAACTCAGTGAGGAGCTATGAATCAATGGATTAGAACTACTGCTAATATTGACACCAGTGACTATCTAATTTGTAAAATAGTGGCCAAATACTAAAGATATCCAAATGTTTTTGGGTTTATCCTGTGTAGACTAGGCCATTTAAAAATGAATTGTAGACAAGGTGTTCCCACAAACTTCTCTAGAAAACTTCGGCCTTCAAGGACTTGTAGAAGGTGTAGTAAAGGCAAGCATTATTCTAATGGAATGCAAATCAGATAGAAATAAGGGAGATAATCCCTTCCAAATGGAAAACTCCCTATTAGATAATTCTTTAAATACTGTAAACTCAGTACAGGGATTCACTGGTATCCCAGCAACAAACAGAAGGAGACAGGAATTTCCTGTCAACTGTTTCCAAAGCAGATAGAAAAAAACTAAACTAGGTATTAGAGATACTGTGTATTGTAACTTTATTTTTTTAATTACTATTTTTAATGATGGTTCTAAAACACTTTAACACTCCTTGTAGCCCACCACCCACCAGAGATATTGGAAAAGAAAGAATGTGGACCTGTTCAGCAAGGTTCTTTGGAAAAATTCCCCTCTGTATTGTCTGGAAATCAGCAGTTCAGTTCATATGTTGGCAGAGGCAGCTTGATCTAGTAGCAAACAATTTATTGGTACACCAGCAGTCCAATTCTGTAGAGCCAGGTCAGCAAACACAAACCCGCAGCAGTGTCACTGCCTGGCAGAAACAATCAGGCCTCAGTCTTGGCTCAAGGCATTAGGAGGAACTAGGAGGAACACCAGAAATTCTCAGCTGTGCCTTTCTCAGAGAACCAAAGATCAGTGAAGACTGGAGACCCACATGCATTGCTCAGCTTGCTTTATAAGCAAGCCTAGCTCTACCTTTCTCGCTGTCCAACTAGTTCCTTTCTATTTGCTCTAAACATCATGTGTCTTTTATGTGTCTTACCTTAGCATAAGTATTTCTCTCAGTTGATATTACTTTGCCAATCAACCTGAATCCACAGAATGGCAAGAAACTACAATACACAACCAGAAGATTTCAGTGCATTTCTCTTTAGGAAATCCTGACAAATGCAGCTCAATTAAGCAATGCAAACAGACCAAGACATCCATGTTGTTAGCAAAAATTCTTCATCACATTTTCTTTTACATGCTTGCTTTAGCAGAACATCCTTTCAGCCCTGTTCGCTTCAGTTAAATGTTCCTTCACAAGTCTACCTTAACCTTTTACACCTTTGTTCACTTTAACAAAACATTCTTTCTCCTGTGTGCCCCAGCAAACACCATCCAACAGAACTGACATTCCAAAGAACTCTTAAAGATTTTATTTCAGTATATTGACATCTTATATAATATTGCCTGATTGTTTCTATGTTACATGGGTGAAAAGCCAGGCATGAAATACCTAAGTGTCTAGGTTATATGTGGGTTCATTAAGATTTAATTGTACCTTGATAAATGGGAGGAATAAGGTTAGCTGTTACACACTGGAAAACATAACCCCACTGAGATAGATCAACCTGGATAGTTTAAAGGTGCTTTAATATCAGAATGGAAGTCAGGAATGTGTTAGGTTGGGGAAGAAGTTTTGCTTATAAAAGGCTATGGGACTATCAGTTCCATCAAATTGACAAATGTCCAATCTGAATAAAAGAAACTTCCACATTAGGGGCACCACTCAAGAAAGGAGAAGACACAAAACAACTAGGCAGAAAGCAGAAATCTGCCCTTCCCTTGTAGGAACAACTCAACAAACCAGCTGAAACAGGTTCAGATCATCCATCAGACTAAAAACGTTGATGCTATAATGAATGTTTGCAGAAGGACAGATAATAAGGACTACGGTTGTCATCAAATCCAATGATCTTAATAAGGACATTTGGACTGTTAAAATTGTGGGACTGGTAATTGGTTCTATTCTAATAGTTAAACTTTGTATCATATTTAGCTTAAATGGGGGAGGGGTAAAATGGAGAGGAATTACAATCTGGCAACACAAATTCTCTGGGAAGGGATCACATCTAAAGTCCTTCTAGGTCTATACGATCTGTCTGGAATACAGATAGTCCCTTAGTATATATGTTTAATCCTAAACAATGAAGGTAAAGTTGATTTGTAGAAGGAAGCAGCCATCTTTGAAAATGACATCCAGTGAGGGGCAGAAAAAGTGATGAATCAGAAACAGATTATACAGAAGTGTCAGACATAGGATATGCCCAGCATTGAGAAAAATAGCCTGGAAAGAGAGGCTACTGAAAAGAAAAGTACAGGGAATTAAGCAACTTAAGAGAGCAGTAGGGAAGAGAGAGAGGGAATAGGGAGAAGGAGGGAGAGAGACAGAGACAGAGAGACAGGGAGAGAGAGAGGGGAGTCATTTTTCCTGGGCAGATTTACAGAGACAGTTTTCAGGTGAAGACAGAATGAGCCAGAGAACAAGGAGCCTGAAGATTAGAACAGATTGCCAGAGTTAGTGTGAGGCCAAGCAGGAAAATTAAGTCGTAGATGAAAGAAGCCAGTTTGAATCAATCAGTAGGAGAGGAGTTTTGGAGTCAGAACAGCTGAGTTGACAAATCAAGCCAGAGTTCATAAAGAACTAGAAAGGGTGAAATGAGTTTATTCGCCAGTAAACCTTCAAGATGACAATTATATTGGTGAATTAAAGGTGCAATTACGAGTGTATATTGCAGTGAGTTATTGGTCTGATTTGAAATCTTTGGCTCCTACAATACCATCAATATTGTATCCTTTTTGGGACCCGTCCCAGTAGTCCTGTTGTTGTGCTGTGTTATGGAGATCTTTCAGCTTTGAAATAGTAAGACTGGCTTTTTCCCACATGCTAACTGATCCTCGATGATATAGATTTTACGGTGGGCCAACTCAAAGCCCTGGATCTGGGCCTGGGTTGTAGATGGGAATAGTCAGCCTATTGACTCTTCCTTATCTTCACACAAAGGATAAGCTCTTTAGCACTTCTCTGGGCAGGCCACCCAAATGCTATTTGCAGGAGACAGGGTGACCTCTTTTGCTCTTACACCCTTGGTACCAATTCATTCACACCCATTTTCTACAGAGCTAGCTCTGCTGTTCTGTTAACTCTCCAAGGGGCTGTACCTTGTGAGAGCTGTTGGAGCTCTCGCACTGTCACATTCTCAGGGCCAATTGCATTTATTTCTCACGGCATGTGCAGGGTCCTCTTTCCTAAATACTTCGGTCAGTGAGGAGTCAGAGCTAGCTCCCTTGCACTTATAACCCCAGGACCATCATATAACTGCCTCAGGTGGCTATAGGCAAGGAAGCAATACACAGGCTGCCTCATGGCAGATAATTCTTGCCCTCTGGGCTGGCTTACCTGTGTCCCCTCCACCATGGCCAATTCTATTGTGCTGCTCAGGAAAGGTTCAGGGCCAACTATCCCAAGTATTTAGCCAGAATGGGGAAGGACCAATCTACCCTCTCTCAAAACCAGGGCCAGTAGTAAAGGGCATAGGGAGGCAAGGCATTACCCCCATAGCCATTTTACCCACTACTACATGGCAGACCAGTGATGCAGTCAGCTCTCTGAAGATATTCCCCTTGGGACTACCTCTTCTGAGCCCCCCACACCACCACAGTCAGCTCCCCATTGTGGTACCCAGGATAGCTACAGGGTCTGTTCTCCAAAGTGCTGGGACTGGGATGGGGCAGAGAGCTACCTCTTCCAAATTTATAACCATGTGGGCAGCATTCCTGACCAGAAGAGGTGGTGCAGGGTGTGAATCGGGGATAACTTCTTTAACCTGGCAACCCTATGGTACTCAAGTGGCAAGGTCAGCTATCTCATATCTATGCCTTCACTCATAACAGGCTATTCTTCTTCATCCTCAAACTTGCCGTTCCATCTTTCTTAATAATGCTCAAGATATTTCTCTTTCTCTTCCATCTGACCACATACTCACACACTGTGGTGGCTCCCGCCACAGGCTGGCAATAGGACTTGCAGGCCCTTTGCCAACATTCTACATCCATGCTGTATTTCATCCAGGGTCTAGCCAATGTCTATGGCCTGCCTGTTTTATGTACAGGAAGGCAGGCCTATTGTTGTCTGGGCAGTCAACCAGTCTCTGTCTGTCTTCCTAATCCTGTGCTTGCAGCCTGGATTTGATTTTTATGAGTCCTAGGCATAAGATAACATTGACAGCCAATCCGGGCATCAAGCAAGGATGAACAAATCACTGTCATCTGATCTGTCCCTGACTGATATAAAAAGATGACAATCAACAAAGGTGTCCCTTTGCCAATTGCCAGAGATGGGAAATACTACTAAGGGCAGATTGTGTGTCCAAAAATAGATGATTGTGGTAGTTTTAATACGTTTGTCTCCATAGATTTATGTTTGAATTCTTGGCCATAGGGAATGTCCTATTAAGAGGTATAGATGTATTGATGTAGTCTTAGGCCTTGTTGGAGGAAGTAGGTTACTGTATAGAAAGAAGTGCTTTGAGGTCTTCTGGTGCTTCAGCTGTACCCTGTGTGTAATCAGAGTCTCCTCCTGGCTGCCTTCCCATCAACACATAGAATGCCTGACTTCTCCAGCACCTTGTCTGTCTGCATAATGCATAAAGTCATGTTTCCCCCATGATGATAATGGATGGAACCTCTTAAACAGGAATGTAGCACCACTTAGATGTTTGCCTTTGTAAGATTTGCCTTCACAGCAATAAACCCTAAGACAATGACTAAGTGAAAAGTGGCATGGCATCATCTTTGGAAGTTCATTGTCCCATGTATTTATTTTTAAACCCGTAATTCAATCATTGCTAGTAATTGGTACTACAGACACAGAGCATCTTCAGTATTCTTTAGAATTGATTATGCTTTGGTTTTATAATCACCTACATTGAAAATGCTGCTTCATATAAATATGTAGTGCAAAATGACAAAAAATAAAGTGTTTATGGTCATTTCAGAAATTGTTGAAAACTCTTTATACATCCCAAGCCAAAATTCAATGAACTATATGATTTAATGGAGAAAAATATTATTAACTTTGTTCACAATCTTTCTTATAAGCTTTTAATATTGTTTACATTTATTATTTTACCTCTTACTTTCCTCAAACTGGTATTATTTACTCTTTCCTCTTCTAATCAGTCTGGCTAGAGATTGATCAATCTAATTGACATTCACAAACAATTATGTTATGATTTCACTGGTCACTCAGTTTATGTGTGCATCTCTCTCTCTCTCTCTCCCATATACATATATGTGGGCTTTGTATACATATATATATATATATATGTTTTACGTATGTGTGCTTATGTTATGTAAATGATTATGTGTCTGTGTGCATGTGTGAGTATGTTTGCATGTATTATATGATTGTGTTATACATGTACATATGCATGTGTGCTTGTGTTCATGTGTGTGTTTGCATGTGTATATGTGTTGAAATGTATGTGTTCCTTTTCTATATAACTGTGTATGTATTTAGTGAAAATAATGGAATGTGAAATGAACACAGTTCATTATATACATATATAAAATCAGAAGTAGAAAAACATAGATAACAACAGTTTTATGAAACACCAAATATTCAAACAGAATTTCCTTAGTCAAGCATTTTATTACAAAATGCAAAAAAAATTTTTTTCTTTCAAAGTTTCTACAAATAATTTGATATTGCTGAGCAATGGTGATAACAAAGACAAGCATATTTAGTTTTACAAACGAGAAAAAAGTCTTTACTTTCTATATTTAAAAATACTTTCTATAAGGAAGCAAAAACCTCTTCAGTATATTGAAAACACTAAAGTGCATATCTTATAATAGCTTCCAATACAAGTTCTAGGTGTTTGAGGCAGCTTTTGCTGGCATTGAGTCATGTAAACGCATAAATGCAAAGTGGCCATGTTGTACAGAAATATATTTTCAGTGAAGTTCACACAACTAAAAGATCAAGTTCTGTCAGAGACACTCCCAAGTCTTCTTTGGTTTGATTTTAGTTTTGCTTCTTTAACATTCAGAAACATTTAATGGTTGCTAAATATTTTCACATTCTATGATTGATCAGAGTTAAGAAAGCCAGGGTTTCTAACAATTAACAAATATGTCTAAGATGAGAATTGGTCTCACAACATTGTAGGAATAATTAATTATAGTAATGAAGAATAACTTAGTACTAATAAGAAAAATTTCAAAATATTTGGCTAGTAGAATGACCAGAAGGTCATTTACCAAAATAAATAATAATTTACCCAATAGCCATCATTTCAGATCTATAAAAGTCAGTTGTTTAGAAGGTACCTATAGAACTTGAAAGCATTTTCATTTCTCTTCATTTTAATAATGTTAGTTTTAAATATGTTATCTAGTTACATTCAAAATACAAAAGTACTCAAAATTTCATGTTTTTCTAATTTAAAACAATAGTTTTGATCAGAATTTTCTTAGATATAGAATTATTGAAGAGATTATTGATATATCGAAATATGGAAACAGGAATGTAGAGGCTGCAATCAACCTAATATGTGTCCACAAAAATATCTTATGTTCCCTAGCCTATCAGGAAGCTCTGTGATGACCAGTAAGTGGCACAGAAAAAGAGTTAACTTACTTTCCAGTAAACAAGGCAGATATTTTCATTATGGTCATATCACACCAACTACTCACAATTGGTTTGCCACAATTGATTTGTCTCAATTGCATCAATAATTACGTGGCCAATCAGTAATTATCTCTTAGAGATTGCCCAGATTAGTTATAGCATTATTGTGACTTGGAGCGGGAAATATTAAAATGTGGAAACCTTTTATCCCAGACTATGGCTAAATTCTCTGTCCACAAACCCTATACACGATAAGCTTACAACCAGTGGACAGAGATATAAACTGTCCATCTAAATGAGATAAATAGACCCATAGAAACCCTTAGAAATAATCATAACAATTTTATCAATCTAGAGGTGTGCTGAGAGAAACATTCATTGTCTGCTTCCATCTTGCTTCCTCTCCATCAATGTCTGCTCCTTTCTCTACCTCCTCTGTTTTCTAGACTTTTCTCTACTTTCCAATCACTTATAACCTTGACATCAACCTTCAGTGAATTTACTCCATATGTTTACCATAGAATTCTTTTTCAGATATCATATAATTTAAAAGAACTTGAATAGAAGAATTGAAGAAAAACAACTTATATTATCTTGTACAAATATTAAAAATATTAAACTAAACAAAACACAAGGATAGTTAATGCCAAAGTAGTCAAGTATATTTTCTCAAATCCATAATACCACATACATGAATATTTAAGTTTAAACACAGATAGATGAGTACATGAATACATGATTTATGCAACAAAAATTACAAATTTGGTGTTTTACCAACTGTATAGAGCAAATAAACTGATAAAATTTAAAAAGAAGTGACAGTGTTTTCTGGTATTTGCTTCTTGTTACTATTAAATAAATAATATTTATTGCTTGAAAATCCAACTTTGAAGTGGCTGGATAAATAGCTCAGAAGTTAAGAATACTTGATTCTCTTACAGAGAAGCAGGTCTAGGTCCCAGGATTCACATGTAACTTTATTTCCAGGGCATCTGATACACTTTTCTGTTCTCTCTGGGCATGCAAATAGAACATTACATACCCTAAGTGAAATATTTGTACATATTGCATAGAAATAAATGAATTAAGTAAAACTATACCTTTTTTAAGTGGGGAGGGGCTTTATTTAACTGCCATTCCACAGTATGGTTAATTGCTGAGGCAAATCAAAGCCAGAAATCAACCTAAGTCAACAATCCACTCTATTACAGGAAATTCCTCAAGAGAGATTTGCTTCAGGAACTGTGACCGGTTGGCAATAAAAAGTAAAAAGTGCATAATATCATCCATTTGTCCTTCTTTGCAAAGTGAGATACTGAACCTTGAGTCTATTACTGTCCTGAGCTCCCTTCAGTATCCCCTGAGCATCGCAACTCCTGCCGGTGTCCTCAGATGGCCCTTGGGGGTCACCTCTCCTACTAGGAACCAACAAAAAACTCCACTATCTGCATCACCTACCTTGGCTTCTCCATTCACCTGGAAGAGATTATGACACTAGTAGAAACCTCAGATATAAATCACTATCTCAATCCATTTTAAAAAGCCTGCCTTACTACTATCGTCATTTGCCTGCTGGCTGGAACCTTCCTCTGCAGAGAGAACCAGAGGAACATGCTGCCTATAACCAATGCCACACTAAAAAAAAGGGCTTAAGATTTAAATTTGTTTAAAAGAATTTTTTCCTTCTACAGGTGTTCGGATTCTGGTCAAATCATTATCTAGCCAAGTTAAGCAAAGACTTCTTCTGATGCCTCATTTGACATTTTATTATCCCATGGTTGCATTTTAGTCTTTGTTGAGATGGTCTGAAATCTGACAAGTTGAGAGACAGGGAGAAAAAAAAAGATTAATACATATTCTCAAAAATAAATAAAAATGAACATTCCCTAGGTACACAAAACATGCTAAAGGAAGACATATTCCCACCAGGGCACTGATGTTTTTGGAATTATTTTGTCTATAAATTTTTGTTTTGGCCTTAAAATAATTCTACTTATATTTTGCTATGGTTTATGGTTTTATGTTTTGTTTTGGGTTAAGGTAGGTGGTGGTAGTGGTAGTGGTGTATGTGTGTGTGTATGTAGGGGGTGTGTGTGAATGAGTATGTGAGCCGTCTTGTCTAGTTTTTTTTTTTTTTTAATTATTTTTTTCTGTCTGTTGACTTTGTTTTATGCTGTTTTCTTTCTTTGGTCAGGGAAATTTCTAAAGACAGAGAGAGAGAGAGAGAGAGAGAAAAAAAAAAACAAGTCAAAATAAAACCAAAACCCCTAGAGTTAGATTGTTGGGATGGTCAGTGAATGGATGAAAGAAATAAAAGGAGGGATGGACAGATCCTATGAGATTGGGGGTTATTATTATTATTATTATTATTATTATTATTGCCATTATTATTATTTACATATATAAAATGAGCACAGGCAGAAGTGGAGGTATCTGGAAGAGCTCAGAAGGAAGATGGCTGGTAACTGAGCCTGGCCATGTGAGGATAGAGAGTAAAGGCAGAAAGAAGCCATGATCTAAGAAGAAATGATCTAAACAGGGCAAGAGAGCAAAACCTGGCATAGCCAAAATTGGCTTGGATGTGCATGGTTGAATCAACATGCACATCAACATAGAGGATGCTCAAAATCCTGAAAATAAATTTGCTACATAATCCAGCTACATCATTATACTGAAAACACTTTCCTTATTATGCTTATAGATACATGTATACCCATGCTTACGAATTCACAGTGGCAATAAAGGAATATAGCATAATATCAATCAACTGGTGAATAAATACTAAAAATGAAGTACATTTGTAAGTGGAGATTTTATTCAGATATTAGTAAGAGACTAACGCTACAAAATTCTCAGGTAAAGGTCACAAATGGAAACATTTGAGTGAGGTTACCCAGAGCTCATATGAAAAATACTGCATATATTTTACTTCATTTGTGCATGTTAGTTGTGAATATACATATACATACAAATATGAATACACACACACAAACACACACACAAACACACACACACACACACACACACACACACACACATATGCTGCAAAAATTTCCTACATTACAAACCTATACTATACATGTGTTTACAGAGTTTCAATGCACAAACCTTAGAGAAAGGAAGCAATATCCTTACTGGACACCAGGACAGTGTATAAAATCCCACTGTCAGCAATAAGTTTTCTCTATTGGAGTTTTAGCCAATAATGTCTTCTGCACTATCAAATGTTTTAGACACTCACCATTGTTCTGGTTACTTTCCAGCTGTTGATAGTAAGATGATATTAGTGAATAAATCATTATCTTCAATTCTTGAATGTAGGAGAATCAATTTAGTATTGAAATGGAAGGGCCTTCTCTAGTTTGGATTATTTTCATAATTTTGGACTTGCAAGCCTCCAGAGTGGGGGAAAAAGAATCATCAATGTTACAGGGTTGCAAACCTTCAATTCAAGGTTAATCACTGGTACTCTAAAACCCAGAGTGAATCTTTCAGGCCTACCAAAGGATCAGATAACTTTCTGGAGTGATGTGGGTTGTAGATATTGCCACATAACAAAGCTAGAGGAAAATAGTGTCCCCAATTGGTTTGTCATTAAATAGCCCCTACAAAACTGTTGGTGGGGTTGTAAACTGGTACAACCACTTTGGAAATCAGTCTGGTGATTGCTCAGAAAATTGGACATAGTACTACCTGAAGTGCCAGTTATTCCACATCTGGGCATATACTCCTGAGACACTCCAACATACAACAAAGACACATGAACCACAATGTTCTTAGCAGCTCTATTTATAATAGCCAGAAGCTGGAAAGAACCCAGATGTCCTTCAGTTGATGAATGGATACAAAAATTGTAGTACATTTACACAATGGAGTACTACTCAGCTATCAGAAAAAAAATGATCTTATGAAATTCTTAAGAAAATGGATGCATCTAGAGAATATCATCCTGAGTGAGATAACCCAGTCACAAAAGAACAGACATAATATACAGTCACTGATAATTGGATACTAACCCTAGAGAGCTCTGAACACCCCAGATACAACTCACAGATTGTGTGAAGTTCAAGAAAAAAAAAAAAAAAAGAAAAGAAAAAACCATTATGTTACGCCTTACACACCAAGAAAACTTTGACTAATTCCAGGTTACATCCTGTTTTACAAGTACTTTATGCTCATTGTAACTAGTAAGATCTTAATACACACTATCAAACCTTAAAAAAATTAAGTTATAATTGTCATCATCTTTGATTGTAAGAATGTAACTATTTTCCCCCATTTTGTTGATAAAAGCTTTGACTTCTAAAAAAAAAAGAAAAGAAAAAAAAAAAAAAAAAAAAATCTTCTGTGTGGCCACCCAGCTGGGAATTTCAGGGAGCAGTCCTGACCAAAGTCAGTATTTGAATAAAGTTTACTTCCAATTTGGTTCAAAATGATGAAACTGAATTTTCTCCACTAAAACTCAGGATTAATAGTACAACAATGGAAATTGAAATAACCACTCAAATTATTGATTGGATTTAATACTAGATCAACTAGATGAAACCCATATCTGACACCTTTATGGGGGCCAAGAACCCTGGAATATACAGCTCTTAGTCTTAAAGGAAAACAATTACCCTGCTTGTGGGACAAATTAGTAAACTGAATCCTATTGATTTCTAAGTATAATCAAATATCATTGTGGAAGCTTCCTTTTGAAGTAGATAGTAGTTAACATGGAGAGACATATTGGTAACCTTGCAGAGAATAAAAGATAGTAGAATGATCATCCCTGAAAGGGGTCATTTTTACTATACACCTTCCTCTCAGTTTCCAGGCACCATTAAGAAAGAGGGGACAAGAAAGAGGGTAAAAGCTAAAGGCTATAGACATATGTAAGGAAACACTGTATACTGAACACAGCAGAGATTATGAAACATAAATTCATAGTGGTTATAAAGACATTCACAAAGACTCATTTAAGCTCAAACCTGACACAATTCTATCATGCATGTGAAGTTGACCATGGAATGCCATCCTTGGCTGAAGAGTAATTGATAACTGATAAATGCTGAGAAAGACACAGTTAGCTTTTTTTATGGCTGTGGTCTCTACTAGGCCAATGACTTCCCATAGGATTGCTTTTTTCCCATACCTCTTCACATACAGGAAGCACTAACTATAATTGAAAATGTTAAGAATGTTAATAAGGACACAGTGTTGAGTGGGGATGGATCTGGTGGGATAAGACGGAGTGTTGAATATTAGCACAATACAATGGATGTAATCCTAAAACATGTTTTCAAATATTTAAAACAAGAGGTGACATTTAGAATATTAAAAATAACTTAAAAATATTTAAATTGTTACGCTTTCCTGTATATATTGAAAGTCTATACATTTGTAGTAAAATCAAGATTAATAACCATTATTGGAGAGGGTTTAAGTGGGTAAAGGGATGGTAAAGTTATTATGATTATTATTTTATATTAGTGTTTATACTCAATTTAAAAAGAAAAGTGAGAATTTGAACTGCTTTAGTAGACATTATGTTATCAGTGTAAAGATAATAAAGAAAAAATACATTACTCTAAACTTTAAAAATCATCAAAGTGACATAAAATTTTAAAAATTTTATGTCTGAATAAATTTATAAATTCAGCTACCATGCAGTTAAATCTAAGCTATAAATAAAATCCTCATGTAGAATGTTGGAATGGCTTTGAAATTCCTAAATAATGTGATTTAGAGTTAAAATTCTTTTACACAAAAAACATGCTGAGAATCTGTTTTGTTATGAACAGAAATGTTTCCTTAGCAACAAATTTGTTGTTCAAAAATGTGTTCAGTCTGACACATTAATAATGTTCTTATACTTGTTGTCATGTGTCTTATTTCTAAAACTGTAAACCATTTAATTAAGAACCTTAATTAACAGTCTGCTTAAAGAAATCAATTTTAGTTTTTCACACACTATAACAATACAGAGACATATTCCTGGTAGATTAAATAGATACTTTAATGTAGCATTCACTGGGCTTTTGTTAGTTTTTGTTTTTTATGCAAAAATTCTTTTAAAATCTGTACATTTATCTCTGTTTTGTTAAAATAAAGTTGTTAAAATATTTTAAAAGTATGTTTTTACATAAGAACCAATAGATTTCTTATAATATATGTAACTCTTCTCTTACCTTAGCAGACAGATAAGGTTGTAAGAAACGAACTTTCAAAAAATTTAACCATCTGAGAGGTAAGTGTAATAAAATAGATGTTTTCAATTTCCCTTCCAAAATTGTCCTAGCATGTATAAAAATTCATACAGAAAAAGAGTATCATTCTACCACATAATGGTAACTTCTGAGTCATAGATAATGTTTTTTTATTCAGGGAAATCCGAGTAAGTCTGTCTATAACTAACATGCAAACTATCAGATTTTTAAATTAAAATTCAGTAAATCTCAAATAAACAATAATTTTAATTTTGGTAAATGGGATATTTCAGTGCACATTATTTTATTCCTAAATACATTTTTTTCTGATAAAATACAATTATTTTTGAATTAATAATAGTATTATAATTGATTTCCACATTGTATTTTCTCAATAATAGGTAATAAAATTACAAATGGGATCTTTTAAGAATTCAATCCATTTTATGACATAGGCTGTTGGTGTATCTCAAAGTGATGATTGCCTGTGTAGAGAACACACAACACTGGCTTCTACCCATAGCACTGCATAAATGCAGTGTGGAGCACACAGACTTGTCAACCCAGATTGGAAGGTAGAAGTCCAAGGATCAGAAGACCGAGGTCATCCTAAGCTACAGAGCAAATCTATAAATACTGTGGTGAACTTGAGTCTCTATTTCAAAAACTGTTTATAATAATAAATGCTATGGATTATTTTGTTAGATATATGTGTGGTTTAGATCATTGAGATAAATTTT
Organism: Micromys minutus; assembly: GCF_963924665.1. Lineage (NCBI taxonomy): Eukaryota > Metazoa > Chordata > Mammalia > Rodentia > Muridae > Micromys > Micromys minutus. Next base: position 9,938,820 of record NC_137980.1, read on the forward strand.
GTTATTCTAGTTTATTCATGGTTTGGCATTCATACAATTATTTAAAAAACCTTTTAAGGCTTAATTTCTTAGAATAATTTTAAATAATCACGATTTAGGCAGTCAGTGTTCTGTGCTTTGGCATTATATTGCCAACTGCTGTGCTTTTATGGTGTTCTTTTACAGATTAGCACTTATTTGGCACGGGTTTCTGGATATCAGAACAACAAAGATATATGAATATTACATATTTAAATACCTTATAAGAACTTGGAAATTTATACAAAGTTCTGAATTCTCCAAGTCCAGATATTAATGCTATATCAAGCCCTACTTAACTTCTCTAATGTACATCTTCAGTGAGGATAAAAGAAACAATGCTAACTGTTAAAAAAGTTGATATATAAAAAGGGAGACGATACTCCTCCAATCAGTATACTGTGCTTCAAAAATGTTTAATACTAATTATAATTAAATTAAGTTCTATAATCTGCCACGTGGACCGCCAGCTCCTAAGGTTGAAAAACTGGTGAGTGGGGGATCTGGGCAGCCAGGGAGCAGAGAGATCTCTGTGGAGTGCGCATGCAGGGCGCACCCTTCGACCTGCCTTATCCAGGGACCAGGAACAGAACTTTGGAACTTCTGTTTCCACCCGGCAGCGACTTCAGAGTGCAGAACAGAGCCTGGCCCATCTGCCACATGGACCACCAGCCCCTAGGGGTTGAAAACTGGTGAGTGGGAGATCTGGGCGGCCAGGGAGCAGAGAGATCTCTGCGGAGTGTGCACGCAGAGTGCGCCCTAGGACAGGACTGATCCAGGGAACAGGAACAGAACTTTGGAACTTCTGTTTCCACCCGGTGGTGACTTCAGGGCGCAGAGCAGAGCCCGGCCCATCTGCCACGCAGACCGCCAGCTCCTAAGGTTGAGAGACTGGTGAGTGGGAGATCTGGGAGGCCAGGGAGCAGAGAGATCTCTGCGGAGTGAGCACTCGGGGTGAACCCTCCAACCTGCCTGATCCCGGGACCAGGAACAGAACTTTGGAACCTCTGTTCCCACCTGGCAGCGACTTCAGGACACAGAGCAGAGCCTGGCCCATCTGCCACCCGGAATGGCGGCTTGGCTCATAGAGGCTGAGCAACTGGTGGGTGGAAGACCTGGGCTGCCGGGAGCAGAGAGATCTCTGTGGAGTGCACACAAAAAGTGCACCCCCTGCCTTGCCCTGCCCTGACTGAGCCAGCGACCAGGAACAGAACATTGGAACTTCTGTTCCCACCCGACAACTCTGAGGCATAGAACAGGGCTGGGCACATCTGCCACCTGGACCAGTGGATATCCAGGGACACAGACCAGACACAAGGGAAAGGCAAGAACATAACACTGACAACAAAATGGCAAGAGAAAAGCAAAGAGTATATCCAAAGGGAACCAAGACAATCTAGCAACACCAGAACCCAGCTCTCCCATAACAGCAAACATCGGAATTCCAAACACTCCAGAAAAAGAAGACACAGACCTGAAATCATACCTCAAGATGCTGATAGAGATACATAAACAAGAACGGGAGGAAAAGCAAAAAGATTCAGAAGCTTTGAAAGAAGAAACAAGAAAAACACTCAAAGAACTCAAAGAACTAGAGGAAAACAGAACCAAAGAAATGAAGGAATGGAAGAAAGAATTTAAAACGAAAATTGACACAATAAAGAAAACACTAAAAGAGATAACCCTAGAGGCAGAACAGCAAAAAAAGAAATCAGGAGTCACAGAAGCAAGCATTTCCAATAGATTACAAGAGATCGAAGAGAGAATCTCAGGGGCAAAAGACAACATTGTAAACATAGACAAAACAGCCAGAAAACATACAAAAAACAAAAAGCTCCTAACCCAAATGTCCAGGAAATCCAAGACACAATGAGAAGACTGAACCTAAGGATAATAGGAATAGAAGAGGGAGAAGAGTATCAAATAAGAGACACAGTAAATATTTTCAACAAAATCGTAGAAATAAAACTTCCCTACCCTCAAGAATGAGACAAACACGAGAATAAAAGAAGCCTTCAGAACTCCAAATAGGTTGGACCAGAAAATAAATACCTCCCGACACATAATAGTCAAAACACCAAGTGCCCGAAACAAAGAAAGAATACTAAAAGCAGTAAGGAAAAAAGGTCAGGTAACATATAAAGGCAGGCCAATCAGAATCACACCCGATTTCTCAACAGAGAATATGAAAGCTAGAAGAGCCTGGACAAACATCATGCAGACCCTAAGAGAGCACAAGTGCCAGCCAAAGCTGCTATACCCAGCAAAACTATCAATCACCATCGATGGAGAGATGAAGATATTTCAAGACAAATAAAAATTTACACAATATCTGACCACAATTCCAGCACTACAACAAATTATAGGTGAAAAACTCAATACAATGAGGGAAAATACAGCCTAGTAAAAACAAGAAAACCCCTAAACAAGAAAACTAAAAGAAGAAAAAGACACAGGCACAACTCAACCCACAAAAGCCATAATGGCAGGAAACAGAAACAACTATTCCTTAATATATATTAGCATAAATGGACTCACCTCCCCAATAAAGAGACATAGGCTATCAGACTGGATACATAAACAAAATCGAGCCTTTTGCTGCATACATGAAACTCATCTCAGAGACAAAGACAGACACTATCTCAGAGTAAAGGGGTGGGAAAAAAAACTTCCAAGCACACAGCCCCAAGAAGCAAGCTGGAGTGGCTATTCTAATATCGAATAAAGTAAATTTCCAACGAAAAGTTATCAAAAAAGATAAGGAAGGACACTTTTTACTCATTACAGGGGAAATCTGTAAGGAGGAACTCGCAATTCTTAACATATATGCTCAAAATAAAAAAGCACCCACATTCATAAAAGAAACCCTACTAAACATCAAAAAATACATTTCACCCCACACAATAATAGTGGGAGACTTTAATACCCCACTCTCACCAATGGACAGATCATGGAAACAGAAACTGAACAAGGAAACTGAAAAACTAGCAGAGACTTTGAGCCAACTAGAATTAATAGATATATACAGAACATATCATCCTAAAGTAAAAGAATACACCTTCTTCTCAGCACCCCATGGCACCTTCTCGAAAATTGACCACATAATTGGACACAGAACCAGCCTCAATTGATATAAGAAGATTGAAATACTCCCATGCATCCTCTCAGATCACCATGGTCTACAGCTGGTCTTTAACAACAACAAAGACAACACAAAGCCTAAGTACGCATGGAAACTAAACAATGCTCTGTTAAACAATAGCAGGGTCAAAGAAGAAATAAAGAAAGAAATTAAGGACTTTCTAGAATTCAATGAAAACGAAAACACAACATACCCAAACCTATGGGATGCAATGAAAGCAGTACTGAGAGGAAAACTCATAGCCCTAACTGCTTCCAAAAAGAAACTGGAAAGAGCTTACATCAGCAACCTGACAGCACAGCTAAAAGCCCTAGAACAAAAGGAAGCAGATATACCCAAGAGGAATAGACGGCAAGAATTAATCAATATTGGGGCAGAAATAGACCAAATAGAAACAAAAAGAACCATTGAAAAAATCAACAAAACCAAAAGTTGGTTCTTTGAGAAAATCAACAAGATTGATCAACCCCTAGCCAGACTAACTAGAGGGGAAAGAGAGAGTATACAAATTAACAAAATCAGAAAGGAAAGTGGAGACATAACAACTGAAACTGAGGAAATTCAAGAAATCATCAGATCCTACTACAAAAACTTATACTCCACAAAATTGGAAAGTCTAGAGGAAATGGACGTATTCCTAGACTGATACAAGTTCCCAAAGTTAAACCAGGACCAAGTAAACAATCTTAATAACCCTATAACACCTAAAAAAATAGAAGAAGTCATCAAAAGCCTTTCAACCAAAAAAAGCCCAGGTCCAGACGGGTTCAGTGCAGAATTTTATCAGACATTTATTGTGGACATAACACCAATACTCTCCAAACTATTCCACAGGATAGAATCACATGGAATAATACCTAACTCATTTTTTGAGGCTACAATAACCCTAGTAACTTAACCACACAAAGACCATACAAGGAATGAGAACTTCAGACCAATCTCACTTATGAATATTGAAGCAAAAATACTCAACAAAATCCTTGCAAATCTAATCCAAGAACACATCAAAACAATCATTCATCATGACCAAAAAGGCTTCATCCCTTGGATGCAGGGATGGTTTAATATAAGGATATCCATCAATGTAATCCACCATATAAACAAACTCAAAGAACAAAACCACATGGTCATCTCACAAGATGCTGAGAAAGCATTTGACAACATTCAACACCCCTTCATGTTAAAAGTCCTGGAAAAAACAGGAATCCAAGGTCCATACTTAAACATAATAAAAACAATATACAGCAAACAAACACACAACATCAAACATAATGGTGGGAAACTTGAAGCAATCCTACTAAAATCAGGGACTAGACAAGGCTGCCCACTCTCCCCCTACCTATTCAACATAGTACTGGAACTCCTTGCTGGAGCAATTAGACAGTAAAAAGAGATCAAGGTGATAGAAATCAGAAAGGAAGAGATAAAAACATCACTCTTTGCAGATGACATGATAGTGTACTTAAGTGACCTCAAAAACTCCACCAGAGAACTCCTACAGCTGATAAACAAGTTCAGCAAAGTGGCTGGATACAAAATTAACTCAAACAAATAAGTAGCCTTCCTATACTCAAGGACAAACATGTGGAGAAAGAAATTAGGGAAAAGGTACCCTTCACAATTGTCACAAAAACTATGAAATACCTTGGTGTGATTCTAACTAAGCAAGTGAAGGACCTGTACAACAAGAACTTCAAACCTCTAAAGATGGAAATTGAGAAGGATCTTAGAAAATGGAAAGATCTCCCATGCTCATGGATTGAAAAGATCAACATTTTAAAAATGGCCATCCTACCAAAAGCAATCTACAGATTCAATGCAATCCCCATCAAAATCCCAACACAGTTCTTTATGGAACTGGAAAGATGAATGTGCAATTTTATATGGAACAACAAAAGACCTAGAATAGCAAAATCCATCCTCAACACCGAGAAAACATCTGTGGGAATCACTATCCCTGACCTCAAGCTATATTACAAGGCAATTGTGCTGAAAACTGCATGGTACTGGTACATAAATAGGCATGTGGATCAATAGAATAGAATAGAAGATCCAGAAATGAGCCCTCATGTATATGGTCACCTGATTTTTGACAAAGGAGCCGTAAACATTCAATGGAAAAAAGACAGCCTATTCAACAAATGGTGCTGGTCCAACTTGCACTCAGCATGCAATAGAATGAAAATAGACCCTTTCTTATCTTCTTGTACAATGTCAAGTGTAAGTGGATCAAAGATCTCCACATTAAACCATATATACTGAAACTATTAGAAGAGAAATTAGGGAAAACTTTAGAACATATAGGCACAGGAGAAAATTTCCTGAACAAAACACCAATGGCTCAAGCTTTAAGGTCAAAGATTAACAAATGGAACTTAATGAGATTGCAAAGTTTCTGTAATGCTAAAGACATTGTCAAGAAAACAAAATGGCAGCCAACAGAATGGGAAAAGATTTTTACCAACTCTACATCAGATAGAGGTTTAATATCTAAGGTATACAAAGAACTCAAAAAGCTAGACATCAGAGAATCAAATAACCCTATTAAAAAATGGGGTACAGAGCTAAACAAAACGTTCTCAGTTGAGGAAGATCGAATGGCTGAGAAATATATGAGGAAGTGCTGGACATCCTTAGCCATCAGGGAAATGCAAATCAAAACAACCCTGAGATTCCACCTCACACCAGTCAGATTGGTCAATATCCAAAACTCAGATGAAAACAGATGCTGGCGAGGTTTCAGAGAAAGAGGAATACTTCTTCACTGGTGGTGTGGTTCCAAACTAATACAACCACTCTGGAAATCAGTCTGGTGATACCTCAGAAAATTGGACAATATACTCTCTGAAGACCCAGCTATTCCTCTTCTGGGCATATACCCCAGAGACACCTTAGTACACAACAAAGATATATGCAGCACAATGTTCATAGCAGTTCTATTTATAATAGCCATAAGCTGGGAAGAACCTAGATGTCCTTCAGAAGATGAATGGATACAAAAATTGTGGTACATTTACACAATGGAATACTACTCAGCCACCAGAAACAATGACTTAACCAAATTCTTAATAAAATGGCTGCATCTAGAGAATATCATTCTGAGTGAGATAACCCAGTCACAAAAGAACAGACATAGTATGCAGTCACTGATAATGGGATGCTAACCCCAGAGGCTCGCACTGCCCCAGAACAACTCACAGACTGTATGAAGTCCAAGAAATAATGAAAGCAAAACAAAACAAAACAAAAAAAAATCTTTATAGAACAAGAAAACTTTGACTATTCCCATGGTACATTTTGTTTTACATGTACTTTATCTCATTGTAACTATTAAGTTTTCAATGCATACTACCAAACCTTTAAAAAATCAAGTACTGACTAACAAATATATTCATACAGTTTATGTAAAAATATTTTAAAATCTGAAATAAACTACTGACAAAAATGTATTGTATAATTTTATGCCAAAAATGCTTAAAATCTGTACATTTATCTTTGTTTTGTAAAATAAAGTTGTTAAAAAATTAAGTTCTATAAAATAGTACAATGCATTTGAAGCTGTTTTATTACTTAAATCTTTTCCACCTATGGGTTTATTACATTTCTTTTCATTTTTCCATTTCTTTTTTTATAAGCTTGATACAATTTCAAAAATTATACTTGACTTTAATGTCAAGGTAATGCCTTTCTTGTTGCTTTGGGTAGACATTTCTTTTAATGAAGCATGACTTTTCAAATAAAAATTGGGTAAAATAAACTTATATGAAAATAATTTTTGCTACCATAATGATCTTTCTTTCAACTTCATTAATAAATTTTATAGACTATTCTGTCTTTGAATTCATGTTTTCTTTCATTTCTATTTTAATGCACCCTATCATACTTCATAGTTTAAACAGGATATACTTCTATAGCTTGGCTGTTTAAAGACTTGGTCCCCAGCTGGTTCTGTGTTTTTGTGGAGGTTTATGTAGTACACCATGGAGATAGGAAGTATATCACTGGGAGAAAGTTTTGAGATCATGATATAGCTTTCAGTTTGCTATTTGTCTATGTTGTCATGCCCCGTTCCCATGATGGACTTGTTTTCCTCTGCAGTTGTAAAGTAAAATAAAGTTTCTTTCTTAATTTCCCATTGGTGATTGTGTTTTATCATGGAGATATAAAGTAATTGATTCACACCTATAATATTAGTAAGACACTAGGGCATCTGCGAAGCTGGTTCATGTTTAAGCATGAGCATGATTTTTCATTTTTATCCTGTGATTAAAAAAATCTCAATAACTCATGTGTTAACTGCCAAAGTAACAATGCTATCTCTTGACTAATGGTAAAAATGTTGATAACTAAATATTAAAAGAAGATCTTAGTATCACTGAGGGAATTTTGTTTTCTGGATAATTATTATTTAAATTTTGTTTTTTTTTTCAAGAGCTTGAAGAACAAAAAGATATAAGGCAAAAAAGTTTCACGAAAAGAAATAAGATTTTCAATATATGAATGCTTTAAAATGACTTTTTAATTTATAATTATATAGACAATGCAAATCATAAATAATGAATATGATATAATTTAATTACCTTGTTTATACTATTGCTGTGGAAGAGGTTTTACACATTGAAGCGAGAGTGAAAAAATTCATTCAGAAGAATTCACATGAGGTATTTACACAGACAGGGTGAAGCACAGACAAGTAAGAAATACTAATATCTACTTTAAAAATATAAAACACCTTCTCTTGTTAATTTCTGGAGCATCAGAAGATGAATAGTCAAGTGATTTTTAAAATAATTAGGAATTACAGTTTTGGTTTAAAGTGGACATCGGTTTTAATAAATTAAAATGTAATCAATGGTAGAATTATGAATTATATTATGCATGAAATGAAGCTAACTTATTTCCAATGAAGAAAAACTATACTACCACAAGTATGTAGGAAAATAATAGACTACTCAGTCAGACCAAGAAAACAAATAATTTCACATAGGAAAACTATCAGAAACAATCATGTGGAAGAAATTAAATGGAACCTTTTTTTATTCTTTATTGGCTTCATTATTCTGAACTCTGAGACTGACATAAAAGAATATGTTATTTATAATAGTTTTGCCTCTTTGAAGATAGCAAATTTAGTCATCATTTCTTTAGGTTAGACTCCTGTTTCTCTTTCCTATGCCCCATTCAACCTTCCTTGTTCTGTGATGTCAGAATGTGTGCAGCTCTCCTCCTAATTCCTCATCCTTATAGTTTCGGGATATCTCAGACTCCTTGTAAAGTTCAGACAAATTAGAAATATCTGGTACAAAGACTTACAGTGTAGTTAGTAAATATGTTTCCTTAAAACTCTTTTCTTGACAAAACCAAGGACAATAAGGGGTAAATAAAATTTAGAGTTGACTGGAGCTAAGTCTCAAATCTCTAATTAAGTCAGGCGAACACATCCAGAATGAAGAACATGTTCTTTATGGCCTTCAATTCCTTCAGATTTTCAGGAAATATTAAGTGAGAAGAAGTGTAAGGAACAGAAAGTATAAGCCAAAATGTACATATGTTTGTCTCTGAGAATATAATCTTCTAACTAGTCCATCTCTTTGTCCTGTCTAAATATGTCAATTCAATATAACTGAATTAGTAAATAAATATTATTTTTCTTGAAAATATGTGTTTAAATGGTGAATATTAAAAATATTTAAAATAATATGTATGCAAGCATAAATGTAGTTGTAGTCAAGGAGAAACCATTCATGCACAACATAAAAATAAATAATACTGATTTTTTAATAATAATGAATATGAGTGATTTGTAACAGATTATGACTTTACTTATTAAATATCAGAAAGTCTATTGGTTTTTTTTTGCTAGTTTTCTGCTGCAAAAAATTGTTCCGATTTCCGTACATATTTTTAAAAGTAATAAAATATAGTGGTTTTGAGGGGTGCAAGAATTACCTCACAAACCATACAAACTCAGAACTCACTCAGTCAGGGATAATTTATTGAGCCCCAGTATCAACAGACCACGGCCAGTTCAGTAAGTGAACTATGTTTCTGACTTACAATCCTGTAGGGTTCTGAATCCCAACATCCACAAATATCTGGGCCAAGTAATTTCACCAACAGGATTTCAGAAAAAGGTGATTTTCTTAGAAACATGTCTTTATTGTACATTTATGCTGTATGCATTGGTTGAGTTATTCATATGTGGTAGTGAAGTTACCTTGTCTAAGATTCATAGGTGAACTTGTCTATCAGGATGAGACTTGTTTGACATTCATGTCTCAATTGCCTACCAGGATGTCAGTTACCAATGTACATGTTTTTCTGCCAACTAAGACATCAGTTCCTAAGGAGGTCTTGGGAACTTAAACTTTACTCAACAATTGTCACAGGCCCACGCTTCCCGCCGGTAGGAACAGGCGTGCAACAAACAAACAGATTCTTCTGCAGAAAACCTTTATTGTACAGTACTTTGAGCAGGGGGCTTCTTGAGCAGGAAACTTCTCTCTGAGCCGGGGACTCCCTACCGGGTTCTACTGTCTAGGCAACCTCTCACGCACAGTACCCCACGTGCAATCTCTCTGTCCAGTCTCTGTCCACGCAGGATCTCCCTCAATCTCTCCTATCGGGTCTCTCTCCATGTGGTACCTCTCCGCCATCCCTCCACGTGGGTTCTCCCGAATCTCTCCACTATCTTTCTCTCCACGTGGGGGAGAAATGCACTGCTATATATGCCTAGGAGACTCGTGTCGCTACCTGATTGGTGCGCCCTCCAGTAACTCAATAGTATGCCCCGAGAGTGGGCTATGACGTATGTGGCACATGCGCATTAAGTCTCTTGGCTGGGCAACAGCTCTGTTTGCTGAGTTCTCGGCAGGAAGCGGGCGCCATGTTTGGGTGTGGCACAAACGGTTCCCTACAAATAATTACTCACAGTAGAAGTCTTAGTACACATGGTTTCGTGTAGGTGTTTCTCTTAGGTTGGGGTTTATCCTGGTGGAAGTTTATACAACAAAAGCTTATAAACAGATGGAGGTTACATAAACAAATATATATATATATATATATATATATATGTGTGTGTGTGTGTGTGTGTGTGTGTATATATATAACTATATAGATGTATATACATTAAGTTTTAATATTAAGTGAAGCAGAAGTCATCCTAATCATACATATTTACTTTACTACATTTTATAATAATTTGCTCCATTATAAAAAAATTTATTATTGCTCATAATCATTTTGACACTTTATTTTCAATTGCTTTTAAACTAAAGGGGATATTTATAAGTTTTCATCCTATATGTAGACACACGTGAAAATAAACCTCACATTTGCAATGAATCCCCCAATCTTAACTAAAAATCTGTGTGGTAGATCATATATCTAAATTCATAGATATATGTCTTATATGCTCCCATTAATTTTATTCTGAAGACTTAATTTAAGTAAAGTGTGTTAATTTTTAAAGAGAAGCTCTTAATGATAGATAAAAAGAGAAGAATCAAGTATTTAAAATCTTAGTAAGAAACTCTAATGTAGTCATTTTGTAATAATACAAGCCTGTCAAAATATAACTGAAAACATTTAAAAACTCAGAATCATGTAATGAGCTTCCTCTTAACATTAGTGACTAAAATTCAAAATGTAATTGTATGCCATCAGAATTGCATTAACATCACAAATAGAATTTCTCATAAGTCAGATTTTTTTTAATAAAATGTGTATTTAATTGAAAACACTCAGAATGTCAATAAAACAGCCACATTTTTATTCAATGACACAGTGGTATTCAGTTAACAGGACAACAATTATTTTTTTAGAAACTGCATCAGAGACAATTGAAGATTGAAAAGAAAAACAAAAGAAAACCAAAAAAAAAAAAAAAAAAAAAAACGAAAACCAAAAACCAAAAAACAAAAAAAATAAAACAAAAAAAAACAAACAAACAAACAAAAAAAAAAAAAACAACCAAACTACTGTCATGAGCTGGGCACCAGCAAGAACCTGCTTTAAGTTTCTATGCCAATTTACAACCCCCAGACTGTACCAGGCAATGTTTTTGGCTATTGAAAATGCCACCAGGACAGGGCTATCTAAAGACACATTTGGTAGTGTGTTAATAAAAAAAAAAGGACACTGTACATTTAAAATCAAATTTTACACAGCCTTACATTTCAATTTTTTCTTTAAAGAGAGTGAGTCCTATACAGGGAGTTAATTGCTTTTAATAGACAAGAAAGAAAAAAAATTGTGCTAGAAGCAACTTATTCATCATCATCATCCTCATCGTCTTTATCCTCATCTTCCTCCTCTTCTTCATCCTCTTCTTCCTCCCCATCATATTCCTCTTCCTTATTTTTCTTGCTCTTTTCAGCCTTGACCTGCTCCTTTTTCGCTGCATCAGGTTTTCCTTTACCTCTGTAGGCCCCAATATCCTTCTTGTACTTCTTCAGCTTCCCGTCCTTCTTCTCATAGGGCTGCTTGTCATCCGCGGCAGGCAGTGTGTTCCACATCTTCCCTAGTTTCTTTGTGACATCACCAGTGGATAAGCTTGCCTTTGATTTTTGGCTTCTTAGGAAATCCTTTGCTCCTTTGCCATGTTTAGAGGATTTTCCTCACATGGCACAGAGTCACTCAGTGCCCGCCAGGCTCTCGCTTGTTCCTGCGCTGTCTCTGTGGAGCTCAGTGGACTGCAGTGTCTGTGAGAGCGGGAGCCAGACTCAGACTGTAGAATGATTTTTTTTTAAACGACTTTATTTTACAAAACAAAGATAAATGTACAGATTTTAAACATTTTTGCTTAAAATTATACATTTTTGTCAGTACTGTTTTTTCAGACATTGAAATAATTTTTACATAAAACCATGTGAATATATTTTTTTGATCAGTACTTGATTTTTTTCAAGGGCTTGACAGTATGCATTGAAAACCTAATAGTTACAATAAGCGTAAAGTACATGCAAAACAAAATGCAACATGGAAATAGTCAAAGTCTTATTGTTTTGTAAATATATGTATATTTTTTGTTTTCTTTATTTCTTGGACTTCATACAGTCTGTGAGTTGTTTCTGGGGGAGTGCAAGCCTCTGGGGTTAGCATCCCAATATCAGTGACTGCATATTATGTCTGTTCTTTTGTGACTGGGTTATCTCACTCAGGATGATATTCTCTAGATGCAGCCATTTTCTTAAGAATTTGGTTAAGTCATTGTTTCTGGTGGCTGAGTAGTATTCCATTGTGTATATGTACCACAATTTTTGTATCCATTCATCTTCTTAAGGACATCTGGGTTCCTTCCAGCTTCAGGCTATTATAAATAGAGCCGCTATGAACATTGTGGTGCATATATCTTTGTTGTGTATTAAAGTGTCTCTGGGGTATATGCCTAGAAGTGGAATAGCTGGGTCTTCAGGTAGTACTATATCCAATTTTCTGAGGTATCGCCAGACAGATTTCCAGAGTGGTTGTATTAGCTTGCAACCCCACCAACAGTGGAGAAGTGTTCCTCTTTCTCCGCAGCCTCGCCAGCATCTGCTGTCATCTGAGTTTTGGATCTTGGCCAATCTGACTGGTGTGAGGTGGAATCTCAGGGTTGTTTTGATTTGCATTTCCCTGATGGCTAAGGATGTGGAGCACTTCCTCAGGTGTTTCTCGGCCATTCGGTGTTCATCAACTGAAAACGTTTTGTTTAGCTCTGTACCCCATTTTTTAATAGGTTTATTTGATTCTCTGGTGTCTAGCTTTTTGAGTTCCTTGTATACCTTGGATATTAGGCCTCTATCTGATGTGGTGTTGGTAAAGATCTTTTCCCATTCTGTTGGTTGCCATTTTGTTTTCTTGACAATGTCTTTAGCATTACAGAAACTTTGCAATCTCATTAAGTCCCATTTGTTAATCTTTGACCTTAGAGCTTGAGCCATTGGTGTTTTGTTCAGGAAATTTTCTCCTGTATCTATGTGTTCTAAGGTTTTCCCTACTTTCTCATCTAATAGTTTCAGTGTATCTGGTTTAATGTGGAGATCTTTGATCCACTTACACTTGAGCTTTGTACAAGGAGATAAGAACGGGTCTATTTTCATTCTTTTGCATGCTGAGTGCCAGTTGGACCAGCACCATTTGTTGAATAGGCTGTCCTTTTTCCATTGAATGTTTACTGCTCCTTTGTCAAAAATCAGGTGACCATATACATGAGGGCTCATTTCTGGATCTTCTATTCTATTCCATTGATCCACATGCCTATTTCTGTACCAGTACCATGCAGTTTTCAGCACAATTTCCTTGTAATATAGCTTGAGGTCAGGGATAGTGATTCCCACAGATGTTTTTTTGTTGTTGAGGACGGATTTTGCTATTCTAGGTGTTTTGTTATTCCATATGAAATTGCACATTGATCTTTCCAATTCCATGAAGAACTGGGTTGGAATTTTGATGGGGATTGCATTGAATCTGTAGATTGCTTTTGGTAGGATGGCCATTTTTAAGATGTTGATTTTTCCAATCCATGAGCATGGGAGATCTTTCTATTTTCTGAGATCCTCCTCAATTTCTTTCTTTAGAGGTTTGAAGTTCTTGTCAAGGTCCTTCACTTGCTTAGTTAGAGTCACACCAAGGTATTTCATAGTTTTGTAACGATTGTGAAGGGTGTAAAATGTTTTAATGATATAACTCAAAGGAGATTTAATATATAATTCAAAGGAGTTTTTTTCTGAAAAATCAACAGAATAATTATCCAAAAAGAATAATTGATGTGATCATCTCTGTTAGTCTGTGTCATTCATGTGTGTGTGTGTGTGTGTGTGTGTGTGTGTGTGTGTGTTTGTGTGTGTATAGGTGAGTGATTGAGTGATGATTTGGCTTAAAGCATAAATTATTTGTCATCAAATGATATGTCCACTATTTCTTATGTATACATATGTGTAGATATTCACAAATACATTAGCATATAATTTGTCTCCATGAAATCATATTTACATACAAGGTCCTATATGCATATCTGTGAATTCAGTGAGGTATAGAAAAAATGCCACTAGAAGCCTTTTAAATTCAGACTAGGATTCTAAATACTTGAGTCTTCTTTTTTTCTTATCCTTCAGAGCTTCTCTTTAAAAATTTACACTCTTTACTTAAATTAAGCCTTCTGAATAAAATTAGCAATAATATATGGAACATAAAATTGTGAATGTAGGGATATGATCTATCACAGAGATTGTTAGTCAAGGTTGAGGGTAAAGGAAATTCATTGCAACCGTGAAGTTTATTTTCAAGTGTTTCTACTTATGTGAGGACCATAGTCTGTTTTATGGCAGGATACACACATGGTATGTGGTGTTTGCTGTTGTCTAAAGACATATTTTCCAAATCATGCTCTAGAAGTATGACAGTTTTCACCCCTGGAGCAGAGTTAAGAGGGCATGGTGTTCACAAGTATTGATGGTTGATGTGGGCATGGGGTTGGCTTGTTTAATAATGTACATAATATATTTTGTATTCCTCCTTTGGGAAATGTTCTCTGTGGTAAGGCTATAGGGAAATGTTCTAACTTTCCAGGTTAACAACTCCATGATAATTAGATATAGCAGAATTCTGGAAGGCAAAATTGTATCTGGTGTTCCTCAGCAAAAATGGTGACAAACACTTTGATTTTCAGGCAAGACCTTAATGCTGTGGGAAAGAACTCTATAAATACAAGCTCAGCAATATATAACTTCTCAACTATGCAAAATATAAAGGAGCAATATGAATTATATGAGGGGTTTCTTAGCCTAAAATAACAGAGGAGGTTGCTCTATGAGCCAGCCTGTCAGAAAGATACTAGGGAATGAGGTAAAGAGATTTAGGGAGTGGGGATCACATGGCAAGATTCTACCTAGCTAAAATTATTTGTGCTTACAAAGGCAGACAGATTCCTGAATTCAAGGTTAACCTGGGACAAATCAAATTTAGGTCTAGGAATGGTGTGAATGGAAATCTCATAATGGGAACTCACCAAAATAACTTTATTTTTGTACTTACAAAGGCAGAGAGACCTCTGGTTATTTTGTCATCTTAATAAAGTATACTTGCTGCCTTCTAAGAATCAAGGGGCTAAGTTCATAAAATGCTGATTCCTTATTCAAGGGCAACTAAAATAAATGACTGAATTGATATATAAAAGAGTGGGCTCCAGTCTTGGGCAGAGAGCCTTTTCTCTTTCTTTAGTAGATGGTTGTCTTGCCAGACTACAGAGCCAAGAGCTACAGAGACATGTCTAGGAAAGCTTCTCTAACAAACCACAGAGCTATCACCTTGTTCCCACAATTGATGTCTAGTCATTCCTTTCTCCACCTGCACACACACCTTCCTCAGGAACCCCTCTCCAAGTTGAGGCTTAAAGATGGGAAATGTTCATGAGCCCCTGTTGCTACCAAGGAACACATGGACCTATTGCTACCAAGGCTACCCATAGCTCATGTTGCCACTGTGACCATGTTGATGTGTTTGGATTGTTCTGACACCTAGCCCATGATGTCCCAGAAGGCCATATTTATATCTTTGGTCTGTATTGCCACCTGATACCATACAGAGATCCATGGCCTATGCTGGCGCCAGAAGCCATGTGACACCAAGAGGTTAGTGTGATAGCCAGAAACCATGTGGAAATCTATGATCTGTGTTCCTGATGACAAAGATGCTTCTTTCACAGTGGTATTGATGACCGCAGACTCACAGATAAGAATTAGACATAAAATAGCAACAACAACAATACCTTTTGTGACAACCTTTTCTTACACCCAGAAAAAAAGGAATATTTTTGACAGAAAACCACTGAACAGAACTCTTAAAAATTGTGAAGATGATGCTGAAATGTTGCGTTCCAAAAGGTGATTGTCTCTAGAGGTTGAGGTAGGTATGGGATAATTAAGTTTTCCTTAAGTGACTGGCCACTGGAAGTGTGATCATGCTTCTGTAAGTGTATAGGCAAAACAAATTGGTCTTCTGCTTCTCTTCCTCCTCCTCCTCTTCTCGTTTTTTTTTTTTTTTTTTTTTTTTTTTTTTTTTTTTTTTTTGGAATATATAGTTATCTTCGGTTTAGTGGGAGGGTGTCACAAGTTGGGTGGTGGACCTGGGAAGACTGGGAAGTGAATATCACTGGGGTGTGTTATATAAAATTTCAAATAATTAATAATATAATGGAGACATATAAATATATTCATATGATACAGAAAATAGTGACAAACTGTGTTTACCCCACAATTCAGGAAACATGGTAACATTTATTTTTTAATAGAGGGTAAATTGAAATATTTACCACAGTAAAATATTTATAATTTGTATTTAAAAATTCATTTAAAAATTAATTTACATTTGATTACAAAATAAAAATATGTAATAAGAGATAGTCTGGAAAGTTACATCTATATACTTTAAAGAGAAATGGGATTAAAAATTAACAGGCAAAATTCATCAAACTTCTTGTGTATCAGTGGAAACATGTTGGGTAAATACTTATATTTACAGTGTCCTAACAGAATTAAGGTACTTGGGAATAATCTTAATGAAGAAAACAAAATATTTCTATAAATAAAATTTTAGCAAGAAGATAAAGACACTAAAGAAGACAATAGAAAATGTAAAGACTTGTTCTTTTAAAATGGCTACCAGATATATATGAATTCACTGTATTCTGAGTAAACTTTCTAAGGTCATCTCAACAGTAATAAAGGGATAATGTCACTCCTGAAAGACTTGGGTTATTAAATAGCAATCTTTGGTTGGCAGGAGATAACAGCCTCAAGAATTTGAGGTCAAGAAGATCACAGACCCTTACCATTGTCCTTGTTTCCCCATATTTAGTTACCTAGTAAAGTACTGTTTCAAAACATTCCACTTATTTTCAATTCAGAACACACAGACATTCATCTCAAATTAATCAGGAACTTTCCTTGGTGCTTGTTAGCATTCCCAGGACCTGAAGGTAGAGTGCATAATGAAAGATAGGAAAGAAACAGTTGTACTTACCCTGCATTGGCTTCTAGAAAAAGCAATAATTACTGTCTGGGTAAGAGACTCTCATTTGTGTAATCATGGCATAATTGCTAGGGACTAATCAAGTGCTTTATTATTGCCTTTGAAGCCTATTCTGGAGGAGACAATTTCATGTCTGCTATTGAAATTGTGGCCAAAAGTTCATGGATTGGACTGCTATTGTTATTTTACTAAACATGTATATCTTCAATTCGTTTTCTAAGTTTTTAATCATAGACCTGGGCATAGAGCTGGACTGCAATCAACCTATATCAGAGAAGTTTCATTTTTTGCAGTGGGAATTAGTCAATGCAATGACTCATAACCAGCTGAAGTGCTACCACATTGACTGCATTTTCATTCTTAAGTGGGACATGTTTATTAACTCTTCTGCCTAGGATCAAAAGACATCAGAGGTAGAAAAAAACCATTAGAGGCAAAAGGAACATAGGGGTAAGTCCTGAGGATACATTGCTATACATCACTAAGCCATCATTATAAAAATGTCTTTCAGTAGGTGGTAATTAAACAGAGACCCACAGCTTTATAATGTACTGAGAGTGAGAGTCTTCAGCAATTTGCATATATAGTCAACAAAGAACAAAAAATTTATTATTCATATGGGATAAAGTGTCAATTTTAAATAGCATGTTTTCATAAAATCCCTCAAGCAAGGCTCAGAGATCTATGCTCAAATCAGACCAAATCCCAATAATGCTCATGGGTAGTGAGCACAAACTTCAAACCCTAACTAAAAAGATATTTGCAAATCATACCTGCTGTGAAGAAAAACAAAAGAAACAAACAATCAAAACCAAAATCAAACAACATCTTCCACAGGGGAAAAAAATCAGTTTTCGCTAAGTATATATATAAAAAAAAAAAAAAAAACAAACAAAAATCCCAAACTTTAGGGCAGGCTAGTCAACACAAAATTGAATGTGTGAGTGTGTGTGTGTGTGTGTGTGTGTGTGTGAGAGAGAGAAAGATAGATAGATAGATAGATAGATAGAGAGAGAGAGAGAGAGAGAGAGAGAGAGAGAGAGAGAGAGAGCGAGCATTTTGTCTAGGCTCTGTCCCACAGTTACTTGGCTACAGCCAAGTGTGTTTTATTCACTATAAACGGGAATGCTGCCCCCTCAAGTTCTCTTGCCCTCTTGTCTTTCTGCTCTCTCCCCCCACTCTGTTCTCTCCCCTTATCTCCTTCTCTCTTCTCTCTCTACATGCTCTTGGCCTGCCTCTACTTCCCTACTTGCCTACTAGTCTAGTCTCTCCCCCACCCCCTCTTGCTGACATGCTTTGTCTCTACTACCCTCTTGCTTCTCTTCCCTATACCCTAAGAAAAATCTGTTTAATACTATACCATCTTGTGACTGGTCCCTCAGGGGAAGGAATGCCTCAATATTGGCCTGCAGAGGTGCCCCTCCCCCACACCTGACTACACATCCACCACATATATTTCTTCTCCTCTTATCTTTTTAAAAGCACAACAGTGCACACAATTTTTTGGTAATTTTTATAAAATTAGTGTTGCTTGTTTTCATTTACCATTGTTGTTTTGGTTTTGCTTTGGAAAGGGAAAGTATAACATAAAGTTGAGTTGATACAAAGATTGAAAAAGGAATCAATGAGGGTAAAAAGAGAAAATTAAGTTGAGTGCAGAAGGATATTGGAAGTATCTAGCAGGATTTGGCAAAAAATATTTAAAATATTATATGAAAATTAAGAAAAAATAATACATATTCCAAAGAATTGTTACTTCTGTGAAATGCTAACTTCTAGACATGGTAAGGTTATTGCACAAAGGAACACAGTAAATCTGATTTGTAATTACATGAAAATTGTCAGAAATGTACAGTTTTTTTTAAAAATATATTAATTTAGGGAAATGACTGTTAAGGTTCCATCCCTTATTAAATTGAGATTGGCAATCGATGGCTGAAGAATTGTGGTATATTGTTCTAGAGAGTGTGGTCACTGGTAAGCTAAATTGAATGTCCCAAACCTGTGTACACAATGGCAGGACAAATTGTATTTTGTGGGTGAAAAAGAGGAGAAGAAGAAGGAGGAGGAAGTAGAAGAGAAATGAAGGAGAAAGAGGTAGAAAAAGAAGAAGAAGAAGAAGAAGAAGAAGAAGAAGAAGAAGAAGAAGAAGAAGAAGAAGAAGAAGAAGAAGAGGAAGAGGAAGAGGAAGAGGAAGAGGAAGAGGAAGAGGAAGAGGAAGAGGAAGAGGAAGAGGAAGAGGAGGAGGAACGAGAAGGAGAAGGAGAAGGGGAGGAAGAGGAGGAGGAGGGGGAGGAGGAGGAGGAGGAGGAGGAGGAGGAGAAGGAGGAGGAGGAGGAGGAAAAAAAGAAACAAGAACAAGAACAAGAAGAATCTGCCTAAGTAGCAGATGTGGAAGGAAAATCAAGTTGTGGGTACAGAAGGAAATGACAAGTGGATGTGATAAGTTCAATGGCTAGTTATATGATATTCAAAAACTATAAACTTTTAATATTGGTGCTTGAATCAATTTAAAAAAATACTAACTTTCAACTTACAAGTGCTGTTTATGTAACAAAAGAAAAGCAGCAAAAGAAGAATAAAAGCATAGTTATTAGGGAAAGGAAAGTAATAAAAATCAAAGAACAAAGAAAAATTAAAAGTAGAATAAAAAGAACAAAGAATGTGGGGGTAGAAATGAGAAAAATAGACACAAGGAAATAAAGAAGAGAAAAAAAATAACTTTATTGCTATAAGGATTTGGATGAGAATGGTCCCCATATACTCATAAATTTGAATGTTTGATCGACAGTCAGTGAAACTAAGGAAGATTAGGACATAGGGTCTTATTTTAGTATGTGTGGTGTTATTGGTAAAGCTATACCACTGGGCTGGCTTTTCAGGATGCAAAATTTCATTCTAGGCTCTCATCTTCTCTTGCTGTGTCTCTGTCTATGAATTGGGTCTCTTTGTGCCTCTCTGTGTTTCTGCCTCTCTCTCTCTCCCTCCCTCTCTCTGTTTCTCTCCCTCTCTTCATCGCTCACTGTCTCTCTCTGTATGTCTGTCTGTCTGTCTCTCCACCCCCCCACTCTTGTTT
This sequence comes from Micromys minutus, assembly GCF_963924665.1. NCBI lineage: Eukaryota > Metazoa > Chordata > Mammalia > Rodentia > Muridae > Micromys > Micromys minutus. The sequence goes on from NC_137980.1 coordinate 9,959,066, forward strand.
ATGAATAGGCATGTAAAGCACTCATCACCTGGATCAGTCCCATACTTGTTTGCCTTCTGTCGTAATGATTCTGCAACAACAGATAACTAGCTAACTGATACTATAAGCAAACTCCCAATTAATTTATTTTATAAGAGTGGTTTTGGTTATGTTGTTTAGTTTTTTCTTTTTTATTTATTTTATAAAATATTATAGCTCACAATATTTGTTACATAATAATATGTGATGAATACGCATTTTCCCTTTTTCTTTTTCTTTTTTTTTTTAATAGAAGGATGGAGGTTAACACATTTTGGCCTTCATTTTTTTCAGCTTCATATGGTCTGAGAGTTGTTTCTTCAGTATTCAGAGCTTTCTGTGGTTACTCTCCAAGTATCAGTGACTGCATATCATGTCTGTTTTTTTTTTTTTATGACTAGGTTACCTCATTTAGGATGATATTCTTTAGTTCCACCCATTTGCCTAGGATTTTCGTAAGGTCATTGTTTCTCATAGCTGAGTATTACTCCATTGTGTGCATATACCATGTTTTGTATATATATATTCATCTACTGAAGGATATCTGGGTCCTTTCCAGCTTCTGGCTATTATAAATAAGGTTGCTATGAACATGGTGGAGCACGTGTTTATATTATATGTTGGAGCATTTTTGGGATATATGCCAGAAGTGGAATAACTGGGTTTTCAGGTAGTACTATGTCCAATTTTTTGAGGAACCGTCAGACTGATTTCCAAAGTGGTTGTACCATCTTACAACCCCACCAACACTGGAGGTCATGCTGTTTCTTAAGAGCAATAGAACAGTAACAAATGCACTTTTATTGGAAGAGTAATGGGGCATTGTCTCAATTATAAGTTTCAAAAAATATTACTTGAATTTTAAGTTAAATTTTGTCCAAATTTGTAATGTCTGAGTCAATTAATTTAGTATATAAAATTTTATTATTAAAATACTATCATCTTGGAGCTTTGAGAATTTTGATGCACGCTCGACCATTTTAAATTTTGTTGGGGGTTTTATTTATTTAATCCATTCCATGCTTTGTCTAATTTGTCACATTCTGAGTGCTTTTTATAGGTGAAATCAACACTTTAACTTTTGGATATATCTGTAGCACAAATGAGAGTTATTAAACTTCATATCTCAAGTTATCTCTAAAGAGAATATATCAATCATTAGTCAACAGAAAACAATGTCCTTCAAGTACTTGAATACAGCCTACAAAACCATAAATTTTTAGGCAATTGCATAATGATTTAAAATAACTCTTCAGTATATACTTTGTCTCTGAAAATACATCCATGGAAATCACATAGCACACATTTTTCTTTATTCTGATATTAAATCTCAGGATGCCTTGAGTTAGAAATAATGCAAGTATACTAATTTTAGACCAATGATAATGTTTCTTACAGTCCAGATTATCTAATAGAGTATTGTAAATTACCATGAGAGACAGGGAGAGAGGAAAAGAGAGAGGAAGAAATAGAGGGGGAATGTTTTGAAAGAAGGGTTTGGGCTGCAACACATCAGAGAGGAGGCACTTAAAGACAAACAAAAAATAAAACAAAACAACTACAACAACAAACAAAACCTAGGCTGGTAAAATCAGAAGCTGGATTCAATATTTTATTTGCTTGAAAACATTAAGTTTAGAGCAATTCATTACAGCACGTTAAGGAATCATTTTCTATTGCTATAGTTTGCAAGAATCCAAATGGGAATCCTAGCTATAAATTCGCTTCAAGCAGTCATATTATATAATAGTATTCACCATGTAAGCAAGGAAATGAAATACCTGGATTCTAGAGATTTGTATCAATATTGATTGGAGTCTTTCCAGAAGAACATGTCAGCAAATTTATAAGATAAGAGAATGCAGATATTAAACACTGGCAATGTGCTTGTCGGAAATCATTGACGTTGAAATTAATCAATGGTGCAGAAGTGAACGGAATTATAGCAGACACACAAGATGAGTCTGATGCATTGTACAGATCCATATAACTGAATTATATTACTGAGGATTCAGGGGTTCATGTAGTTCTGTATGTTTATATCATTCTCATGCACATACCATAACAAAAGAATAAAACCACTATAGGAACAGAATAGAACTTTAACTATGCTTTTAAAAATTAATATCATGTGATATTTATGGCGGAGAGGCCAAGTTATATGTTATAAAACCATAGTTCTTCAGGGGATAACAGTATTACTGCAGGCTTAGGATATTAAAGCAAGATTCATGGGAAGAAATTGGGACCAATGGGAATATGGAAACATAATTGGATTTATATTAATGGTAGCTAAAGGCAGGAATCCTGCCATAATTATTTGTTTTTCTAGAAATAGACAGTTACATAGGAATTCTGAAGTATTATAAAATTGTTTGGGAAAAGATCAGACAAGGATGTAAAAAAGGAGACAGAAGAATTCCAACAAATGATGATTTAGTCAGTAGCTTACTGAGAGCAAGTGCTGCATTTTAATCCAGCTGGAAAATTGTTTGAATATGCCTCGAGAATTTCCCCACTCTAGAAAACTGAAGCATTTATCAAAGTCTAAATGCTAAAACGTCTGTGAGGCTGAATGAATTAATTCCAACTGGAAATCAACGTGTATTTCCTGCACTCTGGGCAAATTTTATCATCCAGAAGAAAGCTTGGAAAGATCGTCTTATGCTCACAGTACGGAAACAGTGGGCAGAATGAAACAAAATGACAGATGCTTATGAACAGTGCTGGGGTCTTCAGGATCAACTTCCCCATAATCAAACACCAACCCACATTGTTTTATTGCTGTTAACTCTCTGAAAGAATCACATTTATATTTTTAAAGAAAAGTGCCTTCAATCAGAGAACATAATATGACAGGCAATTGTCCTTATGTTGCAACATTTTAGAGCCTGAGATTTATTTATCTTGTTCTTCACCACCCATTCTTGAGGCTCTGTTCCAGGACACTTCCATGCCAGTTCATTTTATTTGTGAGAAAGGATAATTTATTTCTCAGCACAAAATATATTTAAAGATTCACAACTTCCATCTGAAATATCAAATAAGCCTGAGCTAAAATATCAGATATTTCAAAGAAATCATTCCAACATTCTCACTTTAAAAATAAAATTGTGCTGGTGTAATGAAGCCACTAGAGAAATGAGCAAACAGAAGTGTACTAGATTATTATGTGAAAACTTGACCAAAGCTCAAGTCATCAGAAAGGAAGGAGTCTCAGCTGAGGAAATGGCTTCATGAAGTCCAGCTCTAAGGCATTTTCTCAATTAGTGATTGGTGAGTGTATGCACTGTGGGTGGTGCCATTTCTTGGCTGATCTGCCTGTGTTCTACAAGAAAGTTTATTGAGCAAGTCAAAGAAAACAAGGCAACTAACAACACTCCTACATGGCATCTACATCAGATCCTGCCTTTGGCATCCTGCCTTGTTTGAGTTCCTATCCTTACTACCTTTGATAATGAACAGTAATGTGGAAGTTTAAACCTAATAAACCCTTTTCTCTAAACCTTACATGTTGATTACAGGGTTGTGCTGCAACAATAGAAACCACAACTAAGAAAGAAAGGAAGACTTTGCTTTTGTTTAGTATTTCAGAAGTTTTGGTCTATGGGTAGATGGGCCCATAGATACCAGTCTTTTAGTGAGGTTGAAGAGTGTTGTACAACCATCTAATTCATGGTAGCCATGATATGAGGAAGAGGACAAGAAATGCTCTCAGAAGGACATAGCAGTCAGAACAATAACTAATATTATCTACTGTCTTCATGTAAGATTTGAAATGAAAGCATCTATTACCACAATTCAGTCACATCGATGTATATACCATCAATATAATGATCTCTTTATCAATCAGTGACTAGATCTTCAAATTCATGCAGAAACTTCCCACATAAGGCATATTGCAATATTTCTATTAATTTCCCTTATTCAAGAAATCAGTTTCCATGTGCTTTTTTATATGATAGATAATTAATATCTTTCTATAGTTTTAATCCAAAATTACTCCTTTCATAAGAGATGATGTTATATAGGGAGGTATATAAATGAACAAGAGGCTATATAAACATACATTGGTGGTGCTGACCAGAACTATAGATGATCATTGTCAAAATATAGAATATGAATTTATTTTCCAAATTGACTACATGGACTCCTCAAGCCTTAGTAGCAAATTAATAGGTCTAGATCTAATATACACCGAATGAAATCAGGTTTACTGAAATATGGGTTGATTCAACCTCTGTGATCTACCACTATTTTATTCCACTCATGAATTCTTAAATGACACAACTTTGAGAAGAGAAAACAAATCTCAGTTGACCTCCTATATGTGTTATTCTTTTGCAGATTTGCCAGCCCATAATTTGAGATTTTGTGTGAGAATCAAGACACAGTTTGCCCACTCTTTGATGAGCCAATCTACATGTCACCATTTAGATCTCATTTTTTTCTATAATTCTAATCATAAACAATACAACTCATGAATCTACCTGCAATACTATACAAATCTTCTTTCCACATAACACTGAAAACATTAATGATGCTAAGTGTGTGTACATTGAAGAAAAATTTTAGTCACATTCATTTTAAGAATATTCCTGTTTTGTAGTTGCCATAAAAATATCGATTTGATTCATCTATAAACACGGCATGATATGTTTTTCTTCTATCAGTTGATTATAAACAACAAACCTGTGCCAGCAAAGCTGCAGATTTGAGGTTAGCAAAGTAGCTAAGTGCAAGTAAACAAATGACAAACCACTTTAAATTAGATAATAAATTCTTCTTACTATAAGCATATTTTCCAGCAATATGATAAGAGGTATAAAGTGTAGAATCTATAAAACTGCCTGTTCTTAACCTATTGCCCAACAGGAAGAATTTATCACACATATATGGTTTATTTTCTATTTATGTTCTCTAGACTAACATCTTGATTAATTCCTAATCGATGCTTTTTAAAAATTACATCAAGGCATGCTTTAGTAATTGCTAGGTATGACAGTGAAATATATACTACTTCAGCAGTGCCTGAGAAAATCAAATTAAAATGAAATGCTATTTTGTTTTTTATTACACCCATATCACACCATTCTGAAAATTAGATATGTAACACATAAATCAGAATAATATGTATGATGCAAATTATTTATTTATTTATTTATTTATTTATTTATTTATTTATTTATTTATTGTGTTTCAGTGATGTGTCCTGAAATCTGCTCAATGTTCTGCTACTTTAAGAAGAAGTGATATTCTGTGATATTCTTTTCTTTAGGTCTTTTTAAAACTCTATACATTCTTAATGGGAAAACAATGTCTTAAAATTTTAGAAAGAAATACTAATGCCACCAAAATTTTACATTTTATACTTTAAAATATCTCAAACTTTGATTTATGAGAATGGATTTATATTGTAGCAAATAGGATATAAGTCACTCAAGTGGACAATGTCATAGGAGTAAATGTCTATTGAAGGTTACAGGTCCTATATCATTGATTTGGAGTTTGAATATTTCACTAAATAATTTTTGTAGAAACAATTATTAAGTACCTCAGTAGTTAACCATTATTGTCTTCTTTTCATTTTTTTATTAAATTGGACAAGTATTAATTCTCTTTATCCATAGAGATAGCATGAAGAAATTATAAACAAGAGAAGAAATGATTGTGCATTGGTTGACAAATTTGGGGTTTTTGTGGGTATATTTTGTGACTTAGAGTTTTTGTTATTAAAAAAATGTAGCGTAGCTAGTTATTATCTTTTTAATATAGGAAACATTACAAAACAGGTTATTAATAGCACTGATTTCTACATCATCCTATGTAGGTGGTAAGAAGAAGCAGTTAAAAGGTTAATATAGTCAAACAATTCCAAAATGCACAGGCATTTTTCAGAAGTAATATACAGACCAAAAAAAATTAATGTGAAAAAAATCAGCATATTTCCTACTTTCTGGATGAATTTTTAATTAAAGATGATTGAATATTTAATTTAGTAAATTAGCTAGAAGACCAATTAGAATAATGTAAAAATATACTTACCACCTAATTTTAGAACTAGAAAACAACCAGACTTTACTAAGCGAGTCTCTTATTTTAGAAGTGCAGAGCTAAGCAACAAAATATAATTCATGCAAACTAGCTTATTTATAGAATAACAACTCTGGTTTCCTTTTCCACACTATAAATTATCCTTACCAAATATACAACTTCCTAGTGACAAATATTTGTTAAAATACAAGAAACAAATAAAAATGGAAAATGCATGTCAGCTTTGTCTGAAATACATTACCCTTTGAATAAAATTAAAAATGAAAATATTCTGAGTTTAGAAAATAAAATGTAAAAAGAATACACTTTGTTTCCGTAGTGAAAATGTTTATAATGTACATAATATTAAATGTCCATAATAGAAAGTGAAAATATTCTCAGTTTGACCACAATATGTGAACATAAATCTTGCAAAAAATTGGAAAGTGGCAACATGAAGGAAAATCAACAAATATCGACTCAAATAAAACAATAATTAGATTTAAAAATGATGGGAAAGTTTACAACGGTAATCACTGCATTCAGGTAGTAAGCTGAGAGATAGTTATAAATCCCAATTCATTTACTCTAGCTGAAACCTAATGAAAACAATTAGAAATGATTAAATTAGAAACAACAACAAGGACAAAAACAAACAAACAAAACAAAAACCAAACCCAAATCTTAAACTTCATGGAGATCTATTGAAAACAGGAAAGAATAAAAATTAAAGGTAAGTATGAATCAAGGAATGAGTCCTACTGACTTCTTTAGGTTAGTCACAGGGATGCACTGGCCTTTTGTTTTCTCATCTTGAAGTTAGAGAGAGATTGTCAGTACAGGTCATGTCATTATTACAGAACTTATATTTGCGTGACAGAGCCAGCTGTTTGAGTACAACTCCTCTTTTCTGTTTTTCCAGTAAGTTGAGCTTTGAGTCTGACAGTTATATAGAACATTTTAACCTAAGTGTTCTTAAAAAGATAGAGGATGACTGCTTGCTCTGGTCACAGTAGGAGAAAATGCACCTAACCCTAACCCTTGAGAAACTTTAGGTCCCAGGGAATGGAGAGGTCTAGCATAGGTGGGAGAAACATTCACTCAGGTACCAGGATTGGGGTGAAGGGATGAAGAACTTGGGGAGTGGGGACCAGGTGGGTAGCAACTGTAAAAAAACAAACAGACAATCAAACAAACAAAAGAGATGGGTTCACATATTCATTGCATAAATCTTTTTAGGTGAACATTTTCCCTGTTATAAACCCAAAAGCCACAGAAGCAGGAGTTGCAGGGGCAGTAATGATAAGAATCTACAGTCACATGAATTTTAAGGATAAAAAATATAGAAATTGAAGTTGTGTCAAGAAGAACTGCAGACTTCTTCTTTGTATACTGAGTTCGCAGAGCAAGCCTGTGCTGGTATATGGTCTGTGAAGCTCAAGTTTCAGTTGTTATAAGAACTGGAAGATTCCCATCTAATTACTGTTTCATATAAAGTCCTTCAAATACAAGATTCATATTTTTATCTTCTGAAACTAGAGCTTTCATTTTCTTAATAGTGATGAAGGAAAATAAAACAAACATAACAACATGAACAAAAAATTGTAAAACATTCTTAGTGGGTTTATGCTATTTTTTCATTCATACCGACTGCTGCTGAAGGCAGTCAGTGCTACTCAAATTGCCTGGTTGCTATGGTTCAAGTTCCTAAGTACCCACCACAGTGTTCTGGATTCTGGAATTAAAGACACATACACACACACACACACACACACACACACACACACACACAGAGAGAGAGAGAGAGAGAGAGAGAGAGAGAGAGAGAGAGAGAGAGAGAGAGAGATTGACAGACAGACAGACAGACAGAGAGACAGAGAGAGAGAGAGTTAGACAGACAGACAGACAGAGACAGAGACAGAGAGAGAAAGAGAGAGAGAGAGAGAGAGAGAGAGAGAGAGAGAGAGAGAGAGAGAGAGAGAGAGAGAGCATCTTTCATTTAAGTATGTCTTAAACAGCTCAATGGCTGGGCACTACCTAACTTCCACATTACTAATGCCTCCCCTCTGAATCTCCTGAGTTGTTACTCACTTAAATCTATATTCCATATCTGGTACCTCAGACCCAATTGGGCATGGGGTGGGGACTGGGGTCACACTTTCCCAGGTCTTACATTATTGGGATGCTCTCTATTCTGCAATTTTTATGCCTGAATTTTATTCCTTACCTGGCATGGCATTTTCCTTCCTTTTTTCCTCTGGGTCTCCTTTTCTGGGGTTTGTGAAGTCCCACCTACATCTTACTGCCCAACCATTAGCTGTCAGCTACTATATTTACCAAGCAAAACAAACTGGGGACAGGGACCCTCAGGGTCTTATATGCAGATTCTCTGGTTTTAATTTTTTTGTTTATTTTAAATTGGATATTCTCTGTATTTACATTTCAAATGTTATCCCCTTTATCCCCACTCTTAGCCTCCCTCTCTCTCCACTTCCTTCCATGAAGGTGCTCTATCTCCCAACCATCCTCTCCCACATCAGTGCCTTGGCATTCCCCTAAACTGGAAAAGCATGCCTTCACTGGACCAAAGGCCTCTTTTCCATTGATGCCAGACAATGTTATCCTCTGCTACATGTGCAACTGGAGACATGGGTCTCTCCATGTGTACTTAGTGATTGGTGCTTTAGTCCCTGGGAGCTCTCATAAAATTTTTGGGAACCCAATTAACATAATGCAACTGTTTAACCAAATCCACAAAAAACTATACAAAGCATACCTATCAAATTATGCATAGTTAATTAATAAACAAAGAAATAATTAAAATGAATTACTCAATAGCATTTTGTAGCTAGGCTAATGACTTTTTCCTGTTACACTTTCTAAAAATCTTTTCTTCTATGGGTAAATATATGCTAAAACAATGGTATGTAATGCCATGTTTTTAATATGATTAAAGAGACAAAACATATCACTAGAAAAGTTTGATGTAACTTTGAATATAAAATGTAAATCACCTTGACTGTGTTGTAGGTAATTAATTTTTTTACCAAATATTGGGTGTTTCCCCTTGTGCATGGCTATTGATAATGCCATTGTTCTGGTCTCACCACGACTCCTACAAAAAGAAATAAAAGCAACTAGTGACTGAAGACAAAGACATAACCAGCTTCTCCCAGAAATGATGTCCTTATTGGTTATGCAACACAAAACAGTCAACCTGGAAATCATGTGAATAAAAAGACAAAATTTGACTTACCAAGATGTGTTGTGTGTATGTAACTTGAGTAAAAAAAAATAGGTAGTAACCAATATGGTAGTGGTAAGGGGAGGCAGCAAGAGACTGGAGGAAGGAAATCCAAGAATGGCTAGAGAAAACAAATGGACAGAAAAAAAATGCTATATATTTCTAACCTCACAATTGCTTTAAAATATTTGGGTATTTCTGTACGCACAGCATATATAAATTTCTCTTATTCCTATACACACATCCTGTATACACAAAAGATTATATATTTTTTAACAAACGACTATATGAATAATGTGCTTACAGGTTAAAATGTATGATGAATTTACTGCATTTGGATATATTGAGAAGCAGTCCTCTAAGGGGAAAGTGAGGGTGATTATAGGGAATACAGAAAACTCAGAGACAGAAGTAAGAAATCAGCAGGTCTGCAGGTCTATAACAAGCTACCACTGGATGTATTTCTCATAGTGTTTATATCCATTATAGTGACATATGAAACAAAGTACTGAGCTCTCAGAGACAATTGCCTACATATATAACATATCTATTCCCATCCAGAGCCCCCCCCCCCCGTTCTTTCACCAAAATGAATATACCATTCAGACCCTAGATGTGAGCTTCAAGAGTGGCTCTGATTATCAATCCATGTGCCAGCAGGCCAGAAAAATCTGGCAACAGGTGTGGCCTGCCTTGACTCTGCCCAACAGGTAGGCTTTCACAGAAGCAGGCAAACATGGCTCCTGACAGGAATGCAGTGAGTTGGCCCCACCCAGCATTGCCTAAAATGTTTTGTAGAGCTGACTATACCTCTTACAAGAAGCACTAATTAGTGGAGTAGTCTGCATACCTAGCCTGGGCAGCAGAATAAAGCTGTGGTGTGGTGAGCTGTCCCCAAGGGCAGTGGGAGAGTTGTGTGGGAGAGCTGACCCCACCATTAATCTATAGTGGGGGACATAGATGCAGAAATGATGTCCCTGTACCTCTACATCTCTTTTGGTCTGGAATGTTGCCCACAGGGTCATGACCTCCAGAGAGCCAGTCCTGTCTGTCACCAGCTATAGCACTAGGGAGAGTGGACACTTCACCTCACCTGGGTAGTACAGGAATGCTGTCCCTGGTTATAGGGAGCAGGTGTGCTGTGCGCAATTGTTTGAAGCCTGGGTGTGAGAGCAGACAAGCAGGAGAACTGCCCATGGTTCCTGCTGATGGCAGCATGGATTGTCCTAATCAGAGCAGTGCTGGAGCTCTACCCTGATGGTACAGAAAAGGAAGAACTGGTACACTGACCAGTTCAACTAACATGCAGGTCGAGATGCCGGGCTTTAAATTGGCTCACCCAAACATCTATAACATCTGTGAACTGCTAGACCACAGGAAAAGGGCAATTCCTGCTCATCCAAAGCTTCAGAATTTCCATGACACAAGGGCAACCACATGATAACTGAGAGAAAAACTAATGAAGATCCAATATTGATTATGTTACAAAAGGCAGAGGTCATGAGCCAGACCAATGTCTCATTGCAATGAACATTTTAAAGTAAACACATGTATGTAGAGGGATACATCTGAGACACAATGAGGTGCACTACAGCTTACACTGTTTTCTGTGTTTTGCAAGGTAGGTTGCAAAGGTGAAGGGTGGGTACGAAGGGATGGGGAGATGAGAGGGACTACTGTGTGTCAAGTAAAATTTACAAACAATCAACAGCAAAGATTTATTTTAAGAGACTTCATAAACAAATATTTTATATTTTATTTTTATATTTGCTTCCTTTGGAAAAAAATGTTTTCTTTCACTTTAAGAAGTAGTTTGAATTTAATACAAACTTTAATACTTTTTTAATTTTGTGTCTTGGAAAGGCTTATAGGAACTAAGTTCACAGAGAGCACTTCAGTATAACCTTTGCATCTAGAGGTTTCTTTCTATGCAAATGAGTTTGCAGATGCATGACTGAACATTTTTCCCTACACCACAAACAAATTTCTTCCCAGAACAAATGGCAGCTGAGGTCATTATGTGCACAAACTTCTTACTTTTCAAAGCACACTCTTTTATCCTTGTGCATTTTATGACATGCAATATTTGCCTGGAGATACTATTCTCATATTCTCATCCATCTTCATGTAAACAACTCATTCATGCAGTGAGCACTGAATACTGACTGCACACACACACACACACACACACACACACACACACACACACACACATATATATATATATATAGCAACATATATTCTTGTCATCTACAGTGAGTAACTTTCAGTCCAATTACCACAAAATATTCAAACGTTGGTTTAAAGGTTAGGTACAGAGTCTATATATATTAACTGCTGAAGTACATATATTTCTTGAGACATCTCAAAGTCTTTTTTTTTTTACAAGTGGGGTGACAAGTTTGGTATGCAAAGTGCTTAAGATATCTGCTGCTGTTCTTTGGTCTCAAAAGTTTCTGTGCCATCTCAGATGAATGTAGGATAACCTCTGCAAGACATAATTCCTTCATGTAATATTTGCAAGAAGAAACAAAACAAGGGTTCTGAGCCAAATATAGGCAAATTTCACAGAACCTTCTATACTGATTTTTAAAAAGAATATCTTTAATTATATTATAATGTCAAAAGTGAAAATAAGTATATGTGTCTAAAATAATGACTTTTAATATACTATTTAAGAAGTCATACACATGTAGTTTTGATTTTGAAAGAAATTATTTAAAAATCATTTTGTACCGAGTATAGTTGCGTACCTTCAATATATAAGGAGATATAACCAGAAGGACCATGAGTTTCAGGCACACTTGCACTATATATTAAGTATCTACTTAAATGTTCATTTTAATAGAAAATCTTTTAAAACTCATCATCATTATTGTTTTCTCTCTGTGTGTGTCTGTGTGTGTGTGTGTGTGTGTGTGTGTATGTGTGTGTGTGTGTGTGTATGTGTGTGTGTGTATAAGGATACTAAGTAGTTTGTCATAGCATGCATTTAAATGTTATTTCTTCTGAGGATTCTAGAGAAGAACTCAGGCACCAGTCTCACATAGAAAGCAACTGTTTTTACCTGCTGAGTCATTTCTTTGACCCGAAGGAGTAACTTCTAAAATTATAAAATGGAAATTGCAATTTGTTACACTGACATTTATGTCAAATTCTCTGACCTCTTCTGTGATTGAAGGGCAGGTGTAACATATATTTCCAGGATCAAATCACACATTTCACTTTGAAGAGTCTATGTATTACTCTTCTTAGTGAAAATTATAAGGTGCAAATGAAGAAGTTTAAAAAGTGCAACCTCCAGATTACATTCCTTTAACATTGATGTGGTAGATACAGATAAAACCTTTACAGAATTCAATAGAATCTTTACCAGTAATTAAAATTTCTCATACTTATTTAGGATAACTCTTGACTTTTGATCCAGTTAAACCATTGTCAAGTGACAACATTTAGAAAGATGATATAACTTACATGCTGTAAAACATATTGTAGGGAACGGTCTTATAGAACTAAACTCTGAAATTTGTACATATGAAAGTCAGTTGCATATGAACATGAATAGAATAATGTAAGTTTTATATTGTTACCATAAGGTTAGTGTGGATTGCTGTCTATGCACAGATGAAGGCAGGCAACAGATAAGGCTAGAGCCTGTGGTTGGGCAGAAGAAAAGAAAGGAAGGCTGAGAGTTTTAGAGACAGAACAGAGAGACAGAGAGATAGAGAAGAGAGTCAGGGATGAGATGACGAAGGAAGAGGACAAACCAGATACACATTACTTGAAATAGCCACAGGTAGCTAAAGGTATCATAGAAGAAGAATAGAATAATATAGAGCAGTTTGCTCCATCTAGTTCAGCTTTGTTTATATCAACTGAGTTTTGGGTTCTATGAGTGGGCATTTTGGGGATTGAAAATTTACTGACATAAATCTAACTGATATATTACTAGCCTCTTGTTTTCATTTTATTGGGTTGCAGGGGTTTGTGACACCTAGCCACATGGACATAATCATGGTGGTGAGAAGACTATCACACCCAGAGAGCAGCCAAGATAGTGTGGTTTGTTTTTAATAATTACATGCTACAAGTTAGGGTTGGAGTACTACTCAGCTATTAAAAACAATGACTTCATGAAATTCTTAGGCAAATGGTTGGAACTAGAAACTGAGTTTCTACATCCTGAGTGAGGTAACCCAGTCACAAAAGAACACACATAATATGCACTCACTTATAAGCAGATACTAGCCCAAAAGCTCAAAATACCCAAGAAAGAATTGAAACTCAAGAAAAGAAAAAAAATAAATAAATAAGGAAGGCCAGAATGTGGATGCCTCAGTCCTTCTTAGAAGGAAGAAGAAAATATTCATGGGGGGAGGTAAGGGACAAATAGAAGAGCAGGGACTGAAGAAAATATCACCCAGAGACCTCACCCTGGTATCCATTCAATATGCAGCCAACAAACCCAGTCACTATTGCTGATGACAAGAAATTCTTACTGTCAGGAGCCTGATATGGAGACGATTTCAGAGGCTCTGCCAGATGAAGATTATTCCAGGTAACCATCGGACTGAACAGCGGGACCTCAATGAAGAAGCTAGAAAAAGGACTAAAGGAGCTAAATGGGTCTGCCGCCACATGGGAAGAACAATATCAACCAACCAAACCTTCCGGAGCTCCCACGGACTAAAACACCAACCAATGAGTACATGTGGATTGACCCATGGGTCTAACTGAATATGTAGCAGAGGATGGCATGTCTTGTTGGGCATCAGTGGGAGGAGAAGCTCTCGGTCTTGTGAAATCTTGTTTCCCCAGTGTCTGAGAATGCCAGAGTGTTAAGGTGTGAGTGGGTAGAAGCAGGAACATCCTCATAAAAGCAGGGAGATGGGAATGGAAGCAAGGAATGAGGGAAGAGGGAAAGAAGATAACATTTGAGATATATATATATATATATATATATATATATATATATATATATATATATATATATACACACATACATAAAATATACAAAAAAAGAGTTAAAAATACAGTTTAGTACTAAAAGATCAAGATATGTATAGTGAAGCAATAGCAAATATATGAGGATTTAAAAAGCAATATTAATAGTAGAATAATTTTGTAAAAATACATATTAGTATTCTAAAATAATATCAAAATATTTTTTTCAAACATTACATAATAAGGTTATTAAAAGATAATGAAGTTATAAATGTGTACAGATGTAATAGCTAATTTATGAAGGTATAGTAACCAAATATTTAATGTGTCTAAAACTAGTGGGCATTCAGAATTCTTTAATATCATAAACATTCCTCCAATTGAAGTTCTTCCATCTTTGAAATGTCTCATAGGTCCCCTTATTCTGAAAATTGCACTACATTTTATTCCTGGTCAGAGTTAAATGAATCTTAGTAATTTTTTAGTAATCATGTTGCTATATTAGAGCAGTTGAATAGTTTCTGCACATAAGGAAAATGCTATCCTATAACACATTCATGTGAGTCCAGAATTTTTCTACTCAGGCAGCAGTTGACTTAGAAAAGGGTTAAAATTTCTTCTTTCTTTCTTCCTTCCTTCCTTTCTTTCTTTCTTTCTTTCTTTCTTTATTTCTTTCTTTCTTTTCTTTATTGGTATTTCAGAAGGCTTTTTTTAAACCCCGTAAATGCTATTGTGAATTTGAAAGAATAATTAGAAAAATTTAACTAAGTTATGATTCTTAGTAGTGTCTTCATTGAGAAATAAAATACAAACATCATCAAATTGTATCATTGCAATCATTTAGAGCAGTTCAAATTTATAAGAAAATCAAAAATCAGTATGGAGTCAAGGGACTGAAAATGATGGTATCAAAAGATGGTAGAGTAAGTTAAGAAGGAAGTGAGGGAAAAAAGAAGGAAAGTAAGGAAAGAGGAAAGGAGGGAGGGGGAGGGGGAGGAATAGCTAATGAAAGGAATGAGGAAATGAAAGAAGGGAGAAAGAGAGGAAAATGATAAACTAATGGGAGAATAAGGGAGTGGAAAGGATACTACTTCATAGAAAAAGAAATACATGAATCTCCATGGGTTTTTTTTAACAAAATGCCAATTATCTGTGAGAAATATAATAGTTGATATCTTACCAATTGAGTAAATAGCAGAGATTTTTTTGTTTTGTTTTGTTTATTTTTTTTAACAGGATAGGTTTCTGATAGTGTAACTTTTCAGGTAAAGTGTTTTAAAAACAAATCAAAAAGGATTTTACATAATGGCACTGAATATTGAATAAAAGAGATATTGTAGATCTGGCTGACCTACAGTGACAGTGAAAAACTTCTCATATCAAGAAAACAAATGTGCTTTTGTTCCAAGATGTAGAAACCACAGTACATAATGAGGATTAACAGTTCCAGAATAAAGCTATTCAAGGAAAGCAAAGCATGAATAATCACCAGATGGCTTGCCATTATCTGGCTCTTGACAAACTGGATTTAAACAAATATATAAAGGATTTCAAGAGATTTGAGAAAAGCTATATTATAGCACAAATTTATATAGATAATTAATTTTAAACAATGATAACAATGTGAAAATTATATTCTGATTTTTTTAAAGTTTGTTATTACTATATTAGGAACAGAGGAAGACCTTCTTTATGTATGGGTAATGATGCTAAATAAAGAATTCACTTAATACAGCCAGTTAATCCTCCTCTGGGGCTTAGCACTTCCTCTCTGCTTAAGTTTTGCTGACTTTAAAAGGTTCTGCTACTTTTTTTTTTTTTGTGTTGCTTGGTATTTAGAAAAGCATTTGTTGTCACAAACTTATTGAAATGAAGGGTAGAAAATATTTTAAATTTCAATTTTAAATTAAAACTAACTCTAGAGCCTCCCTAAATTTATGATATTTTCAATATTCACTATATTAAAGCAGCAACTATATAAAACATTATAAGCTATAATTGAGTAGATGAGGTAAAAGCAAAGTGGTGAGGAATTAATTCTTATTCTTGTAAAGATTCTTTTATTATTACATATTTTATTAAAGAATTAAAGAAAATATCATGAGTTACGTTAGTCAGTGTCATAAAGGAAGTATAATAGTCCTTCAGATTGTTGTCATATGCTAGTCACACTTAAGGTTCATAGATGTTGCAGCTATGAAGGGCAATTCATTGCCTCCCTCACAATCCTGAATAGAAAAATTTATGTACATTTCCCCTGGGCCTTATTTCCAAAGTTCATAACCTGTATCCAGGCTTTGAGATGCACCCAAGTACAAAGGCAATGGACTATAATGTTTTACGTAGGCATTCTGATGGACCTAAATGAGAACCCAAAATACTGTTAAATATTTTGATTTTATTTATCTAGTGATGTTTTATGTAGAGGGTAGGGAACACACACACTTGTTGAGCATGAAGGGCACACATTGACATTTATAGCTCATTTACCAAGTAGGATCAAAGGTTCAATATCTGTGTTCAGGCATGACGGCAAGCACCTATATCTTTTGAGTCATGTTGCCAGTCCTTACAAGTTTAAAAATATAAATTGATTTAAAAGTAGCAGCACTTTCGTGAATAACATTTAGCACAGTAGATAAAATTGACCTTTTAAAGGCTGTGAAATATAATATTCTATTCATAGAAAAGTGACCTAATTAAACTTGGGATGGAACAAATCCATATAAATGGTTAGCAGAAATGCTTTTGGTGTTAATAATGGTTACAAATCAGATCATTAATGATTCTATGTCTTAATCCTTAAACAGCAAAATGATCTTTTACTTTAGGCCACACTATCTAAAGTATTGTCTAATGGTTAGATCACAAACTATGATACCTTCATCCCTAGCTTAATTATAATATTTAATATTTGAAAACATGAATAATAAGCAATGTGCCTTTATTTACACTTTTCAAAACCATTGACTTTATGCCCTGCCGCTTCACAAGAAATGTCTTTTCACAAATTCATTTTCCAAGGTACTTGTATGGAGATTTGTCTGTGTCATAAATTATGAGTTTATTAATGAAAGCCATTTGAACACTGAAGCTCCTAAGTCATTGTTTAACATATACAACATATTGAAATACTTTCTAAGTGTATAAGAAAATATTATGATATGTAAAGAGGGAAGTAGGAAAGACAAAGAGAAGATATAGGGGTATTGAATAAATCTTGTCAACCTGAGCATTTTATAATATGATATTGTGAATTTTCACCAATGTTTAATACATGTAGTAGTAGCAGAAAATTGATTAATTAAAACTATCAGCTACTATTCAATATTAATGAAATGATGTGACGTACCATGAACAATAAACCCACCATGCTACAAAACCAATTGTTAAGCTTCCCCTGAGTGTAATACTAAGATCTATGAAAAATAATCAATATTATGCTTTTCAGGGCATGATTATTGTAGAAAGAATCATATATAACTCCAATATGAAAACATTGTCACCTAACTACCACCACTCTCTTAGCCTGATGTATGAGAAAATTGCCAGCTAAAGTTTGGTAAAGTGTAATATAATATATTTACTCTATTTTGTATAAGTCTGATATAATTCCATTGTTTTTATTGTATTACATAAATGTAGACTACTAAAACATTTAAATGTTTACCTCATCAATTTAAAATATTAACATTTATATAAAATATAGCACTTTATCAATTACTGTACATTTAATATACTTATACAATGTATTTTTATCAAATTTATCTTCTTCTGCCTTAGTTACTCACTTAGTACTATGAAGAGTCACCACGACCAACTCTTAACAGTTAAGAATTTAGCTGAAGGTGCGCTTTTAGTTTCAGGGCATCAGCCCATTATCAAAACCACAGCGAGGAAGGCTTGGTAATGTAGCAATAGCTGGGAGTTTTACATCTGGTTCCACAGGGAGCAGCAGAGAGCAAGAAACATAACAAGTATCTGGCATGGGCTTTGGGAATCATGAAAGCCCACACCTAGTTATAAACATGCTCCCAAAAGGCATCTCTTTGTCTTTCACACAATGTTAAGCATCAGAGGACAAAGCAAGGAAATATATGAGCCTAGGGTGCCACGTTCTTTTCTTTTTTTATATATAATTTTTTACTATCTCTAATCATTTTTATAGTCCAGGTATTATCTCCCTCATATTCTGCCTTCCCCTACAGTTCCTCGTATTTCCTCCCCCACCCCTACCCCCATCTCTAAGAGGATGTCTCCACCCCCACAATCCCCCAAAACCCACCTATTCCTGGGGCCTCATGTCTCTCAAAGGTAAGTACTACTTCTCTTACTGAGGCCAGATCATCTGTATCAGTGATAATAGCCAGGGACTGTGTACCAGCAAGTGTATGCTGTCTGGATGGAGGCTCATTATCCAAGATATCTCCAGAGTCCAGGTTAGTGGAGACTTCTGGTCTTCTTTTGGGGTCGCCCTCCTCTACAGTTTCTTCCAGCCTTTCCCTAATTCAGCCACATGTGTCTCAGACTTCAGTCCAGTGGTTGGGTTTAAGTATCTTCTGTCTCAGGCTTTATTGTAGCAGCTTAAATAAAGCAAAATAATTTTGCTTTATTGTAGCAACCATAAAATAATTAAAATATCTCTACATTTTTATTCCTTGATGAAACCATCCTATATAACTATCTCCAATTTCTTTAAATTTATTGCCTCTATATTCATTAAATGTTATTACATACACACGTGTATACACGTATCTCACCACACAGCTTCCCACTTGTGAGATGATCAAGGATGACATCAGTGCAGATCCAAAGTTGTCTATGAAGGCCCTGAAGACGCCACTTTATAGAGAGAATTACAGGCCTTTGGGAAAATCTGGGAGTATGAAGGTTGTTGTACTTTAGGGAGAAACACATGAGTTGGTTGTCCCCTACCCAGGAACTGTCCTGAAAACATATATACAAGTAAGATAATATAATAAGAATGTATTAAATTTAAAATTTATATATTTTAAAAATAAGTACGAAACTGAAATTGAAAGGCTGACGTCAAAACTGGACTACTTGTCCTTAATTTATAATAGTGTATTTTAAAAAATCAAATATAGTCAAAATCACATCGCATCAACACCAACAGGATTAAATAAAGTTTAATTACTATATCCTTTGGAGTAGTAAAAATGGTATTCTCAGATGTATTTTGTATTTTTTTTTCTTTAAACAATATGGTGTTTTCTGTTAATCCATCATGCAGAAAGACGGGAAAAATGCAGAAGCTTATAGATTTGTGCATTTTGATTGTGTATTCTGAGAAATCATTGTTCTCATTGGTAATCCATGAATTAACTATTTGCCTAACAATGCTTGCAAAGTGCAGCAGTCCTTTCTGTTCTAAAAGGACATTTCTCTTTTGGGTTATCCCTATTACAGTGCAGCCAGGCTCTTTATGCTCATAAAGAAGCAAGCTGAAGTTTCAGGTAAAAATTTCAGTTTCCAATTTATATCTATCATCAAATTCTACCACCATTGAAATGTACTGAGACTCTGGTAAGATTCTATTGACCCAAATTAAATATGTAACTATCATTAAATATAAACTCCTACCAACATATGACTAGTAAATTAAGACCTTAACTTATCCAAATAAATTTGAAAACGTACAAATTCTATTTTGTCAATATAACTGAACAAACCAGTCAAATATTAAATTCATCTTATCTACTATTGTCTAGGTTTTCTTGAAGTTACATTTTACTCAAGCAATTTCAATAAAAAAGAAACATTGTTTTTCTGTTTGTTTCTGCAGTTGAATTACTCCTTTCTCTATTATTTATGAAAGTCGCCATGATTAAATAATGTCTACAGTGAATAAAAGCATTACTTCTCTTCACTAGTAATACACATTCCTTGAGAAGAAAAGCACTGTTTCTTATTGAAGTCTATGAATCATGTTTGAAGAAGGAATCTGGAATGTACATAGCTTAATTTGTCATTTCTTCAGTTAACAGTAACTACTGGCTCAGATTCCAAGTTTTGTT
The DNA here is from genome assembly GCF_963924665.1 of Micromys minutus. Taxonomy (NCBI): domain Eukaryota; kingdom Metazoa; phylum Chordata; class Mammalia; order Rodentia; family Muridae; genus Micromys; species Micromys minutus. Next base: position 9,979,343 of record NC_137980.1, read on the forward strand.
ACATTTTTGAAGTCTTATAACATACATGCTTTCATAAAAAATTCCAAATTATTAAAGATTTATTGATTTTGGAAGTCAGATTTTAATTGTAAAAATGTTCATTTAGAGGAATTATGGACTGGTAGAAATATGGTACTAGATAGAAAATGCATTCTGAAATGTAAGAAATTGACTTCAGGAAATGTACCAAGCTAATGTGTCTCAACTTTGCTAATGACAGTGAGTCAGGCTATCTAACAAATTGATTAGGGTAGGCACATCATTTTGCAGGGTATAAGAACAGAGCCTACATGACATAATATTTTAAATAATCCTTACATTAGGGTTTGAGAATTTAGTTAATGAAGCACCAAAACCACATGTGTACCTGAAGCTCTTTGGATTTTTACATGTGCTTAAATGCTTATTACCTACAATCTATTAATGCATACTAACATTAAGTTAATTAAAACTCATTTTAAATCTTATGACACTAGACTCTAGATTGAAACTACACTGAATAACTGCTACTAATTTGTAGGATGCCATATTGTAGGGATTTAATTTTACAAATGATGAAACTCTCTGATTATGAATAGAAATAAGAATACTAGATACAAGAGGAATATAAACTATTAAATGTTTATGGTGATTTGATATGCTTGGTCCATGGGAAGTGGACAAATTAGGATGAATGAATTATTTAGACGAGGTGTAGCCTCATTGGCAGACATTTTTCACAGTGGAGGAGTGACTTTGAGGTCTCATATTTATGTTGAAGTCTAGCCAGTGTGATCCAGACATTCCTTTTGGATGCATGTGGAAGACAGTCTCTATCTGGCTGCTTTCAATCCAAGACTTAAAACTCTTAGCTTCTTCTCTAGCACCATGTCTGCTCAAACACTGCTATGCTTTCGGCCATGCTGATAATAGACTGAACCTCTGACACTGGTCACTAGCCCTATTGTTTTCTTTATAAGAGTTGACTTGGTCATGATGTTTTTTCACAGCAATGAAACACAAACTAAGACACTATATTTTCTAGTACCTGCATCAAACAGAATAGGATCAGCATGAGTAAATTGTGGCATTGCAGTTTGCCATAGACAGTGACAATTATCAGAAACAGACTTCCTTCTGTACTCAGTAGCAGATGTTGCACATTCTGAGTAAGCAGCAATATTAAGACATGGTTGCTCTTTTTCTCTCTTGCTGTGTTGCTTTCTCTTGCTGTGTTGCTCTCTCTTACTGTGTTGCTCTCTCTTACTGTGTTGCTCTCTCTTACTGTGTTGCTCTCTCTTACTGTCTTGCTCTCTCTTGCTGTCTTGCTTTCTCTTGCTGTCGTGCTCTCTCTTGCTGTCTTGCTCTCTCTTGCTTTCTTGCTCTCTCTTGTTGTCTTGCTCTCTCTTTCTGTCTTGCTCTCTCTTGCTGTCTTGCTCTCTCTTGTTGTCTTGCTCTCTCTTGCTGTCTTGCTCTCTCTTGCTGTGTTGCTCTCTCTTACTGTCTTGCTCTCCCTTGTTGTCTTGCTCTCTCTTGCTGTCTTGCTCTCTCTTGCTGTGTTGCTCTCTCTTACTGTCTTGCTCTCTCTTGTTGTCTTGCTCTCTCTTACTGTGTTGCTCTCTCTTACTGTCTTGCTCTCTCTTACTGTGTTGCTCTCTCTTACTGTCTTGCTCTCTCTTGCTGTCTTGCTCTCTCTTGCTGTCTTGCTCTCTCTTACTGTCTTGCTCTCTCTTGCTGTGTTGCTTTCTTTTACTGTGTTGCTCTCTCTTACTGTCTTGCTCTCTCTTGCTGTCTTGCTCTCTCTTGCTGTTTTGCTCTCTCTTGCTGTCTTGCTCTCTCTTGCTGTCTTGCTCTCTTTTGCTCTCTTGCTATGTTGATCCCTTGCTCTTACCCCATTTTCTCTTCTCTCCCCATTCCCTTCCCCCTTCTCTCTCTGTGTGCTCATGGCCAGCCTTCACTTCTCTATTCTCTTCTCTGCCACTACTACTCTCTTAATTTCCCTCATGACCTCAATAAACTCTATTCTATACTATACTGACCTGCGGCTCGTCCTTCATGGAGAAGGGATTCACAACCTGGGTCTCACAGAGGCATCCTCTCCCCCCACATGCCTTGATCCAACTCCATAAGTCATATCCTCCTCCACAATCTCTTCATCTTTTTCCTAACATTGGTGCTAAAACCTGGGGCATCAAAAAATAAATAAAACAACAACAGCAACAGCAAATACCCAGTCACAGTTCCCTCAGTTGGTTGGTTGCAAGGGATGAAATGAGATAATCATATTTTATAACATTTAAATTTAATACCTCATCATTTTGTCACATTAACAGAAAAGAGTTAAACCATTTCTGTTAATTAGAGTTTTTATTATTGCAATCAAAAACAATGGCCAAAAGCAACTTGGGGGTTAAAGAGATTATTTAACTTCTTTTTCTTCATTATAGTCTATCAGTTAAGGCAGTTGAACTACTCAAGGAGGACAGGAACCTGAAGGCAGTTGCTGATGCAGAGGCTTTGATGGACTGGTATTTCAGTAATCTTACTATTTTAGGAGGCACTTGGACACTAATTGAGGTTCTGACCTCTTATATTACATTAGATCAGAACAAAGTGACAAAACTTAACTGGCACAACATTAAATAAAACCATTCATTAAATGAAATGCAAAATTTTAAAAATTAGTTAAAGAGAACAAAATTAGTCCTTAAATTACAAAAAAAAATTTAGGTAAACAAAAAATGCCCTATAATTCAACTCGTGGTATTAGTACTGCCACACTTACTCTACTTTGAATGGGTGAAAAGAATCATCAACCTTTATAGTAACTGAAATGAAATTAGGAGAAACCAGTGACTTCCTTCTCTCTCCCAATTTGGATTGAAGCATCCTCACTTGGAGCCTTCCACTTGTTAACATTCTTGGGTTCTGTCAATTTAATCCTTGTATTCTGGGTGTTTTGGTTAATATCCACTTATTAGTGAGTACATATCATGCATGTCTTTTTGGATCTGAGTTACATTGCCCAGGATGCCATTTTCTAATTCCATCCATTGGCCTGAGAAACTCAAGATGTCCTCATTCTTAATAGCTGAATAGTATGTCATTGTTGTAATGAACTACATTTAATGTTTCCATTGTTCAGTTGTGGGACACATGAGTTGTTCTGGCTTCTGTCTATCACAAACAAGACAGCTATGATAAACATAGTAGAACACATGCCTCTGTGGCATGGTGGGGTATCATATTTATATGCCCAAGAGTAGTATAGCTGGGTCTTCAGGTAGATTTATTGCCAATTTGCTGAGCCACCTCCAGATTGATATGCAGAGTGATTGTACCAGTTTGCAATCCTAGCAGAAATGGAGGAATGTTCCTCTTTCTCCATATTCATGTCAACATGTGCTGTCTCCTGAGCTTTTGACCTTAGGGTAGAAGAGGGAGAAAGGGAACATAATCAGGTATTGTGTGGGTAAGAGAAGTAAAATCCTGAGGGCCAGCAGAATGAATGGAAACAGGCAGCCTCTGATGGTAGGAGGTGGGGGCACCCTTTAGACTGTAACATAGATCTGGGAGGTGAGAGACTCTCAGGACTCAAAGGGAGGGACCTTAGATGAAATGCTCAACAGTGAGGAGAGGGAACTTGCAGAATTCACCTCCAGTAGTAAGACAGGGCATCACATGGGAGGATGGGGTTGCCATCCCATGGTTAAAAAAAAAAAAAAAAAAAAAAAAAAAAAAAAAAAAACAATGATCCAGAATTTGTCTTGCAGAATAAATGGAGAAGAGACTGACGGAAAGGAGGTCCAGCGACCAGCCAAACTTGGCATCTATCTCAAGGGCAGTTACAAAACCTGACACTATTACTGATGTAATGGTATACTTATAGACAGGTATGTCTCATGGCTACTCTCCGAGAAGCCTAAAAGTAACTGACTGAGACAGAAGCAGATACTTACAACTAACCAACAGACTAATGGCAAAGACTCCTGTGGTTGAATTACGGACATGCTGGAAGAAGTTGTGTAGGAAGGTGATCCCCATAGGAAGACCCGCAGTCTCAACTAACCTGGACCATGGAGATCTCTCAGACACTGAGCTACCCTAGGTGATAGGAGGTTATGGAATATCCTGAAAAAGCTATATGAGATCTTCTAATGTAAATATATATATATATATATATATATATATATATATATATATATATATATATATATATATATATATACACAAACATACATAATTGAAGTGTGCCTTTGTTGAAGTTTTTTGTAATGGAGACATATGTCTAGTCTTTAATATTGTTTTACACAAACATTAGATTAGCCTTTTTAACACTATGACCCAATACTAACTAAACTCAATTGTTTCTAAGACCATTAACAGTGTCAGATATGGGTTTATAACATGAAACTACATTAAATCCAACTGGTTTTGCTTTTGATGTTTTAATGTGGTTGGATGGTTACTCCTGCCACATTTATGTCATTATTGCAAGAGAAAGTATATCTTATAGAGAGGTTGTTAAATTGGTTCTCGCAGTTCAAAGTTGAGTGAAAATATCACCTTCATTCTGCAATAGCATAGATAATACTTTTCTAGTCAGTAGAGGTGAAATTTCATGTTTAGCACAAGTTTCATTTCTTCGTGTTCAATGACACAGGTCTGTGGTGTCTGCAACATTAGGGTCTTAACAGTTACATTTTAGAGGATGATTAATAACACTGAGCATGGTGTACAATATTTTAAGGGTTCTATTTGATGTCTTACATTGATGGTTCAAAGCCAAGTAACACATTCTTGGTACTGGGGTTTTGATTTCTCCTGGTATGGGGAGATATTGGCTATTAATATTTTAAATGCCAATTTAAAGGACACTAAATCATTTTAATTCAATGGAGTTACAGAGGTAAACTGCCTTCTGGGTCAATTTCATGCTCAGGAGTAGTTAGCCAACAGTAATTGGACACCATTTTTGTTGTTCTTCACAGGTTTCTATTTGTTTGTTTTTTGTTTTTGTTTTAAGTGAGAAAATGTAAAATTGTGTAGTTAGTGTCTTAATTTTTCAAAATTATTCAAGAGAGGAAGAGAGAGAGTGAGAGAGAGCAAGATAGAGACAGAAAAGCTTTTGTATAACATATGAACTAACAACAATATAGGCATGTGTGAAGAAATAATAATAATAATAATAATAATAATTAATAATAATAATAATAATAAAATATTCTTGGCATCAACTTGAAATTAGTAGGACCTCAATTATATAGGAAGGAACTGTGCCATACAGCAAAATTCTGAGTTAATTTATAATAATTTTCTTAAAATAAAAACTGTTAACCTCTTTTTAAAATTTTTATTTTATTAACTATCTTATTTATTTACATTCTAAATATAGCCCCCTTCTGATACCCCCTACCATAATTTTTTACCCCATCCTCCTCTATTTTTCCTATGACTGGGTACTCTTTCCTACCTCCCACTCAGCCACCACTCACCAACTCCTTAAACTTTTACCCCAGCCACTCCCTTCCTCCCACCGCTCCCTCATTAATTCCTCTTCTCTAGTGCAATCAATTTTCTATAGGATTAGGGATATCCTCTCCTACTAAGGCAGACAACGATGCAGTTCTTTGCCATAAATTTCTTTGGGCTTTGAACCAGACCACATATGCTCCACATTTTTACTGAGATACAAATGGAGTGAGGGTTACAACTTGCTCATTCGTTTTGCAAAGATTAATTTGCTTAAAAATGTTTTCATGATACAGCCTTAAAAAGAAATTGGTGACTGCAGTAAGTTATATGTACATTTCTATGGCTTAATCTATAACAATATATTTTATTAATATATACTTCTAAAAAACTAGAAGATAATTTAAATAAAGTAATTTTTATTTTGTCAGTGATAATATTTTGATGTCCCTTGAAATAATTGAATATCTTCCCATAATTGCACATAGAAAATGACTCTTCTGTTCCTATAAATACACTCATTTATACCATATTTAGTGTGTGTAAAATAAAATAACTTCTTTTCACTGACATTTTTGTTTTCAATCAGTTGTTGCACATGGCATATAGCATCTGCTAAGGAGACTTGTTGAGAAGATTTTTAAGATCTTAAATAATAGGTGATAATTAGATGAAAGCATAAACAAAATTAAAATTTCCTTATAAAATGGTATGATTTGGATGTGTTCTTGTAAACATGGTGGTTGGGACAAAGCACATTGTTAGTGAGGATATTTTTTTTTTTTTTTTTTATTGAGAAAAAAAAACTTGGAAAGAAAAATGTTGCTGTTAAGAAGATGGTATGGATTCTGGGTAAGGCGATTAACATTTTTATTTTACAAGACTAAAATGTCACTAATAAACATTTCCGGCCAGGTGTATCTGGGAACAATCAAGAGAAGATTGATCTCAGTTTATTTATGGCACATTGCAGAAGTAGTATGATAAATGGTTATTTTAATGAAACAGATTTTACAGAAGAGAACTTTTCTTTAAATAGACCAAAAAAAGAAAAAATGTCTCCAACCTGTGTCCATGATTCAACAATAAATGTCTTTCAGAATTGTCACCTTTACCATATGCAGGAGACTATTGTTGAGGGCTGCGAAGAATTATTCTCCTGTAGTCATCAAACTGATGTAATTTTAGTCAATTGCACACTTTGTATCTAGTTTTTCTAATCTTTCTTTTAACTTGCCATGTTTTGCAAATATATATTTATAATATAGCCTCATTTTAATTTCTTTTCAGTCATCAGTTTAAATATGTGAAATGTCTTCAACGAAATGTGTGAAGATTGGTTGACTTCTTTACAGCAGGTATCTTTTAAACAAAACTGAGGAACATGGGACACTGAATGAGTAATTAATCTAATTATAATGCCTTTCCATGTTTACTCAAGTAACCTGGATATTGGATTGACTATTTATCATTTCATTATTTATCATTGTTTCCATGTACTATAATGTACCTGACCTTGAATATTTCTTGGGAGTAGCCACAGGGAAATTCTGGGTTTGGCAGAAGTGAAAGATTTATGACATGCTACTTAGCAGTTCTAAAATCACTGCAGAATTTGTCACACTTATTGTAGTTCTGCAATGCACACTCTTCTGTCTGATCTGAGAGTCAGCTTTATAATGCAATAAGCTTTTATACTGCTTCTCACTTGACAACTTGTGCTCACAAAAGATATAAAATAGTTCAGGATGTTTTCCATGTGAGTTATTATTAAATATCCCATGAATATTTGACTGAATGACTTCAACCAAACTTAGAGAAACAGAGGTAAGATATGAACACTGTCCACTCATTTAATATAGACAGACCTTGCTTAAAATAAGTTGCTTCAATTTAGTAGCAAATTCAATGAACAATAGAAAAAGGTATATCATTTAAGCCAAAGAACAACAAGCCTCTCTTTCTCAGCCAGATGGAAAATTGCTGTCTGGTGACTTTATCATTAGATCACAAAATATATTGCTAGTAAATACAATGACCCATTTAATCCTGATTAATAACATATCCTAAGGCCTTCATATAAGACCTGATTTTGTCCATTCCTTCTGAAAGTGTATTTTATGCATAGAATTTTTGAAATTAAAAGACCAGCAGAGATTCCATGTTCCTAATAAACAATGTAAACCTCATGGAAGAAAAACAATGTATATGAATTAACAACACACTTATTAACTAAATCTCTTAGAATTAAAAACATTTTCCAGATATATCTCTTTGGACACCATCAAGTTCCAGTAGATAGCTCCAACTGAAGGCTTCAATAGAGAGCTATGGTTCAAAAACATTAATCACAAGACAACGTCTCTGGGGGAAAAAAAACAAGATTATTAGAGAGGTAGAACTGGTTTTGACAGATTTAGGAGAAAGATATAGAGTGAGATAGGGAGTAATCAGAATGCATTAAATACACACATGACATTTTTATAAAGTAAAATTAATAAAACACATAGTCATATTTTAAAGGACAGGACTTATTTGAGATTAAGGAATGGATATACAATTGAAAAACAGATCTACATGGGTGAAAAGGAGGATCTAAATATGGCAATTACATAGGCCTGTAAACAGCAGTGACCTACCAGAGCTGATACCCTAAGGTCCCTCAGAAGTTATCTGCCTGTGGTTCCTTAATGAGCACATTGGATCACCAGATGACAGTTTGAGTAGGGACATTGTTATCTGATGTCTTCTTTGCCCATGCCTTTTTATTTAAATTTAGTAGTCCTCATAGACATATATGGTGGTACCCTTTCTACTCAAAGGAATATGTTATCTATTAGTCTAGTCTGACTTGTATGGGTGATAGTCCCATATTTACCCAGGGGCACATTATCTGACATATTCACAAACGGGCCAAAGGCATGTTGCTATATGAAATCTGTCAGAAGAAGACAGATTCTGAATAAGCCAGTTTTCCACAGTTAGGAGAACACAGGCTAGGGAACAGCACAATCTCAGTAATTTAAAAAAGTAGCATAAAGATTTTTCTCATTACTTTATTTATTGGATATTTTATTTATTTACATTTCAAATGTTATTCCCTTTCCGTTTATTTTTCCTTTAACCCCCTATTCCATCTGCCTCCCCCTGCTTCTAGGAGGGTGTTAGTCACCTACCCACCCACTCCCACCTCACTGTCCTGGCATTCCCCAACACCGAGACACCCAGCCATTACAGGACCAAAGGCCTCTCCTCCCATTGATGCCAGATATATCCTCAGTTACATATCCTGTTAGAGCCATGGGCCTTCCATTTGTACTCTTTTGTCAGTGGTTTAGTCCCTAAGAGCTCTGGAGGGTCTGTTTGGTTGATATTGTTCTTCCTGTGGGGTTGAAAACCCTTTCAGCTCCTTCAGTCTTTTCCTTAAGTCCTTCTTTTCGGACCTTCCACTCGGGTCAGTGGTTTCACTGTGAGCATCCCTCTGTGTACTTGTCAGAGGCAGAGCCTCTCAGGAGACAGTTGTGTCAGGCTCCTGTCAGCAAGCACTTCTTGGCATCTGTGTCAGGGTTTGGTGTCTGCATATGGAGTGGATCCTAAGATGGGGTAGTCTCTGGATGGCCTTTTCTTCAGTCTGTGTTCCACACTTTTTCTCTGTATTTCCTTTAGGGAAGAGCAAAATTGTGGGAGAACCCTAGAGACCATATCCAGAGGTCAGGCCAGGCTGCCTGTTGGGGGATGGGGCCACCCACTCTTCTCATTATTTTAAAATTGCAAATGTTTATCTAATTCCTAAAAGTAGTAAGAGACTTAAAAGCCCCTTTGACACAATGTCATAAAGTATTTGTTCAATTTATAAGGAAAGTGGAAGTGAGTGAGGGGGCTGGAACAAAAGTCAAACAACCCACAAAAGCAGATGAAGAATGACAGATGTAAGGAGAGGACAGATGAGATTGTCCTATGCAGATCAGCAGATGTGATAACTCCCTAAACACAGTTCTCTAAACCCTTAACCTAGTGACCTACTTATTTCTCATACTTATTTAACATGCATTTTCACCATGTACAATGAACTTGATTTTTTATACTTTATTACCTCACCTTCTACCTTCATCTTCTGTAACCAATTTTTATTTCAGAATCTTCTTACTTTTTTTTTTTGCACTTGTGACATCAGTAAGAAGGTGTTTGCTATTTATTGCCCTTGATAACTGGGATGAAACTTGAAAACAATGTCCTTGGCATAATCTAAGCTTTGCTAGTGGGTTAGGGACAGAAAGTCATAGACTTTTGTAATCCTTGATTGGTATTATTTCTGTAAAGTGTTTCCGTTCAAACCAATTATGCTTTGAGGATATTTTCTTCTGGAAAGTTCTATATAAGTCACTGTAGAGAGGATTCAGCTTAAACATAGTCCTTAAAATGTCTTGCATTCACCTTACTGGCCTCCGTATTCAAGTTACCCACTTCCTCTTCTAGTGATTGCTATTGTCTGGAGGCTGTTTCAAATGATAGCCTTGGGTGATGATGCCCCATCCTGAATCCTCCCTCTGATACTCTCTGCCTAATTTTATCAATCTTATCTCCTGCTGAGAAGCTATTTTCCTGCTTCTTGGGCTAGCTGCAATTTGGGGTACATACATTGTCTTTTCAAACCCAGCATGTCCACAAATTATGAGATTCTAAATCACTTAGATTGCAGACTACATGTGGAGATGTCTCTTCACAAAGCCTTTTCTCCCCTCTCTGCTTTAGATTGCTTTGAGAATTTTGAGTTCACATTTCTTTTAGGAAACTTGGCTAAAGGAGCTAAACATAGAAACATTCTGCATGATCCTATGATCATCCCTAACTCTGCATGTTCTGTTTCTATCCCAGAGTACAGCAAGTTCTACACTTTAGCCCATTGTTTTGTCTGCCTCATGTTCATTTGCTCCCATGACAGTATGTGTATAATCTTGGCATGATTATGTTTATGATTATGTATTCACATTTGAAATAAGTGAAAGAGGTTGTTTTTGCAGAAATACCTATTCATCTTGGACAGAAAAATTCTATTCAATATTCATCCAAGAGACTTCTGGTTATATATTACTGGTAATGACTTTGTACTGGGGCATCCCTAGAAATTAGGATGATTAAGATAACATTGAATATAACAAGTGATAATAAGTCAAGAGTAAAAATGAGTGAACATAAAGGATACATGTCTAAATAAGATGCAAAGTTATCACTGTGTGCTAATTGTGGCATTTCTTCTTTATCAGTATTAGTATAATGCCCAGTCATCTTGAATATTCAATACTTTTATTTAATTATTGAACTATTTTTAATAATGATGATACTAAGGGTTCACAATTTATAAGGCTTTAAGATTAACTTTTGATCAGTTAGTTGGTTGTTTGCAAATTCAGCATAAAGAGCATTAGGCTTTGTTTTAATGAGACATGGCTTACATAACTGGCTTTCTCTTTTACTAGTTTGGTCATTTCCGGTTATGCCCTTTGATTTACTTTGTTACTTCAGCAATCGTAATTGAAAAGGAAAAACCAAAAGTAACTGAAAAACTGATATATTCAAGTCATGACATCACTCTGATAGAAAATTCTAAATAGAAAAACTCTGGTGTTATGACATTATAAATTAATCATACAATCAATAAATTTTAATGACTCTAATTTAAAGTTGTATGTTTAGTGTATAGAAATTTAGGATACTTTATTAGAGTAAAAGTATTTTATGCAATAATTACTTCATATTCTTTGAAAAATTTCAGTTAGTGTATCATGTTGGCTCAACCTTACCAAAAACCCTCTCCCCAGTCAACTTGTGTAATAATGTAGTATTTTACATTACATATAAATACATATATACACATGGTATTTTTCTATAAACCTGTGATAGAATGTTTAAATTTAAGAATTGTATCTAATTTCAAGAAATGTTATTTTATGTTATTAAATGCTAATATATTAAAAAAACATGATAAATAATACCAATAAATAATTATTTTAAATTTTATGATTCAACATATGAAGTATGTGAGGAAGAGATGGCTGTCCTCAGATAACCCTAGTGCACAGTAATAGCAGGAACGAGTATCACAGGAAGTGGGAATAACATGATATAGAGACAAATGAGACATACCAGCTTAAATGTGATGCTCATTTATTGTATATGATACACACCGTTTGAAATTAAAATCCAGAATGTTTATTTTGAAGTATGATATCATACCATGGCTTGTTTCTTTATATAATGTCTCACTTTAATATTTACCACTGATTGATAAACAATACAAGTCCTTAATAAAAACAATGGAAGTGAGTTAACATGTATGGCTCACCCTGCTGCAGGAACCAGACTGACTGAAAGGCAGATGTGGTTTTCTGAAAATGATATCTAGAACTTGGAGGTTTGCTTTCCATCACAGCAGTGGAAACAAATCCACAAGGCATCACTGGGTAGTAAAATATATAATTTGATCATCATGCTTTCAAAATTAGTATATCTCATGTTTTCCTGCTTTTTCTTCAAAGCAAAATTCCAAAGAAATCTACTATTTTAGCAACTTTTAAATATACATTAAATGTTCGGGGCATCCTATGATTATGTAAATGAACAACTGCTTTCTTCTTAATTTCCTTTATTAGATGTAGTTTTCTAATGAAATATATAAGGATCTTGAGAAAAGGGTATTTGAGCTGGAATGCACAATTGGAATTCCAGGGGTAAAATTATTGGCAGCATATAGGACAATGTATATCTCATGTTTCCAAATAATTTGTACAAGCAGCAGTCAATGGCATTCGACTAGGAACATGATTTTGGATTCCCTTCTTACCAAAATATTGAAAATGTGTTTCTTTATATAACAATAAATATTATATGCACCTTCAAGTTTTTTGGCTTTAAAAAAAGGAAAATATAACTTACTATAAGTACATTTTCTACCTTCTCAGAGCAAAGAAGAACACTTCCAAGCTTCAGTGATATTCCTTGGAACATAAGCTGCTGATAATACTGTTAAGAATAAAATATTTCTACATAATTTTGAAGAACTGTTTCAATAGTGTCTTTTCATTAAATACAATCCATATAAAATTAACAGCCTGAATAAAATGATTGCTTTTGAATTTTCACTAAATTACTAGCAGCCATGGAACAGAATGTTATTCCTATAAAATCAGTGCAAACTGGAAAAAAATTGAATCAGTATAGGCTATCATTGCTGTAGTAAAGTACCTTACCACTAATCAAATATTTAAAAACTTCTATTAGTTCCAGTTTGGTCTGAATCCCAGGAAAAGGGCTAACTGAAGTGCCTGTTAACAAGTCAAAAGAGACTGGCCACAAACTTCTCTCCAACATCCTCAGTCCTTAAATTTACAGGGTCTTCTTGGCTAGCACACCCTACTCTGAACTTCTCTCACTAAGGAATTTGAATGAGCTGACCTTCTCCCAGCTGCTCTTCTGTTTTGGCTATCCTGGCACTTCTGGCCTCTTTTCCTCTTCTCTGCTGTGCCTGGTTCCTCTTTCCTCCTTCCCAATTGTTTCTGTCTGTTTTCTCACATAGCTCAACACAGTTTTCCTGTTCTGTTCATTTTGGGCTCTCCCAGTATAAGCTCCACTTCATACCCTTATACCTATAATGAAAAAGTTCGTCTTCTTAAAAAGCAGGCTTTACTTACTGTTTGTTGTTTGTTTCTTTGCCTGTTTGGTTGTTTTCATTCAATTCTAGTTTCATAATTTTTCCTATGAGTACTTTGCATTTTTTTCTGGGCCTGGGTTGAAGCTGAAAAATCCAAGCAATGAGGCACAGGATAGAAAATCTGCTCAGCTCCTGGTGAAAAGACAGGAGAAAATTATGGAGAAAGGAGAAATTCATATCACAGTGATCAAATCTTCCAAATAGGCCTCATATTTCCCATAGGATTGAATAAAAATACAACTGACAATTAAACTTTCAGTGATGAGAGGCTTCATGAGCCAATCATCTCTAAGTATTGATCACTGCACTGTGGACCAACACTTTGATTTATGTGTCTTGGTCATAGATTTCATAACTATCAAAATATACGAAGTCTTGAAAAACTTCAGCGGGACATTCGTATATATGCTGTAACCTTTATTGACATAATTTTCTGAGATAAATAATAGGATCATCATCAAGGCGTTAGACTCTTATGAGTTAGAGGATGCTACTATAGAAAAAATCAGTGGTTGTCAAAAAGCACAAAGACTTATCACAGTGAAATGTATAACCTCCATCTCTGCCTTGAAAGTATGTAATATGCTATTTCTGTAAATGCAGACAGATTTTGACATTAATTTTAATTTTTAGAGAGAAAGTACATATAAAATATGCTAAATGTTTGATCTGCTAATATTTCTCCCTGTAAACTTACTGCTCAACTAAATCTCATTTATTATTTAATTGTTAAGAAAATTTTAGTTGAGCCAAAAATTAAGTATAGTACTTGAATTCAATTAAAATGTTTTGAGCCTAGATTTGCCTTCATACATTTAAAACATGAATTTCCTGAATCACTAATGTTGAAAGTAATTAATAGAGTGGTGTGATATATTCATTGAGTGGGTATTTTATTCATGACTCATTTGAGTTGTATAACTACAGTAAGAAAATGTGTATTATGTCTTTCATAGATATTCTAATAATATTTCCCTGAAATTAACACCCCCAACGGTAGGTAGCGGGTAAGACAAAAAAAAAAAAAATACCCTTTTCTTTCAATTCTTTATGTTCTTTACAATCCACGGAAAGTATTCTGCCATTTTTATTGAATTTTTATTGATTCTTTCCCCGAATCTATTCTTGAAATGGTAGTTTCGTGGCCAGCTTTTTTTTTTTTTTTTTTTGGTCTGCCTTGTATTCTCTGCTTGGGCAATTGCTGTCCTTTCTATTTCTCCACAGTCTCCAAGAGAACATAACTCCAAAATATGACTTTGCAACTCTTCATTCTTGAGCACTAGACCAATAGTTTCAAGTTTCTTTCTTCATTTCTTATGACAAGATAAACATGTTGACAAGTACATTACTTTTCCAATTTCCTAAAAAATCACCTTCTCCTACCATATGACCAATGCTGAATGTTTTCTCTCTAACAAGTAGCATTCTAGGCACAGAAACACAATCCTATAAGTTTACAGTTATGTGGTGCTTTTTTTTTTACAGTATTTTTCTGGTATATAGTTTGTTTTGTTAAGTGCATATGAAATTATTCTGTGTATCATATATGTATAAGTACCTATAATATATATAGTAGTGTAATACAATTTGCAGTGTAGAACGTTGGTTCTAAACCAATCCTGAATATAGCTTTTATGCTAACAACTCATATGCAAATTTTTTCTTTCCCCCTATAGATTCAAATTCCAAGTCACCTAATATTTTCCCTGGAAGCTTTTATGAAACTGAAAGAAACATTCTATGAAAGTATACTTATTTATGAATACATCCATTTGCACTTCATTGAAATTTTAAAAAGTTATTTTGGGCAGTGTATATATTAAATATAAGGTAGATATGCTAATTAGGTTGTTTAAGGAAGCTGAGATATATTTCATGCAGATATATTCTTGGTGTTTTAAAAAGTAACAGGTGTGCATAGATGAGATGATTTCCAGCAATTGAATTACCAGCTGAATTAAAGATACTGCCTAATGAAAAATGACTTACTAAGGAGCATCCTGAGTGCCGTAAGTCCACACATCTCTTAGTCCAAAATCATGTAATGTGCATAAACAAACAAACAAGGAACAAGTTCTGAGACCTGGTTTATTTTATATATGACCCCGACTAGTGTAAGCTTCAGAACTGTAGACTAGTTATCCTCAGATAAGACTTAAGTATGACTCTAAACATATCACTGTACCATTTTACTATATATATATATATATATATATATATATATATATGTATATATATATGTATATATATATATATATATATGAATATATTTCACAAGCCACCATAGTGAATGTGAATATCCTCATATATTATAATTTTGGAATGCTTAAGTCCAAATCTCATTTTAAAATCCATTTCACAATATGATATATTTGAACTGTGGAATCTTAGGAAATGATTAGTAAATGAGGGATTGGTCTTCTTTTAGGAAAGTCTTCACATTCATCTTTCCTCCTTTCTGATTCATCCAACATTCCTGTCATAAATTCCATAGTGATGATTTTCTCCAGCAGATGTAATCATCAAAAAGCCATCTATAATGCAATAAACGAAAGAAAACAAAACAAAACAAAAACACCTAGCCCTTCAACAATAGCTGAGCCTGCCAACAGCCTGTAATTTTCAGCAGTCACAGTATAAGAAATTAAATAAATTTAATCGTTCATAAATCCCTCAGACTGTGATATGGTGTACAACACAGAGAGACCACAATAGTTTCCTAGAAATACATTATGTGGTCAGATTTCATATTTTGTGTGAAATTAGAAAATGAAAAATAAATTTGTAAAGCTTCTGAATTATAGTTCAGTAGAATTTTTTTTAACAGAGTGGGAAATAGTTACATGAATTGGAAATCTCTTTGCTTAGTAAAAATCATGCCCTCTATATGATGAAAGTGTCTAAAATAGTCTTCTATCAGGGCATGTCTAGATACTGACTTCTGCATTTGCTTGTACTGGAAGTAGGTAGCCCATTCTGCTCTAAATAATGAAAATGCATGTTACTATACCTATTAAGTCTTCAGGTCTGCTACCATGGAGAGATTTAAATAAGCCTCTCTAACAAGCAGCAGGATGGCTAGAGAATTATACTAAGACCCACAAAAAATTATCTTTTTTTACCTGATTATTTACATCTCCTGAATTTTACTCTTATGGGCATTTATATGAGGTACATGTATCTCAGTTTTATCTTTTTAAGTGAAGGGCACATGTGAATAGTTCTACAGATTACGTGGAAGCAATTTTTGAACTGCATGCTCTTTAAGTTCTGACAAGCCCAAAACTTCTTTTTGTCCCTGTTCACAAATAAGTACCAGTCCTTTCCGAAATACATATCTGATTCTACATGAAATTTTCTCTTTATAGTTATTGACTTCTCGAGTTCTTCCTAAACTGGGGTAGTGTGTGGTAGCTATTGTGTTCTAACTGAAAACATGCAGAAAATATTATGAACAAACCAATACCTAAAAGTGGTTATCATATTGACATATAGATATTCATCAATTCTTCGCTATTATGTATAATGTATGTGTATTATGATACACACACACACACACACACACCTACACACACACACACACACACACACACACACACACACACACCTGACTACTGCTGTATGGATCTTATTTGGTCCACTGTGTCAAGATATCATTCAGTTCATATGGTATTACACAGCTTAATTTAGGAACTATAGAAGCACAATAACAAGCTACAAACAACCCTTTAAACTCACAGACTGTGTGAAGTTCAAGAAAAAAAGAAAACAAAACAAAACAAACAAACAAAAAAAAACATTATGCTCAATCCTTACACACCAAGAAAACGTTGACTAATTCCAGGTTACATCCTGTTTTACATGTACTTTTTGCTCATTGTAACTAGTAAGACCTTAATGCAGAGTATCAAACCTAAAAAAAAAAGAAAAAAAAAAAAAAGCCAAGCACTGACACAAATAGTTGTATACATTTATGGATAAATGTTAAATTTTTTTCTTTTATCTTTGTTTTTTAAAATAAAGTTTAAAAAAAACACACACACTCACAAAACATTCAGCATTTACTCATTATTCTCCCACTAGACCTGTCTATGTTTTTTTTTTCTGACATTCTATTTACATATAAAGCTTTTATTTTCTGGTTCAAAAAAAAAATTCAATTGTTTTTAATCTTGTGTTCTACTTACACTTATTGAGCATACAGAATAATGGCTAGATTTTTATATTTCACTTCTGTTGTCTGTGTTTATATTTTTGAAACAGGGTCACGGGGAAGGATAGAGATCTCATTGCCTCTGCCTCCCTGGAGCTGGGATCAAAGGCATGCATATATTATAGTGCTGCTTGCCATTTTGATACAATTGATTAGTTCAAGGAGGTTCATAACTATTTGTTTCTGATTTGCTATGGCATATTTATATTTTAAGTAGAGAAAGAAAGTTTTATTTTTCTCAATTTGTATGATTAATTTTTTGCCACGTTGCCTTAATTATTTTGCCAAACATAGTGTTAAAATTAGTAATGACAGGAGATATTGTACCTTGTCTATTACCTTAGAACCAGAAATTTAGAGTTCTCATAATTACATGTTATATTTAGTGTAGTATTTTCTTTACCTTCTTATCAAGATGACATAGTAGTTTTTTTTTTTTTATCCTTAGGTTTTATAGGTGATGTTTTAATTAAGGAGTATTACACTGATTTATTATTTTTTATGGTGATAGGTGCAACACTTTTATTCTTTAATTTACTAATATAATGGTTGTCACCTTTTATGTCATGAATATTAAAATATTCAGCTAATATAGTATGGTACATAGTTATCAAACATGGTTGGTTTGATTTATTACAATACTTTGTTATGGAGTTTTATGTCATTTATGTTTTTGAGATACAATCCTCTTCTAAGTTTTTATAGAATTGAATTCCATAGTAGATATGAACAAAATTTTAATTATCCATTCGTCAGTTAAAAGATATTCAATTTTTTTCCATTTTATTTCTGTTGTTAATGGAGCAGCAATCAACATAGCTGAGCACATCTGTAGATATCATGTTCTTTATGCTTAAATCAAGGAGTGGTATAGCAGAATAGTATCATAGACTTTATTGTTTTCTCATTAAACTGAATATTTATTGAAAATAGAAACCTGTGTATTAAAAACACAGAGAGATGAATAAATTATGATATATAATGTACAATCATAAATACATTCTTGGTAAGTAAATATACATTTTCATTCTTAATATAAAAGTGTAGGTGCTATTTTTCTATTTATTTGTATTTAAAAGACATGAGAATCAATCATTCTTGTGGCACATGTTCTCAATCCTATTATCTTAGAGAGTGAATCAGGAGGATCGGGAGTCTAAGAACTAGTTTTTGAGATGATAGCATCTTGGCTATAATAAGACTTGTTTCAAAAACAAATCAAAAATAAAAAATAAATATAGAGAAATCACAGGAAAAAGTCATTTTAGTAAACATTTCAATTGTATATCTTTTTCTTCTTCTTCTTCTTCTTCTTCTTATTATTATTATTATTATTATTATTCTTATTCTTATTATTATTATTGCTGAAAATTAATTCTAAGGAATCTGTCTTCCCCACAGACATACAGACAAGCACTTTTTCTTCTCTGTCTTTTGAGATAATTTTCTTTTGTACCTAGATAATACTTTAGTGTTTGGTACTGTGGTGTGCATGATAGTTTATTTTATACACATAACTTTTTTTTTGTTTGCTAGATGTGAGTGCCAAGTAGCCCTGAATACTTTCATGGACTACTGGGTTTAAAAATGAGTTTACTTATTGCCAAATGAATATTTATTTAATACAAGGTCTCCTCCATCGTAGTTTTCTGACCCATTGGCATTTCTCTGCTTGGCACAGCTGACTGATATATAGCTCTTATGTATTTCTGGTTTTCCCCAAAGTTAATAAGATTTTTGTCCTAGTTTGCATTTTGTGGATGTGGAATTACACATTAATTATAGGTAACATGTTCATATAAACTAAACCTATCACAATATCCATATAAAATATAAAATTATGTAAATTATTGTTTGGATTGGCTTATGGAGAATAGAAATTTGATTGTATTTTTAATTTTTAGTAATTCTTCACACTGATGTTCAGAGTGGATGCAGCATTTTGAATTCTATAGTGAATGAGAGATCGGTCTTGCTAAATCCCGCCCAATACTTGCTGTCAAATGTTTTGTTGAACTTACAATTCTGAGAGAATTAAGGTGAAATTAAGTTGTTTTATAACACTTAGATTTAAGTTTTATACAACTTGATAGTACTGGCTTAACTTATTTTATTTTAATATACTTGAACATATATTCTTTTATTTCGGGTATAATTTGGGAATCTTTTTAAAAATAATAAGTAGATAAAGTTAGACTCTTGTTAGAATGTGGACAAAATAATGGCTCACAGTTTCCAAAAAATGTTTTGGGAAACTGTGAAATAGGCTTTTGGGGGGAAAAGGCACAGAGCCTTTTGCCCCAGGTACACTTTGTTCTCTGAATTGTTTATGGTCAAGATTTCATGCTTCCTGTGTTAAACATTTATACTCAATTTATATGGCATGTTTAACTATCACAATATTACTAATAACTCAAGCAATTATGCTTAAATTGATTTTTTTCTGAGATAGTTCTGAGAAAGAGCTTCTCTGTTAACGTTTAGTATTTACTCATGTGTATTTATGAACACATCTTTAAGCAAACAACTTTCCTTGGATTAATGCTTTATTTGTTGTATATGTGTATAAAAGTTCACTTGGAAGTAGAAAATATCATCCAGAGTGAGGTAACCTTTTATTCACAAAAGAACACAAATGGTATGCACTCACTGATTAGTGGATATTACCCCCAAAGCTCAGCACACCCAAGATACAATCTACAAAACACATGAAGGTCAAGAAGAAGGAAGACCAAAGTGTGGATGCCTCAGTTCTTATAATGGGGAACAAAATACAGGAGGAAAGACAGAGACAAATTGTGGAGCAGAGACTGAAGGAAAGGCTATCTAGAATTGCCCCACCTGGGGATCCATTCCACATACAGTCACCAAATCCAGACAATATTGCTGATGCTAAGAAGTGCATGTTGGCAGGAGCTTGATATACCTGTCTCTTGAGAGGCTCTTCACAATCCTGTAAAATACAGATGCAGATGCTCACAGCCAACCATAGGACTGAGAACAAGATCCCCAATGGAAAAGTTAGTGAAAGAACATAAGTAGCTGAAGGGGCTTTTAACCCCATAGGAAGAAAAACAGTACCAACCAACCAGAATCACTAGAACTCCCAGAAATTAAAGAGTACACATGGAGGAGCCCATGGCTCCCGCAGCATATGTAGCAAAGGATGACCCTATCTGGCATCAAGGTTGGAGAAGCTTTAGTTCCTGTGAAGGTTAGATGCACCAGTGTAGGTTGTACTGGCATGCTGAAGCAGAAAGGTGGGAGAAAGTATGTGGATGGGGAGCACTCTCATAGAGGCAGGGGGGAAGAGGATAGGATAGGGAGATTCTGAAGGGGAAACAAGGAAAAGTTATAACATTTGAAATGTAAGTGAAGAAAAACAAATATAGAACCAAAAGGTACACTGAACTGAAATAATATTTTCTACAGAATCAGACTCTAGACTGCTCCATTCTTCCAGTTCCTCAGAATCCAGGTCCTGCAGGCAAGATCTGAATAGGTCAACCAAAAGTTGTCAAGTGTTTTCATATTTGGGTATTCAATTTTGTTCCATTTCTCTACATGTCTGTTTTTGTGGCAGTAATACATTGTTTTTATTATTTTATTATCATTGATCAATACTATCTTAAAATACTAATTGTAGTTCCTTCAACATTTTTGTTATGCTCAGAATTGTTCTCTGTAGGTGGATTAGTTTTGGTCCATACAAATTTTAAGACAGCCATTTTCAACTTCTGTGAAGAATGACAAGGAGAATTTTATTGGTATTGCATTTAATCTATAAACAACCTTTAGATGTGGGAAAATGGATATTTTCACAATATTGTACCAATCCATAAGCATAGGATGCCTTTCCATATTCCGATACCTTTCTTTCTTCAGAGATTAAAGTTTTTATTGTGGCATTAACTCACTTACATGGCCAGGTTTCTTCTACATATATTACTTTCTTTAAGGTTACAATGAAATGGAGTGTGTCTATAATTAAAGTCTCTCTATGTTGCTGATGTACAGAGAAGCTATTGTATTGATCGAGTCTACATTACTGCTTTTCTTTATTGTTCTAAGACCTTTCTTGTAGGATTGTTGAGATCAGTAATCTGTAGTAATGTTGCATCTGAAAATAAGGATAAATTGACATATTTTCCCCCTATTTCTGTCACTTCAGTTCCATTCACATCTTTTATTGCTTCAGTTAATATTATAAAAATGGTGTGCAGATAGTGCACATCCAGGGCTTTTTCTAACTTCAGGAAGATTACTTCAACTTTTTTCTGTTTAGGACAGTTTTGACTGAGGGTTTTCCATATACAGATTTGATTGTGTGAAGATATTTTTCTCTACATTTCGCAGGACTTTTATAATTAAATTATGTTGGATTTTGTTGCAGGCTGTTGGTTTATCTACTGATAGTACTTTATGATTTTTGTCTTTAAGTACAGTTATCTGTTTTATTACATTTATTGCCTTGAATATTTCAAACAATATCTGTATTTCAAGGATAAAGCTAATTTAGTAAATTTGTTCAAACATTTGGCATATGTTTTATTTTATTTGTAATCATATAGAAGTTTTTGAATCTTCGTTTCTCATTGCACCTTTCTTTGATTTTTTAACTTTATTTTAGAAACAAAGATAAAAGAACAAATTTTAAGCATTTTTGCATATATGAATATAAATGCATTTTTGTCAGTGCTTGGCTTTTTTTTTTTTTTTTTTTTAAGGATTTATACTCTGCATTAAGGTCTTACAAGTTACAATGAACAAAAAGTACATTTAAAACAGGATGTAGCCCAGAATTAGTCAACATTTTCTTGATGTATAAAGATTGAGCATAATTTTTTTTTTGTTTTTTTGTTTTATGTTCTTTTTTTTTTTTTCTTCTTGAACTTCACACAGTCTGTGAGTTGTTTCTGGGGAGTCTGAGCCCTATGGGGTTAGCATCCCACTATCTGTGACTGCATATTATAACTGTTCTTTTGTGACTGGGTCATCTCACTCAGGATGATATTCTCTAGATGCAACCATTTTATTAAGAATTTGGTTAAATCATTGTCTCTGATAGCTGTGTAGTACTCCATTATGTAAATGTACCACAATTTTTGTACCCATTAATCTACTGAAGGACATCTGGGTTCTTTCCAGCTTCTGGCTATTATAAATTGAGCTGCTATGAACATTGTGGTGCATGCGTCTTTGTTGTACATTGGGGTGTCTCTGAGGTATATGCACAGGAGTGGAATAGCTGGATCTACAGGTAGTACTATCTCGAATTTTCTAAGGAATCTCCAGACTGATTTCCAGATTGGTTGTATCAGTTTACAACCCCACCAACAGTGGAGAACTGTTCCTCTTTCTCCAAAACCTCGACAGCATTTGCTTTAATCTGAGTTTGGATCATGGCCAATCAGACTGGTGTGAAGTAGAATATCAGGATTGTTTTGATTTGTATTTCCCTGATGGCTAAAGATGTGAAGCACTTCCTTAGATGTTTCTCAGTTTTCCATATTCCTCAATTAAGAATATTTTGTTTAGCTCTGTACCCCATTTTTAAATAGGGTTCTTTGATTCTCTGGTGTCTAGTTTTTGAGTTCTTTGTATACCTTGGATATTAGGCCTCTATCTGATTTGGAGTTGGTAAAGATCTTTTCCCATTCTGTTAGCTGCTGTTTGTTTTCTTGACAATATCCTTAGCCTTACAGAAACTTTGCTATCTTATTAAGTCCCATTTGTTAATCTTTGACATTAGAGCCCAAGCCATTGGTGTTTTATCCAGAAAAATTTCTCTTGTGCCTATATGTTCTAATGTTTTCCCTATTTTATCATCTAATAGTTTCAGTGTATCTGGTTTAATGTGGAGATCTTTGATCCACTTACACTTGAGCTTTGTACAAGGAGATAAGAAAGGATCTATTTTCATTCTTCTGCATGTTGAGTGCCAGTTGGACAAACACCATTTGTTGAATAGGCTGTCCTTTTTCCATTGAATGTTTACAGCTCCTTTGTCAAAAATCGTGTGACCATATATGTGAGGGCTCATTTCTGGATCTTCTATTCTATTCCATTGATCCACATGCCTATTTCTGTACCAGTACCATGCAGATTTCAGCACAATTGCCTTGTAATATAGCTTGAGGTCAGGGATAGTGATTCCTGCAGATGTTTTCTTGTTGTTGAGGA
This sequence comes from Micromys minutus, assembly GCF_963924665.1. Taxonomy (NCBI): domain Eukaryota; kingdom Metazoa; phylum Chordata; class Mammalia; order Rodentia; family Muridae; genus Micromys; species Micromys minutus. Next base: position 10,002,898 of record NC_137980.1, read on the forward strand.
TGGATTTAACTATTCTAAGTCTGTTGTTATTCCAGATGAAATTTCACATTGATTTTTTCAACTCAATGAAGAACTGGGTTTTAATTTTGAAGGGGATTGCATTGAATCTGTAGATTGCTTTTGGTAAGATGACCATTTTTAAAATGTTGATCCTTCCAATCCTTGAGCATGGGAGATCTTTTCATTTTCTGAGATCTTCCTCGATTTCCTTTTTTAGAGGTTTGAAGTTCTTGTCATACAGGTCCTCACTTGCTTAGAGTCACACCAAGGTATTTCATAGTTTTTGTGACTATTTTGAAGGGTATATTTTCTCTAATTTCTTTCTCCACATGTTTGTTCTTTGAATATAGGAAGGCTACTGATTTGTTTGAGTTAATTTTGTATCCAGCCACTTTGTTGAACTTGTTATCATCTGTAGGAGTTCTCTGGTGGAATTTGTGGGGTCGCTTGAGTACACTATTATGTCATCGGCAAAGAGTGATGTTTTTACTTCTTCCTTTGGGATTTGTATCCCTTCAATTTCTTTTTGCTGTCTAATTGCTCCAGACAGGACTTCCAGTCCTATGTTGAATAGGTAGGGGGAGAGTGGGAAGCCTTGTTGAATCGCTGATTTTAGTGGGATTGCTTCAAGTTTCTCACCATAAGTTTAATGTTGGCTGTTGGTTTGCTGGATCGTTCTTTTATTATGTTTAGATATGAACCTTGGATTCCTGTTATTTCCAAGCCTTTTAACATGCAGGAGTAATGAATTTTTTCAAATTCTTTCTCAGCATTTAGTGAGATGACCATGTGATTTTGTTCTTTGAGTTTGTTTATATGGTGGATTACATTGATGAATTTCCTTGTAATAAACCATCCCTGTATTCCAGGGATGAAGCCTACTTGGTCATGGTGAATAATCATTTTGATGTGTTCTTGTATTCGGTTTGCAAGGATTTTGTTTAATATTTTTACATCAATGTTCATAAGTGAAATTGATCTGAAGTTCTCTTTCCTTGTAGGGTTTTTGTGTAGTTTAGGAACGAGGGTTATTGTAGCCTCAAAAAATGAGTTAGGTAGTATTCCTTCTGATTCTATCTTTGGAATAGGTTGAAAATTATTGATATCATGTCAACAATAAATGTCTGATAAAATTCTGCACTGAACCCATCTGGACCTGGGCTTTTTTTTTGGTTGGGAGGCTTTTAATGACTTCTTCTATTTCTTTAGGTGTAATGGGATTATTTAGATGGTTTACCTGATCCTGGGTTAACTTTAGGATCTTGTATCTGTCTAGGAATTCATCCATTTCCTCTAAATTTTTCAACTTTGTGGAGTATTGGCTTTTTTATTAGGATCTGATGATTTCTTGAATTTCCTAAATTTTAGTTATGTCTCCACTTTCCTTTCTGATTTTGTTAATTTGGATACTCTCTCTTTGCTCTCTAGTTAGTATGGCTAAGGGTTTATTAATCATGTTAATTTTCTCAAAGAACGGGCTCTTGGTTTTGTTGATTTTTTCAATGGTTCTTTTTGTTTCTATTTGGTCTATTTCTGTCCTGTGTTATTATTTCTTGCCGTCTACTCCTCTTGGATGCATCTGCTTCCTTTTGTTTTAGAGCTTTTACTTGTGTTGTTAGGTCTCCTCTATGTTCTTTGGTTCATAAATAAGATTATGAAAGCCCCAAAGGTCAAGATTAGTTGACTTTCTTGATTTCTGTGGTATTCCTGTCTCTTTAGGGGACCACAGTTCTTCCTCCATTTTGTCCATAAAGAGTACCTATGCTCAATATACTTTTGGCTTTGGGTTTCTTTGTCTTTATTCTTATTGCACTGGGTTGAGGTTATAGGTACTCTTTTTTTTCTTTTTTTTATTGGAGAGTTTATGTATTTATATTTCATATGTTATCCCCTTTTCTAGGTCTTTCTTCTTCCATTCTCCCCCCACTTCTATGAGAATGTTCCCCCTCCCACCCACTCATGCCCATCTGAGTGCCCTAGCATTCTCCTACACTGGAGAAATGAACCTTACAGGACCAAGTACTTCTCCTGTTGATGCCAGACAATGTTATCTGCTTTATATGCTGCTAGAGCCATGGGTTGCTAACTGTCTCATGACTACTCTATTCATATCCTATTGCATGTGATGTATAAAAAAATGCCCTATGCTAACTAAAGCTCGCTAGGCACCAGTTGTCAGCCTTGGTTTGTCTCCAGCACAGAGGACAGGCTGAGACCACATTCTTTTCATTTAGTCAGAACCTGTCACCCAGGCTGGTTCTATCTGGAGCTCCAAAATCTCTCTCTCCTCTCGGGTCACTAATTTCCTATGTCTGGCTTTGCCATTCATGCCCTATGCTTCTAAATTCCTGTGGTTGACAGGGTACACCCTTGCTCTGCTGCCTTACCTTTGTCTGGACCCCAGTTGAGATGCAGCATGAAGGAAAACACTACACAGTCTTCATTTGGAATCAACAGGTAACACAATCTCTGGGTGCAGAACCTAGCCATCTATGTTTACAAACTATTCTATGTTAGAAATCCTCAGGTGGTGTATCCTGAAGGACCTGACACTAGAACTGACAGCCTCTGGTTTCCCACATTATGTCTGATTCTCTTGCTCAAGTGCCCAAAAAGCCGCTACTTTCTCTTGCCTTTCTTTTCCTCTTTCTCATCCAGAAGTCCTGTCTAATTGCCCAGTGAATGGTTGTTTGAAATGTTTATTTCTTAGGGGGAATTCTTACCACATTATCTCCCTTTCTGTCCAACAACAACAAAACGACCTTCTGTATCAAGTATAAATTGAGCATAACTATTATCATTTTGTAATTTATAAAGTATAAGATACACCTAACATCTAGTCTATCATTTTGTCAATTAAATAGAACACTCTGTCATCTAACTTAACTTTAAAATAAAAAGCTATAATTCCATATCTATTGTGTCCTGGTTTTGCTTGTATACTATCTGAAAAATATCCTCTCAAATATGTTCTGTCAATGCTAGTTAGCTTGGGTTGGCTAGGAGACCACAACCAGTATTTGACCTCATCTGACACCTGAGGATGGCCAATATTATCAGAAAATATAGGAAGCCTAACGCAGCTTCCAGATTTGAGACAATCAGTAGAGACAGCTTTCTAGCTACAAAGCCTATGCATGTCAGGAAGTTGGAACATTAGATTTCAGCCTTCTGGCCTCTGATCATTGAAACAGGAAATATTAAGTTTACTCTGTCTTTGCAGAACTAGCAATCCTATCTTGTAATTTGTGTCCTCTCATGAACATTACAGATCTGTATAAGAAATAGAAAATTTCTATTTCTATTTCTAAACCCAGTGGCTACCTAGAAACAATATACAACCTAAACTGGAGCTTGAGATGCTCACTGTCTTCTTTGAATCCATGAAGGGATAAGACATGTCTCAGCAACAAATGAATAAATAATAATAAATGTTACATTCTGTGGATTTCAGACTTTTTTTTGAAAACTATGTGAAATAGTCTGAACTGTTGTCCTTTAACTACACTCAGCTATTTATTAAAAAAATACCTTGCAAATACACTGGCAAATAATCAGAGAAAGGAATTTGCTATCTGGCCCTAAATTCATATGCTTTATCATTTCAGATCTGATTGTAATGGCATGTATAAAAGAACTGGGTCTAAACTTTGTATTTTTATTATTTTCGCATCAATAAAAGAAATTGATACCAATGGAAACCTTGATTCTGCATCAGAATAAATTCTGCACCAATGCAAGAAATTAAAAGTTCAACTTAGTAACTTTTATAAAGAGTTCTACCAAATGAAATTATGGTGACACATTCAAATCTATTTATATCCTGTTAAATCCTGATCATTATTAAATTCCCTGGTAAGACAACCTTAGAATCTCCTCTAGCCCTCAAGCCCAGGGAACTGAGATGACACTATAAATTTGTCCTGCTGAATATGGGCATCGAAATATCTTGAAGGCAGGGAGATAGGGAAAATGAGGAACTTGGTCAACCTTGAGAAGGCCACATCAATAATTGTTATAGTCTTGATGTGTTTGTTCTGACTGGATCAGGCTGGTTGAATGGCCATGAGATCAGGGGTTCAAGAAGGTCAGTTCAGCATGACTGCCAATGAAACTTACCAAAACTGTACATTTTATAATATATTAATCTCAAAACAAGATTTTAGTGTTATCAGGACATTTGCATGGATTGTATTAGTCTTTGTAGCATAGGATTTTCAGACAAGTTAGGATGAAAGTCTGCTCTAATCCTACCACAATATCTTTCCATTCTTTGTTTTCATTTACATACTTAAATATCAAGGAATGGCAGTGTTTGAAATAACTGAGAAGTGTGGCCTTGTTGAAAGAAGTATATCATAGGAGGTAGTCTTGACATGTGGGGAGCCATGGCTAAGGAAATAGCCAAACTACAGCCATCTTGACACAGCAGCCTGTGAGCAGCTGCACCCCTGCCTGTGGGAACCTGACCTTTCGCCTGAGCCTTCTGGGAAGCACCACAATGGGCCCTGCCAAGAATAACTACCAGATGACAATACAGGATGTTCCAGAAAAAGCACGAGACCATCGGCACTAGACCGCAGCACCAACCTCTTCCATGTTCTGAAGATTTTGTAAAATTCCACTGCATTCTGCCTTCCCTCTGCTTAAGCCTATATAAGCTGTAAGCATTCTATTCTCAATGAAGCCTTGACACCATCCAGACTGACTCTGTGTCATTCTTTATGTGCTTGGCTTCCATTCTCTCTCACCCCCATGACTTTTAGGATGAAGGCCTATTTGGGACCCTGAATAACCTGACCTGCTGGACAGGTCATTGACAGTTTCAAAAACCCAAGCCAATCACAATTGCTGTCTCTTCCATTCATCAGAGGGTTTGAATATAGAACTCTCATCTTGTTCTCTAGAACCATGTTTGCATGTGTATCAACATAGTAATAGTAGACTAAATCTTTGAAATTGCAGGCCAACCTTGATTAAATTCTTTCCGTTTGAATAGTTGCCATGGTCATAGTGTCTCGTCACAGCAATTTAACATTGACTAAGACACTACATATTGGAGGTATAAGCATAGGAATGGGGGTGACTAGCAAGCAGGAAAAGGCTATATTCCACCAATATCTCCTTAGTCCTCTAAAATGGAGGCGGATAGTGAGAACAGACCACAACTGATGGTATGTTATGGATCTCCAGAAATGACTATGGGATTGGATATGAATGAAGGATTGTCGATCTCATTCTTGCTCACCTGCTTCTTTGATGGCTCTTTAGGAAATACCTCCTCAATTTAGGGTTGTGATAACAGGATGAGAAGGTTAGAATGTTAGAGCAGATCTCTGTGACCTACTAAAAAGGAAGTCAGAGAAGAGGTTGCAGGAAATGATCTGCTACGGAGTTGGCTCTAAAAATGGAGGATTTGCTTTAGGGAAGAGGATAGAATAGTAAAGGTCAGAAGTTAATCTACCTGTTTCCCTAACTGGAAAGACCTGTCCTTTTTTAGGAATGCCTGTTAAGGTTGGTGTCTGGGAATTATGCCGAGGTAAAAGGGAAAGCAAGGGTATAATCTATGGCATCCAAATATATACAAATATTGAGAATATTTATTATCAACTCGTTCATATGTTTTTTTGAATATTTGACATCGATGACATCACCATTATTCTGGTAAGAACTGCTCAAAAATCTGAAAATCATGTGGGTGAACTGATATATACTGTTGTTTAGTAAAATGTTAAAGGCACCTTACTCTAATTTTAAAATAATGCATATGATAGAAAATTGTACCAAAGTCATTATTTTTACTTTACTCTGTTGTTGAAGATAATCTAAGTCTTCAATGCAGTCTCAATACTAATATATTTATGTCATTGTGGCCTAACCATATTGCTGGAAATACTCAGACTATTTTTGGAGAAGGAAGAAACAGGGAAACTGTAAGAAAGCAGAAATAAAGGAAATGAGTGAAATGCAAAATTACTGCTATTTGAAGAATATGAGAAAAATTATCTAGGGCATTCAGTGGTCAAACTTGGAACACATAAGATTTATAAAGAGAACTATCTTATTAATTAACATATATTAATTATTCTCTTTATGTAAAGGAAACATGAAATTGGCATTACTAATTTCATGATTTAATCCTAAGTGCCTTATATATGCAGAACTAACCTTTCTGTAAATAGCAACTCAAATTTTGACTATGTATTTAAAATTATGTTACATGCATACTGCTTCAATCCAATATAAATGCTTATTTCAGAAAAATAACAGACTTTTACTTGAAATTGATTCCTATGCATAAAATTATTTTTTATAGGAAATTTTTATTATATATATATATATATATATATATATATATATATATATATACTTAAATTGTATTTATAAGCTTTAACTTCAAGATGTTTAAAAATAGAAAATAAAGTGTTTTATTTTATTTATTTTTTTTCCAACACAAGAAAGGAAACTATACCCAAGGAAAATCAAAAATAATGTCTTAGTCAGGGTTTCTATTCCTGCACAAAATATCATGGCCAAGAAGCAAGTTGGAGAAGAAAGGGCTTATTCAGCTTACACTTCTGTATTATTTTTCATCACCAGAGGAAGTCAGGACTGGAACCTAAGCAGGTCAGGAAGCAGGAGCTGATGCAGAGGCCATGCAGGAATGTAACTTACTGGCTTGCTTCCCCTGGCTTGCTCAGCTTGCTTTATTATAGAACCCAGGTCTACCAGGCCAGGAATGGCACCACCCACAATGGACTGGGCCCATCCCCCTTGACCACCAGTTGAGAAAATGCCTTACAGTTGGATTTCATAGAGGCATTTCCCCAACTGAGGCTTCTTTTTTTTTTCTTTTTTTTTTAAACTTTATTTTAAGAAACAAAGATAAAAAAAAATTAAACATTTTTGCATAAATATATACAAATACTTTTTGTCAGTGCTTGGCTTTTTTTTTTTTTTTTTGCTTTTTTTTTAAGGTTTCATACTCTGCATTAAGGTTTTACTAGTTACAATGAGCAAAAAGTACATGTAAAAAAGGATGTAACCCGGAATTAGTCAACATTTTCTTGGCGTATAAGGATTGAGCATGACATTTTTTTGTTTGTTTGTTTGTTTTTCTTTTTTCTTGAAATTCACACAGTTTGTGAGCTCTTTCTTGGGCAGTCAGAGCCTCTGGGGTAAGCATCCCACTATCAGTGACTGCCTATTATGTCTGTTCTTTTGTGTGACTGGGTTATCTCACTCAGGATGATATTCTCTAGATGCAAATATTTTCTTTTTTTTTAAATTTCTTTAGTAGACAATTTATTTTGATAAACTTGCTCAATAACAAAAATATAAGTGAAGAAAATTAAGTTCACTTTATACAGTTGTATTAACAATTTGTTTTGAAACTATTAATTGAAAAAATGTTATAACCAATTAGAAAACAATTCTTAATAAAGTTTTGGATAATATACAGACCTTGACCACAAATTAAAATGTCTCAAGGCAATACAACTACAATTCTATGTAGACAATTTTACCCACACAGACTACCTTTTTCTTTCATATATTTTATTTTTATTCTTCAAAAGTTTTCTAAAATATAGTTTACTGTTTGACTTGAGAATGTAAATTTAATTTTAAAAAGAAGACCAAAGTGTGCTGATAAAACAGTTACTATAACCAGAGTAACTGGTGACTAGTAGTCTTTTAATAGAGACAAAATAAATGCAGTATGTTCTCCTCATGAAGCAAATGATGCAAACTAACAGCTAAGAACAGATCCAAAGTAAGTTTCCAACACTTTTTCAGGACCTTTCCTCTAAACCAATAGATTGCCTGTCACCAGGACTATTTATTTCACTGAAGAGATTAAACAGTGAACTCACACAACACCACACGGAGAAATCAAAGCTGTAGACAAAACCCAAGAATGTGTTTTGGTCATCTAGAACATTATAAAAGAAAAAAAAGGCATCCTTCAAAAATAAAACAGATGGAACAGAAAATAGGTTTGTGAGAGATGTAAGAGTCAGAAACATCACACCCACACACTAACAACACAGAACATGGATTACCTTTGGAAAGGATTGTACTGATGTTTGTTTTTAATGAACTGAAGATTTTTATCTTTACAGATGTTAGGCTTGTTCTATAGGAGCTTCCAAAAAACTCAAACTAGTTCAGTCTTGTGCAAATAAAACCTAAAAATAGTTTTCAGCAGATTTTACAGTGATATTCTTAAGCATGAGAAGAATGTACACTCTAAGAACAATGTAACAGACACAATTTGAAAAATGATTGCAAAATAAAAGTGTTTTATATACATTTTACAATATATGATTCCTGCTATAAATTAATACTGTGCTATGTAATACTCATAGTGACCTTTTAAAAGCAGCTGCTGGCAGCTGTTTGTCCTTCCACTTGCAGGACTTAGATTATACGGATGAGTCCACTTCAACAACTTTTGGTATGGGAGAGTTTACAAAGACTGGAGTTCACACACTACTCGATGAGTTCGATTGATCCTGGGTTAGAGTGCTGAGTGGCTAGAGGAATGTCCCCCAGCTCTCTTCATGCACTGGACGTCCAAGACAATGATGAAATTAAAGACAATTTAATGGTTTGGGTAATAGATACAAATAAAACCTAAAAATGTTGTAATCTTACACAATACCCTGTAAATGAGAGAAGTAAACATGGGAAACTCAGAGCAGCTGAGAAACTTTCTCTCCCCATGCTCATGATCCAGTTAAAAACATTTTGAGAAACTATTTACAATAAAATCCATCATTTTAAATAGAAAAGCGCTTGGTCATGTTAATTAATTTGAAGTGTACTTTGTTAATACTCTGTATCAGTGGTATAATGCCAAGTACCAAACCTTTCCCTCAGAGTGACCCATTTGACCACTTATCAAAGCCCAATCTCAAATGTCCACAGAACATGCCTAGAGGTGGTCTTAGAACTGTCTGGATGGAGCAGGAGGTGGATTGTCCTTCCTCCATTGACTGCACGGTTCTCACACAGAAGGGTCCACTCCTTCAAGGTTCCCAAATGAGCTCAAACACTGAGTTATCATTCACAATTAAATACTGAGACAGGAGAATATCAAACAGTGGTGAGGGCTGACTCAAGCTTTTTCTTAAGAATTTGGTTAAGTCATTGTTTCTGATAGCTGAGTAGTATTCCATTGTGTAAATGTATCACAATTTTTGTATCCATTCATCTACTGAAAGACATCTGGGTTCTTACCAGCTTATAGATATTATAAATAGAACTTCAATGAATATTGTGGTACATGTAACTTTGTTGTATATTGGAGTGTCTCTGGCATATATGCACAAAAGTGGAATAGCTGGATCTTCAGGTAGTACTATGTTCAATTTTCAGAGGAATCTGCAGACTGATTTCCAGAGTGATTGTACCAGTTTACAACCCCACCAACAGTGGAGAAATGTTCCTCTATCTCCACAACATCACCAGCATCTGCTTTCATCTGAGTTTTTGATCTTGGCCAATATGACTGGTGTGAGGTGGAATCTCAGGGTTGTTTTGATTTGCATTTCCCTGAAGGCTAAGGATGTTGAGGACTTCCTTAGATGTTTCTCAGCCATTCTATATTCCTCAATTGAGAACGTTTTGTTTAGCTCTGGACCCCATTTTTTAATAGGGTTGTTTGATTCTCTGGTATCTAGCTTTTTGAGTTTTTTGTATACCTTGGATATTAGGCCTCTATCTGATGTAGAAGTGGTAAAGACCTTTACCCATTCTGTTAGCTGCTGTTTCGTTTTCTTGACAATGTCCTTAGCCTTACAGAAACTTTGTAATCTCATGAAGTCCCATTTTTTAATCTTTGACCTTATAGCATGAGCCATTGGTGTTTTGTTCAGAAAATTTTCTCCTGTGCCTATGTGTTTTAATGTTTTCCCTATTTTCTCATCTAATAGTTTCAGAGTATCTGGTTTAATGTAGCGATCTTTGATCCATTTACTCTTGAGATTTTTACAAGGAGATGAGAAAAGAAATATTTTCATTCTTCTGCATGTTGAGTGCCAGTTAAACCAACACTATTTGTTGAATAGGCTTCACTTTTAACATTGAATGCTTACAGATCCTTTGTCGAAAATCAGGTGACCATATATGTGACTGCGCATTTCTGAATCTTGTATTCTATTCCATTGATCCACATGCCTATTTCTGTACAAGTACCATGCAGTTTTCAGCACAAATGCCTTGTTATGTAGCTTGAGGTCAGGGATAGTGATTCCCACAGATGTTTTTTTTGTTGTTGAGGATGGATTTCACTATTCTAGGTCTTTTGTTATTACATATGAAATTGCACATTGATCTTTCCAACTCAATGAAGTACTGGTTTGGAATTTTGATGGGGATTGCATTGAATCTGTAGATTGTTTTTGGTAGGATGGCCATTTTTAAATTGTTGACCTTTCCAATCTATGAGCATTGGAGATCTTTCCATTTTCTGAGATCTTCCTTGATTTCCTTCTTTAGAGGTTTGAAGTTCTTGTCATACAGGTCCATCACTTGCTAAGTTAGAGTCACACCAAGGTATTTCATAGTTTTTTGTGACTATTGTGAAGGGTATCTTTTCCTCAATTTCTTTTTCCACATGGTTGTCCTTTGAATATAGGAAGGCTATTGATTTGTTTGAGTAAATTTTGTATCCAGCCACTTTGCTGAACTTGTTTTCAGCTGGAGAAGTACTCTGGTGGAATTTGTGGGGTCACTTAATTACACTATCATGTCATCTACAAAGAGTGATGTTTTTACCTCTTCCTTTCTGATTTGCATCCCCTTCATCTCCTTTTGCTGTCTAATTGCTCCAGCCAGGATTTCCAGTACTATGTTGAATAGGTAGAAGAAGAGTGGGCAGCCTTGTCAAGTCCCTGATTTTAGTCCGATTGTTTCAAGTTTCCCAATCTTAAGTTTGATGTTGGCTGTTGGTTTGCTGTATATTGCTTTTATTATGTTTATGTATGGACCTTGGATTCCTGTTCTTTCCAGAACATTTAACATGAAGGGGTGTTGAATTTTGTTAAATGCTTTCTCAGCATCTAGTGAGATGACCATGTGATTTTGTTTTTTGAGTTTGTTTATATGGTGGATTACACTGATGGATTTCCTTATATTAAATCATCCCTGCATCCCAGGGATGAAGCCTACTTAGTCATTGTGAATGATCGTTTTGATGTGTTCTTGGATTCGGTTTGCAAGTCTTTTGTTGAGTATTTTTCCATCAATGTTCATAAGTGAGATTGGTCTGAAGTTAGCTTTACTTCTAAGGGTCTTTTTGTGGTTTAGCAACAAGGGTTATTGTAGCCTCAAAAAATGAGTTAGGTAGAATTCCATCTGATTCTATCTTGTGGAATAGTTTGTAGAGTATTGGTATTATGTCCACAAAAAATGTCTGATAAAAATCTGCACTGAACCCATCTGGATGAGGATTTTTTTTTTTTTTGGTTGGGAGGCTTTTGATGACTTCTTCTATTTTTTTAGGTGTTATGGGATTATTTAGATGGCTTACTTGGTCCTAGTTTAACTTTAGAATTTTGTATCTGTCTAGGAATTCATCCATTTCCTTGAGATTTTCCAACTTTGTGGATTATAGGCTTTTGTAGTAGGATTGATGATTTCTTGAATTTCCTAAGTTTCAGTTGTTATGTCTCCACTTTCCATTCTGACTTTGTTAATTTGTATACTCTCCCTTTGCCCTCTAGTTAGTCTGGCTACAGGTTTATCAATCCTGTTGATATTCTCAAAGAACCAGCTTTTGGTTTTGTTGATTCTTTCAATGGTTCTTTTTGTTTCTATTTGTTCGATTTCTACCCTAAGTTTGAATATTTCTTGCTGTCTATTCCTCTTGGGTGTATCTGCTTCTCTTTGTTCTAGAGCTTTTAGCTGTGCTTTCAAGTTGCTGATGTATGCTCTCTCCAGTTTCTTTTTGGAAGCGGTCAGAGCTATGTGTTTTCCTCTCAGTACTGCTTTCATTGCATCCCATAGGTTTGGGTATGTTATGTTTTTATTTTCACTGCATTCTAGAAAATCCATAATGTCTTTCTTTATTTCTTCTTTGATCCTGCTATCCTTTAACAGAGCGTTGTTTAGTTTCCATGTGTATGTGGGCTTTTAGTTATCTTTGTTGTTGTTAAAGACCAGCCGTAGACCATGGTGTTCTGAGAAGATGCATGGGAGTATTTCAATTTTCTTATATCGATTGAGGCTCGCTCTGTGTCCAATTATGTGGTCAATTTTTGAGAAGGTGCCATGGGGTGGTGAGAAGGAGGTGTATTCTTTTACTTTAGGATAATATGTTCTGTATATATCTATTAATTCTAGTTGGTTCAAAGTCTCTGCTAGTTTTGCAGTGTCCTTGTTCAGTTTCTGTTTCCATGATCTGTCCATTGGTGAGAGTGGGGTATTAAAGTCTCCCTCTATTATTGTGTGGGGTGAAATGTATTTTTTGAGGTTTAGTAGGATTTCTTTTATGAATGTGGGTGCTTTTTTGATTTAGAGCATATATGTTAAGGATTGAGAGTTTCTCCTGACAGATTTCTCCGGTAATGAGTAAAAAGTGTCCTTCCTTATCTTTTTTGATAACTTTTGGTTGGAAATTTACTTTATTCGATATTAGAATAGCCACTCCAGCTTGCTTCTTGGAGCTGTTTGCTTGGAAGTTTTTTTCGCACCCTTTTACTCTGAGATAGTATCTGTCTTTGTCTCTGAGATGAGTTTCCTGTATGCATCAAAAGGCTGGATTTTGTTTATGTCTTTAGTCTGATAGCCTATGTCTCTTTTTTGGGGAGTTGAGTCCATTTATGTTAATAGATATCAAGGAATAGTTGTTTCTGTTTCCTGCCATTATTGCTTTTGTGGGTTGAGTTGTGTCTGTGTCTTTTTCTTCTTTTAGTTTTCTTGTTTAGGAGTTTTCTTATTTTTAATAGGCTGTATTTTCCCTCATTGTATTGAGTTTTCCACCTATAATTTGTTGTAGTGCTGGGTTTGTGGTCAGATATTGTGTAAATTTTGATTTGTCTAGAAATATCTTCATCTCTCCATTGATGGTGATTGATAGTTTTGCTGGGTATTGCAGCTTGGGCTGGCACTTGTGCTCTCTTAGGGTGTGCATGGTGTCTGTCCAGGCTCTTCTAGCTTTCATTGTCTCTGTTGAGAATACGGGTGTGAGTCTGATTGGCCTGCCTTTATATGTTACCTGACCGTTTTCCCTTACTGCTTTTAGTATTCTTTCTTTGCTTTGGGAACTTGATATTTTTACTATTATGTGTCAGGAGGTATTTCTTTTCTTGTCCAACCTATTTGGAGTTCTGAAGGCTTCTTTTATGCTCGTGGTCATCTCATTCTTGAGGGTAGGGAAGTTTTCTTCTACGATTTTTTTGAAGATATTTACTGTGCCTCTTAGTTGATAGTCTTCTCCATCTTCTATTCCTATTATCCTTAGGTTCGGTCTTCTCATTGTGTCCTGGATTTCCTGGACATTTTGGGTTATGAGCTTTTTATTTTTTGCATCTTCTCTGGCTGTTTTGTCTATGTTTACAATGTTGTCTTCTGCCCCTGAGATTCTCTCTTCCATCTCTTGTAATCTATTGGAAATGCTTGCTTCTGTGACTCCTGATTTCTTTTTTATGTGTTCTACCTCTAGGGTTATCTCTTTTAGTGTTTTCTGTACTGTGTCAATTTCCCTTTTAAATTCCTTCTTCCATTCCTTCATCTCTTTGGTTCTGTTTTCCTCTAGTTCTTTGTGTTCTTTGAGTGTTTTTCTTGTTTCCTCTTTAAAAGGTTCTGATTCTTTTTGCTTTTTTTCTTGTTCTTGTTTATGGATCTCTATCATCATCTTCAGGTATGATTTTTAGGTCTGCGTCTTCTTTTTCTGGAGTGATTGGCATTCCACTCTTTACTGTGATGGGAGAGCTGGGTTCTGGTGTTGCTACGCTGTCTTGGTTTCCCTGGGATATGCTCTTTCATTTTCCTCTTGCCATCTTGTTGTCAGAGATACGTTCTTGCCTTTTCCTTGTACCTGGCCTGTGTCCCTGGATCTCTGCTGGTTCAGGTGGTAGATGGTCTGAGCCCTGTTCTGCACCCCAAAGCTGCCAGTGGGAACCGTGGTCCCAATGCTGGTTTCCTGGTCCCTGGATCTGGCAGGGCTGGGTCGTGCTTTCTGTGCACACTCGACAGAGATCTCTCTGCCCCCCAGCTACTTGGATCCCCTTCTCACCAGGCCTTTATCTCTGGGAACTGCTGGTCCAGGTTGCAAATTGCCTGGGCCCTTTTGTGCCACAAAAAAACGTTTTAAATGTAACAGGTTTATACTATCCTTTGCCTATTCCTTCTTGTTCTATCTGTCTCTCTGTCTCTCTGTCTGTCTGCCTGTCTGTCTATCTCTCTCTCTCTCTCTCGCTCTCTCTCTGTGTGTGTGTGTGTGTGTGTGTGTGTGTGTCTCCCTCCCTCCCCCTCTCTCTTTACATTTTAGTATGAACCACTTCTTATCTCATTCAGTGTTTGATTATTTCTCTACAGGATCCACTAGAAACAATTTCCTTCAGTTCTCATTCTCAGATAACATATATAGTCCATAGGTTTTTAAATAATGCAATGGGCAGAGTTAACAAAGAGAGAGTCTTATATAGGGCTGTGATTTGATCTCTGTTTCTGGCTTTTCACCTTCTATTCTGTTTTAACCAATAGCTGCTCATAGCTGGACTTGTGTATTTCACTTCCACAAGATGAAATTTCCCCAGAGTAATCTCACTAAGTTTGTCTTTAACAAACTTGCTTTCTAGAATACAGACTTAATGTAATTCAGCTGGGTGCTTTTGCATATCTATAGAAATGCTCAGTTTTCTTTTTAATTCTTTTTTTCTGGACTAAGGAAGAATGTATTTTTCTATGATGCAGTTATGTGATAATTTTCCTAAAAAAATATGAATGAACTTCTAGCTTTCTCAAAGAGTTAACACCTCTTGTATGGTGAAAACTCATGGGTGACAATTCAGCATCCCTTGCCTTTGTGTTTCCAGTAATGCAGTAATGAATGGCAACTCAGGGTTTCAGCAAGTGATCATATATAATAACAGTCCCAGATACTGGCAGATAAACCGGCTCCTTTCACCCAAGGTCTATAAAGCCTACCTGACTTAGCCAGGATGCCCTACTTTCTTGGCTCATTCTTTGGGACCAATGGACCCACCCCAGAGCAAGGCCTACTGAACATGCATAGCAGGGGTTTAGCATACTGGAACTGGTGACTTCACATTTGTTATTTTGTTTGTCCTGACTTAAATGTATCAGACATACTTTTCCCTTGGAAACAACCTGGTCTATAATAATCAAGATATGAATATACTATGAGATAAAATGTATCTAGGGTTGTGTTAATTTAGCAAGTAGTGTCTGTCGCCTAGTAGGGATGTGGTGAAGTTATTACTGTCTAGGTAATGCCCTGCAAGCACTTCTAGTACTATGGAAGGAAACCAGTAAAGGGAGAACTTATAATTTATTCTCAGTCATTTTTTTCCATGTCTTACAACCAAAGCAGTATTGACCAACGGGGTCCCACCCCATAGTTTTATTATGAGAACAACAAAGGTGAAAAGTGCTTTTTGGCTTGTGGGGCTTCAGGTACCTCACTTTACATCAACATGTAAGAAGGGGGCCTATCACTGACACTGAAGTCTTCATTTGACAGCCTTATGATTACAAACGGCAGACATTTTTATCTGGACAGGATTCTTACTGTACTCAGATTTTATGATTGCTACTTTAGTAAGACAGTTATTCTCTCAATTAACCTAACTTTAGTAGATGTGGGGATTATTGTACTGAGTTATTTTTAGCTCAGTTTTTTACTATGTTTGTGAAATGACTAATTTATCACTACTGATTCTCGGCAGATCATTGTTGTATAGCACTTTCCTCAAAGATTAAAATATCTCGTCCTAGGAAGAAGCAATTTAAAAGAACAAACAAAACAAACAAGCCAAAAAAAAAAAAAAAAAAAAAAAAACCCAAAACAAAAAGCAAAAAAAAAAAAAACCTTTACATGAAACAGCATCAAAAATTCTCCAAAACTGACCAGATTCACTAGACTTCTCCCTCCCAAAAGTAAATAAAGACTGCTGAGAATTACTCTCAGACAAGTCACACAGCTAAAGACACCCAGTTAAGCCAATTACAAAGGAAACTCTGCCATCAGCTGCCTTAAAGTAGCAGAAATAAGATAAGCTTAATGGAAGATGTTTAAAGTAACTCAATCATATGGATAGGACACTATTCAACCTGTAGAAATTCCAGCAGGCTGTGCCCTATATACCATATTCAAGCTTTTACGAACTGCCACCTGTGCCAGAGTGGACCTTGTTGATTCCTTGAGTCATCTTTTCTCCTTTAAGTAATCTCTCACTCTTACTCCTAAAAGCAATCCCAATAAAACACATGTTCTTCTTAACTGGATTTCAGTGGTATCTATATTTTGTCTTTTGTGTTATTCCCTAAGTAAGATCTTGTCACACAAAATAATTGCTGACCAAACAAGGACATGGTAGAACCAAAGACGAAATGGAGACAAGCGACTGTGTGTAGGTAACAAGGCATGCACCAGAGGATGATCAGCCTGATGGTGAGCACTGGTGGAGGAAATTCTTATACAGTTGTCCTCTTCTGTATGATGTGAATTAATGTGTCTTTGTTCTGTGAGAGTGTTTACATGTTTCTTGTAATGGGATCTCCTGTCTTTGACTTTGATTCCTCCACTCTAACCCTGGGGGCACATGAACAACTGTATTAATGTGTCACAGCATTAGGAGGTTGAGGACCGCTGCTTTAAAACATAAAAAGCTGATGATACCACATGTGCCTTCTTTGACTGGAGGGCATCAAAAAATTAAGCAGAACCTGGACTGTGAGTGTCCACCATGATGGCTAACTTTATTGGTACCAAAGGGGAATAGGTGGGCTTCTGCTGGTGAACTTTCACCAACATTTCTACTAAACTATGTATGGTCCCTGCTTGTAAAACTTCCATCATGTCAGGCAACAGATTCTCGTTTATGCAACTGATTAGCCAACTGACTAGCCAGGGACACAAAGTAAACTTACAACTGATACTGGGGACTTAACTCTTCTGGGTGATCTGGTGAGCCTAAAAACTAAAAGCATTGTTTGTAAGATACTGTCATAAGATCGAAACCCATAAGCAGGTGGGCTCTGATTACACAAAAGGGGAACAATAATGTCTTCTTCCTAATAGGTTTTGCAGTTGGAATGTGGATGGAATAGAAAAATGGGAATTAAAACACATCTGTAACTTGGCTAAACAATAAATGCCACTCAAGGACCCACAAATAAGTGGCTGGCTTAAGATATTCATATTCATGCCAAGCTTTATGCTTTACATGGTAAAAGAAATCCTGCAGGGACAATCTTAGATGGAAACAAAATATGTAACCCATCATGCAGATGAGGATATTGAACATCATCCAATGTGGGGGGAAATCAAACTAGGATACATAGAAAAAAATCATCATTTGAATTTTTGGAACTTAAAAGAGGTCAAACAATCTCTTTCAAGAAATTAAAGAGCAACTGAACTGGAAACGTCCACCATGATGCCTGAATTTTGTTGTGCCAAAGTGAGTGTCTGCTGGAGAACTGTCACCAACATTTCAGCTTAACTATTGTCCCTGCATTTCAACCTTCCAACACATTCTAGGCAGCATGTTTCTATTTGTGTCATTGTGTTTTGTCTATTTTTGTTAAGATCAAATGCCTTCCAATTAGATTTAACATTCAATCTAAAAGTTAGAGCTCATGTCTGGTACCACAGGCCAGAAAAATTCCTCTGGCTGAAGATATCCTAAGCCTCAGTGGAGAAGCAGATTCTTTTGCTTACTAGATGCATGTGACATGCCCATGGAACTGTCTTCTAGTCATTTGTGTTTATACACATAAGCCACTAATATTTTCAGCCACAATTCATAACCAAGGTGGAAGTGGTCCTCAATGGACCATTGTTGTTGTCTGTTTCTCTAATTCTTATTCATGGGTTGACATCTAGAGTTACTTTTTCAAAAGCTCATTATGGAAGGAAAAGTGGAAATAAAGTTGAGAGCTAGAAAATGGGAAGTGTTGTGCTGCACTTTCCTTAGAGATTGGAACATTCAACCATGTAGGGAAGATCCTTAATTCAGAATTTAAACAATTCAATGTACCTTCAGGAAGTCACTGAAATGGACCAGAATCACTAGGCCCTTTCTTCTCAAGAGTAAACAATAAAGATTGCTGATTATCCCTCTCAGACAAATCAAGATGCTAAGATTTTGAGATCAGACTATCTGCCTGGCAGAAACATAAACCAGAAATGATCCCAAGTGTCTGGAAGAAATTAAAACCAACTGAGGCACATAGAAATAACAGTTTCAAATCATATTGAGTTTGCTGCACTATTTCTTTGAGTTCTGCCACCTCTGTTGGTGTAGGCCTTGGTGATATACCTTTCTTTGAGACATTTCTGCTTTTGGAAGTAAATGTTGGCTCCTATTAACAATAAGTAACACCAGTAATCTCATGAATTTACAACACCCATATATAACACCATATTGGAAGATACTTTTGATGGTGTATTCCTCTGTTTCTTCCTGGAATTCATTTGTTTTTCATTTGCATGTATTCTTCTGAGATAGATGATTCAGAGCCCACACAGATGATGTTATATTTTTATCCCTACTGACAGGTTTTTCCATGGGTTAAACTAAAGAATTAATGAGTTTCAGTGAATAATCTCTACATTAAAAATCTTTATTGATTTCTCCAATTTCCTCATAACCCTCTTCTGTTTGATAGTCATTGCCTTGCCAGTAGATAAGCAAATCTTCAGATTGTTTGATATTTTGCATGGTATTTGTGGCATTGTTGATTTCATAGTTTATGCTCCTAGGTAAACAGAATGTGTCCCAGCAATATATCAACTCACAGGAATGTCCTCTTGTAGTAGAAAAATGTATACTTTATACTAATGGAGAGGAATTAGAGTGGGAAAAATTTTGGACTACTTTGAGAATCTTGCTGCTTTATACCAGGACTGTTTTATCCTAATAATCTTTTCCTGGCACATTGGTGGATGGCCATGGATAATATTTCATTATACTGTACTATTGTAGTTCAATATGAGACCAGTGGTGGCCATGCATTTCCCCACATTTGCTGGACAGCTTGTACACCCTACCAGATAATCAGCTGGTGTAGAGGTCTGACCAACCAAATTTACTAGAGGAGAGAGAGCAAGAATAATACAGAGAAATCCAGTTTTGCAAATTTCCTAAGTATTCATTCATCATGAGATCGTGTCTTTGAATTTTCCATGCTCTTGTAATAAACACTATTATAAATAACTCTAATATAGCTACTTGTTTACCAAGTTGAAACTCAGCAGAAATATCACATTGGATTGCCATTGCTTCTCTATTAAGAATGAGATCTCCAAAAAAATTCTTGTGCAATAAATGTTCACTGTGAAGATTTTATAGGGTCCTACAAAATAAAATTTACAATTATATAAAAGATTTGCCAATAGTTACTCTTGAAGATTTTATATTTCGAAACTTGTGACACCGTCTTTTTCATATATAAAAAATTAGTTGTTATTTGTTTTTTTGATTTATATAGCAATTTTAAAGAAATACATATGTAAAATTAAAATTAGTTTATATATACATATAAAACACACACACACACACACACACACACACACACACACACACACACACACACATATATATATATACACACATATATATATGTTTTACTGGTTAAATAAGTACAAAATAACAGTTGAATTTGGTAGAACAATTTTAGCAAATCTATAGCAACTAACATATTTATATCTTTTGTGGGTCTGCCATCATTCAGACTTACCATCCTGAATCATGTTAGATTTGTACAAATCAGAGGATCCTTACTAAAGTTTGCCAGAATGAAACTAGGGAAACTATTGTAGGTGAGGTCTCAGTTATTGCTAATCCATGGATTTGAAAGACAAAAACCACAGTTATAATTTTGAAGAGCCAAATTATGTCACATCCTGTCTGTGTACAGCCAAGGTTTGCTTTGTAAAAGATATTCAGGAGGTATCTCAGCTATCCAAGTAAGCAAGCATTTCATAGAAAGAGGAATTTAGCCGTTAGCTTGTTTGGTCTTGTGACCCATTTATTATTCTGCAAGAATATCTGAGGCAGTGAAATATATCTTAACCATTATCAATTTTTAAAGAATTGTTAAAATGTACTAAGATGTCCTCTGTATTGGTTCACTTACTGCGTACATTCCTCTACCAATTCAACGTTCTCAAGGAATATACAAACAAATATATTATTTTAAAAATCCTAGCAAAATTTAATTCTCTACACATACTTTTATCATCACAATCTCAATTTGGCAATGTAATGTTTAATTCAAAGTATTCAGAGTTTTCTATTTGGATATGTCTAGTTTGGCATCTTATAAGTAGGTTCAAATTAGCCTTCCAAAACTGAATTTATCCTATTATTTACAAGTAAGTGAACCACACTTAAAACCATACCTATCAAGTGAAACAAGGTGAAACAGATCCAGTCAGTATACTTCATGACTTTACTCTGTAAACAAATAACTCTACTACTTTGACTCATGACTCAGAGGTTCTCATTTCTCTTTTCTTCACTGGCAACCCTGTCAGCAATGCCAATTTGCTGTTGCCTCAGGGTTCTTAGTCTATTTTTGTTTTTATACTTAATTCTCTTTGTGTTTTTATTTGTTTAAAGAGTCATAAAATTTCAAGTAACTTGTGACTTAATATTAACAGTACAAATTTGATTAAACATAAGATCTTATATATCCAAAAATCTGTTTTGTCATTTATTTCTATTTCTGTTTTAATAATGCTTACTTATTTAAGTAATGTCAAAATAATCTTAATCTTTCTGTTTAGTATTACAAAATTATTTAAAAAACTTAAATTAAAAGTGAATGTCATAAATTAATTACCATCCCTGTATTACTGAAAAATCCAGTGTCTTCTAGACACAATAGCACAGAGAATTCTAAGAGGTAGTAGGCCTGCACAGGTCTGCATATGAAAGGTTGCCAGATCTGAAAGAAGTAGATACAGGCCTCTGCTCATACATACAAATGAAAAGAAATAAAATTATCCAAGGTAGTCTTACTAGACAATTAAACCATTCTTAAGAGTAGGTTGTATGCTCAGGCAAGAGAAAGGGCCAAAACAAAAGAAACTCAGTGGAATCTTTTCAGGTTTTTTTGACTCATAATATTAACTAAGAGTTATGTTTTGCTTTGTATCTTTACCTTATAGGTCCTTTGCATATATATATATATGTTATTGCTCCAGAGTTAAGATTTCTATGGAGTTCCTCCCTGGGCATGTGAACATGTGTCTTGTCATCTACATATTTTTTGTACTTTTTCTCTAGCTATTTCCTTATTTGCTTGTTTTGTTGTATTCCAATTTTCTGGTGATATATATTGGTTTAGTGTTTTTATTGATTATTCATTAGATACCTGTTTGTTTTCTAAGAAGAGTCAAAAATGGGAAGAATAAAGATGGAAGTTCAGTGGGGAGGACCTGGGAGAGGGGAACAGTGATTAGAATACACTGCATATATATATATATATATATATATATATATATATATATATATATATATATATATAAAACTCTTTAATAAAACACAAAATATTCTAATTGAAAGCAGAAATTATGTATGCTTTAAGCTCACATCAATTCAATCTAAATAGCTCACAACAGGGAGAGGATTATTGGTGCACAGGAAGGTTCTATAATTAATGCAGAACTCTACCTTTTACTCCATAAATTAATGACATGTTCACATATGAATAAATCATCTCACAGGTTTTCCATCAATTATAATCTTAAATAAGTCTATTTTTATTAAGATCTCAAGAAATTTGGTTCGGGTTAATTTGACCATGTTCTGTGAATTTAATTTAAGTTTCTCTTGTGCTATTTGACGTTATTTCAGAGACTTTCTTTTCAGAGCTCTTCCTCTAGCAAGCACAGCAACTGTTTGTAAATTCCAGAAACTGGTTCTTTTCTGGAATTGAGAAGTTCTGTTCTTATGTTATACAAGGTCACAATCAATTGAATTCTACTAAAGCAAACAAAAATACTTGTAAGCTTTATATACACATAATGAAGTATATAAATAATGCAAACATTTAGTAGAATGCATATGGTTGTGTAATTCAGAGAGAATGCTTTACCATAGCATCTTTGGAGTAGAGTCTGTCTCTCTTTTCAAATGCTTGCTTTAACACCATTCTTTTAGCCCCTATATTAATTTTCTACTTACCTTCACATCTTGACTGATTTATTCCAGAACCCATATATTACAGTTGACTCCGAGGGAATTTAATCTTTGAAAATATCACACCAACATAAACTTATGTCTCCAGTTGTAATCTTATCCTTGAAAAGCTTCTGTCTCTCATGCTGGTTTATTTAAACAGTTTATAATTATTATAGAAACCTTACCATTTCTGGGACATTTTAGTTTGAAGAACAAAACATTCTGTGGGTGTTACTAGCACCAAATTAGAGCCAGGTTTCAAGTTGTACCTCATCTCCCTTTTGCTAGGGTCTAGACTCAAATCTAAATACACTGTAATACAAATTTAGTTTTTATTACCTAGGGCAGTTCTGATGATTGTTTATTCCTTGGAATAGCTCAAAATGGATCTTGTTACCTCCTTTCAACACTGGTCTCCTGCCACCTTCATGCATTATTTTTTATTCCCTTCCTATAAGCTTTCTCTTACTCCACAAACCCAGGCTCATTTCTCATGGAGAAAAATAAGGCAGCTCTTTTATAGACTTGCTACCAGGTGGCTAACCCTGGGTTCTCAACTTCCCTCACAAGACAGATATAAATGTATTTGCTAAGCAAAACTCATTTCTCTTCGAGAAGGAGCTGCGGTGCCATTTCTGTTTCCAGTGTATTTTTGCTACTGCCCAAATCCAGACAAACATCAGAAAATATGATCTCATTTTAGAACCTCTTCAGGTCTTTCATTGTTCTTTTTGCCTTTTATATGAAAGAATTCTATGAAGGTGTAAGCTATTTGTTGAAACCTTAGTGTTTTGTCAAATCAAATACCTGTTTCCCATTTGCTGTGGTTGTTATTAAATCATTTGATGTATTGTTTCCAATGTACTTAATAGTTTAATAAACTCAGACTCTTGTATTTACCTAACTGGATATGTTTTTATTTTTTTACATACATTGTAAACAAGACATAGTAGATTTTCTCTTGGAAATTTAAAATATGTCTTCTAAATAACTGAAAACATGTTCTGATCATGTCAGTTAAAAGTGATGCTTTCTTAAAATTGATGAAACACACACACATACACACACACACACACACACACACACACACACACACACACACACAAGGACATGTACCTGCAAAGGAACAGGAACAGGTACAGAGAACAGCCAAGCTAGACTCCTGTGTGAAAGCATAGCAAAATAACATTAATAGTGTCAGGGGCTGATGATTCCCCAAGGGATGGGTGTCACTTGGGCCAGTTTTTAGTTTCTCTTTCCCTTTCTCATTCTGCCCCATCCCTAGTCCCTGTGTTTCTTGCAGACAGGATACATTTTGGGCCAAATGTTTTGTGGGTATCAAGTTGCATAAGCATCCTGATATCTGCTCTGGACCCCCTTTCTCCCCCCACTTCTCAGCCCACTTTATCAGTTCTGTTGATCCTGAGACACACAGGTTAGTTTCCCTTCCCCAGCCTTCTGCTCTACTCACTTGGGTCATCTGGATCATGCACCGCAAGCTGTCCTGAGCTGTCCGATAGCCCAGGCAGACTCTCATTTTGAGCCAACTCTCCGTTCACCTTCACCGGACCTGCAGATTCAGAACTATAGAGTCCAGGGTACTGATTAGAGACCTGCCATTCTAAGACTACTGAGGTTAACGACCCTCCCACATACCTACTATAAAAGGTACATCCAAGGATTAAAGCTTTTACAGTGGATAAAGGCCATCAAGAGAACATAATCAACAAAAGTCAGTTCAGTATGATACCTTCAGAGCACAGCTATCCTTCTATACCAAGCGCTCAATATTCTAATATAATCAAAGCAGACAAAAGTGACCTTAAATCCAATCTTATAAAGACAGTAGAACCCTTTAAAAAAAACTGAATAAAACACGTAAAGAAATACGAGAAAATACAATCAAGCAGACTTTTTTTAAAAAGAGGAAACAATCCTTTAAAGTCATACAAGAAAATACAATTAAACTTGTAAGAAAACAAATAAATAAAACTGTGCAAGACATGAAAGAGGAAATAGAAG
This sequence comes from Micromys minutus, assembly GCF_963924665.1. Lineage (NCBI taxonomy): Eukaryota > Metazoa > Chordata > Mammalia > Rodentia > Muridae > Micromys > Micromys minutus. The sequence continues at coordinate 10,027,305 of NC_137980.1, forward strand.
CAATAAAGAAACAAACATTGATGGAATTTTTGAGATAAAAACTTAGGGAAGAGAACAGGAACAACAGAAGTAAGCATCACCAACAGGGTTCAGGAGGTAGAAGACAGAGTCTCAGGTTCAGAAGATACATAGAAAAAAATGATACACCAGTCAAAAAAGAAGTTAAATCTACTATTCTGAGGTAGTACCTGTCTTTGTTAATCAGGCAAACACTCTTCCACTGTTCGTAGGATTGTAAACTGGTACAAACACTCTGGAAATCAGTCTAGTGGTTACTCAGAAAATTGGTCATAGTACTACTGCCCGTGGAACCAGCTATACCACTCCTGTGCATATACACAAAAGAAGCTCCAACATCCAACAATGACACATGTTTCACCATGTTCATAGCAGCCTTTTTATAATAGCCAGATGCTGGAAAGAACCCAGATGTCCTTCAACAGAGGTATGGATACTGAAATTGTGGTATATTTACATAATGAAATACTATTCAGTTGTTAGAAACAATGACTTCATGAAATTCCTAGGCAAATGGATGAAAATAAAAGCTATCAACCTGAATGAGATAACCCAGTCCCAAAAAAACACTCATGGTATGTATTCACTGATAAGTGGCTACTAACCCAAAAAGCTCAGAATACCAAAAAACAATTCACAGAACTTATGAAACTCAAAGGGAAGAAAGGCCAGAATGTAGATGCCTCAGTCCTTCTTAGAAGGGAGAAAAAAAAGTGATTGGAAGAAATAGAGGACAAATAGAGAAGCAGGGACTAAAGAAAAGATCATCCACAGACTGACTCACCTGGAGATAAACCCCATATGCAGCCCCAAACTCACACACTATTGCTGATGCCAAGAAGTGATTACTGGCAGAAACATGATATGGATGCTCCCGCAGAGACTCTGTCAGAGCCATACTGATCCAGCTGAGAATTCTAAGGGCTGAGATGTGAGAAGGTGATTGGGAGAGGGAGCACCTTAATGGAGGAAATGGGATGGGGAGGGGATGGAATTGGGGAAAGGAGATAATATTTAAAATGTAAATACAGAGAATATCCAATTAAAAAAGAAGGAGAAGAAGGAGGAGGAGGAGGAGGAGGAGGAGGAAGAGGAGCAGGAGGAGAAGGAGAAGGAGAAGAAGAAGAAGAAGAAGAAGAAGAAGAAGAAGAAGAAGAAGAAGAAGAAGAAGAAGAAGAAGAAGAAGAAGAAGAAGAAGAAGAAGAAGAAGAAGAAGAAGAAGAAAAAGAAGAAGAAGAGAGTGAGAAAGAGAGAGAGAGAGAGAGAGAGAGAGAGAGAGAGAGAGAGAGAGAGAGAGAGAGAGAGAGATATTTAAAATCTAAAACAATTCACGACACACAACTTCAAAGAAACCTGAGAGACTACAAAAAGTCCTAACCCAAGAATAGCAAGATTAGAAGGTGAAGTGTCTCAATTTCAAGACCCAAAAAATATTTCAAAAAACAATGTATAAGAATACTCACTAAACATAAGGAGCAAGATGCCTCTTTCTTTTAAACCTGTCTCAGTAGAGTACTGTGTGATGTTTGCACTGGAACTTCAGAAAGCTGTCTTTCTTTTTGGTGGGAACCATATCTCCCCTGCTACAGCTGGAGGTAATCAATGATGATACAATATTGACCAATTCTGTCTCAAAAATTAATGATATTATATGTTTAAACGAAGATGGAAGGATTTAATTTTGCTACTGGTTTCGTTCCATATATATTTTGCCATGTCTGTGAGAACAGAACATTGCATTAGCAAGATATATCAAGAAATTCATTTTTCTGACCTCCACACACAGGGACAAAAAGAGACAGCAGAGGATGGTGAGCAGTGAGGAGGAGCTGTCCATTCTACATCTGCAGTTATGTTAATCTTCTTATGTCTATCTCTACTTTATTATTGAAAAGCTCTCGATAATACTATCCTGTTACCATTTCAAAATGGGACTTAAAATTAAATTAATCAGAACCTTCTTATTCCAGTATAATAAAAGTGTATAAGTGCCATCAGCAATAAATCCAGGAAGTTTCACAATTTGTGTTGGATTTAATTCTCATTTACTTTCAGGATTTTTTTTTTATTCCATTAGTTCTAGATTTCTGCTTTGAACCATTCATTATCAGCAACAAGATTTTTTAATCACCACGAATTTGTATTTATCTAGTGTCTTCCCTTTAGTACATTTTTTATTTTTGTCAACCTTAAACTTTAGTGCATAGTATATATTCTTAGTATTATGATTTTGGATCAATTGTTATTTTTATGTTTTTAAGAGTGCTGCATGTGAAATATTTTCTTTAATATTCATGTTTTTATTGATGCCGGTATTTTTCCCGGCTTGCTGATGATATGCTTCTAAATTCTTTATTTCTCTTATGCAATACATCTGGATACAGAATGCAATACGATCTTTTCAGTCTTTTCAGTATCAATAATCTTTTTTCAGGCTGGTACTGTCCTAAAGAGACTTCCAACAACACCCTTATATATGTGCTCTACAATGAAGCTATCAGCAGTCCCCTCTTTTCTAAAAAACCTTTCTTCCCTTTGGATTTGACAAATGTAAACTTTAAGTCATTTATGTTCCATTTGTTTCTGGTTTTGTATCTCTAGTTTTTGGAGCATTCTACTAATTTATGGTGTATACAATGGCTTTATTTTGTATGTTTCTATTTTCTTCCTCTTACTTTTAATTCTGGAACCTGTTGGATGATAGTTAATATTTTGAGAAATTTTTACCTTTGTGCTTGATTTTGCACAAAGTGGGACTCTGTATCTCTTCCTTTCTGCATCTTCCACTGGCTACTATAATTTTCTCTCACTATTAATTTAATCCTTATGGTTAGATTGTGAGATTTTTGGTTTACTAGACTTCTGATATATGTATATCAGTGATGGCTTCCCAATCCTGATATAAATGAAACAGGAAAAAACTGCAACCATCGTTCACTGATTTGAATTTAAATTTTCTCTCACATATTGATGTCTAAAAATAATTAAATTATCATTTTATCTTATTCATTGCATACTTCCAGTATACACACAATACTTTGCTAGTAAATCTTTGCTAAGTTAATGAAATAATTTTAGTCATAGAAGATTGTCTATTTAAATGTATTAGTATCCATTTGTCTTATGAGTGAGCTCAGCAGTAATTCACTATCATCACACTGACCTTATTTGAAAAGACTTTGGGTTGTGACTGAAATAGGGTTTTTATTTAATGTATTTTCTCCATTAATTATAAATTTATAGAATAATTTTCTTGAGAATACGATGATTTTGAAGAACAAGCTTTAAAGTTGTTACAATGATTTTTGTAATAAAACTGGTGAGTATAAAACTGTAGATGTGGCTAAGAAGGTGACTCCTCACTCTGTAGAGAACAGGTTGAAATAAACAGCCATGCTGTGGCATAGCCTTCTGCAGATCACAGGGACCAGCATTTCAATGCTGTTTCACAGTCTCAGGGCATAATCCTTGGTGAGCTGAATGGGAGCCAGTGAGCTGAGAGCCACACTAATCAATTCCATATAAAACCTGTGCCCCTGAGAGTTTCTGAAAGACCTCATCAGTGTCTTCCTTATAACACGTTTCTGCTTCAGTAATTGCAACCTTCTCTGTTTGATGCTGTAACTCATGTCCTTCTCCAGGGAGTAACTGAAATGACAAGCTTCCCCAATCAGCTGATCAGAACACTAAAACTGCTTTTCTGGGGGAGGGTGGAAATTCAGAAATGAACCAGTCAAAAACAAGCCTGTTGTTTTTTCATTGTTTGGCTGTTTTTTTCAGTCATATACAGACAAGACACTGCACTGTGATGCTCCAAATTTGTGGCTTGTAAATAAGTTACTTTTTCTAAAGTCATAAGCTTTAACTATACGAAGAGTGGTGTAACTGCAGCTATGTAAATATAGTAACATAACTATAAAATAAGCAGCTACATCTGATACAGACTAAATTAATTAAATTAGAATTATTTATATAATTTCTGTCTCATTGTAACTAGTGAGATCTTAATGCACACTATCAAACCTTAAAAAAAGCACAAGCACTGAGAAAAATGTATTTATATACTTTTATGAAAAAATGCTTAAAATTTGTACATTTATTTTTGTCTTTTAAAATGAAGTTGTTTAAAAAAATGAATAATCTCTCTCCAGTTTCTTTTTGGAAGCACTTAGGGCTATAAGTTTTCCTCTCAGTACTGCTTTCATTGCATCCCAAAGGTTTGGGTATGTGGTGTTTTTGTTTTCATTGAATTCTAGAAAATCCTTAATTTCTTTCTTTATTTCTTCTTTGACCCTGCTATCATTTAACAGAGCGTTGTCTAGTTTCCATGTGTATGTGGGCTTTTTGTTGTTTTGATGTTGTTAAAGACCAGCCTTAGACCACCGTGATGTGAGAGGATGCATGGGAGTATATCAATCTTCTTATATCAATTGAGGCTCATTCTGTGTCCAATTACGTGGTCAATTTTTGAGAAGGTGCCATGTAGTGCTGAGAAGAAGGTGTATTCTTTTACTTTAGGATGATATGTTCTGTAGATATCTATTAATTCCAGTTGGTACAAAGTCTCTGCTAGTTTAACAGTGTCCTTGTTCAGTTTCTGTTTCCATGATCTGTCCATTGGTGAGTGTGGGGTATTAAAGTCTCCCACTATTATTGTGTGGGGTGAAATGTATTTTTTGATCTTTAGTAGGGTTTCTTTTATGAATGTGGGTGCTTTTTTATTTTGGAACATATCTGTTAAGGATTAAGAGTTCCTAATGACAGATTTCCCCAGTAATGAGTAAAAAGTGTCCTTCCTTATCTTTTTTGATAACTTTTGGCTGGAAATTTATTTTATTCAATATTAGAATAGCCACTTCAGCATGCTTCTTGAGGCTGTTTGATTGGAAGTTTTTTCCCAAAATTTTACTATGAGATAATGTCTGTCTTTGTCTCTGAGATGAGATTCCGGTATGCAGCAAAATGCTGGATTTTGTTTATGTATCCAGACTGATAGCCTATGTCTCTTTATTGGGGAATTGAGTCCATTTATGTTAATAGATATCAAGGAATAGTTGTTTCTATTTCCTGATATTATTGCTTTTGTAGGTTGAGTTGTGTCTGTGTCTTTTTCTTCTTTTGGTTTTCTAGCGTAGGATTTTTCTTGTTTTTACTATGATGTAGTTCCCCTCATTGTATTGGGTTTTCTACCTATAATTCATTGTAGTGCTCGGTTTGTGTTCAGATATTGTGTAAAGTTAGATTTTTCTTGAAATATCTTCATTTCTCCATCCATGGTGATTGATAGTTTTGCTGGGTATAGCAGCTTGGCTGGAACTTGTACTCTCTTAGGGTGTGCATGATGTCTGTCCAGGCTCTTCTAGCTTTCATATTCTCTGTTGAGAAATCGGGTGTGATTCTGATTGGTCTGCTTTTATATTTTACATGACCTTTTCCCCTTACTGCTTTTAGTATTCTTTCTTTGCTTTGGGCACTTGGTGTTTTGACTGTTATATGTCTGGAAGAACATGACAGCGCAGCTAAATGCCCTAGAACAAAAGGAAGCAGATACACACAAGAAGATTAAACGGCAAGGAATAGTCAAAGTTAGTGCAGAAATAGACCAAATCGAAACAAAAAGAACCATTGAAAAAATCAACAAAACCAAGAGATGGTTCTTTGAGAAAATCAACAAGATTGATAAACCCCTAGCCAGACTAACAAGAGGGCAAAGAGAGAGTATACAAATTAACAAAATCAGAAAGGAAAGTGGAGACATAACAACTGAAACTGAGAAAATTCAGAAAATCATCAGATCCTACTACAAAACCTATACTCCACAAAGTTGGAAAATCTGGAGGAAATGGATGAATTCCTACACAGATACAAGATCCTAAAGTTAAACCAGGACCAGGTAAACCATCTAAATAATCCAAATAACACCTAAAGAAATAGAAGAAGACATCAAAAGTCTCTCAACCAAAAAAAGCCCGAGTCCAGATGGGTTCAGTGCAGAATTTTATTAGACATTTATTGCGGACATAACACCAATACTCTCCAAACTATTCCACAAGATAGAATCAGATGGAATACTACCTAACTCATTTTTTGAGGCTACAATAACCCTTGTTGCTAAACCACACAAAGACCCTACAAGGACAAAGAACTTCAGACCAATCTCATTTATGAACATTGATGCAAAAATACTCAAGAAAATTCTTGCAAACCGAATCCAAGAACACATCAAAACAATCATTCAACAAGACCAAGTAGGCTTCATCCCTGGGATAAAGGGATGGTTTAATATAAGGAAATCCATCAATGTAATCCACCATATAAACAAACTCAAAGAACAAAATCACTTGGTCATCTCACTAGATGCTGAGAAAGCATTTGACAAAATTCAACACCCATTCATCTTAAAAGACCTGGAAAGAACAGGAATCCAAGGTCCATACTTAAAAATAATAAAAGCAATATACAGCAAACCAACAGCCAACATCAAACTTAATGGCGGGAAACTTGAAACAATCCCACTAAAATCAGGGACTCGACAAGGCTGCCCACGCTCCCCTACCTACTCAACATAGTACTGGAAGTCCTGTCTGGAGTAATTAGACAGCAAAAAGAGATTAAGGGAATACAAATCGGTAAGGAAGAGGAAAAAACATCACTCTTTGCTGATTACATGATAGTGTACTTAAGTGACCCCAAAAATTCCATCAGAGAACTCCTACAGCTGATAAACAAGTTCAGCAAAGTGGCTGGATACAAAATTAACTCACACAAATCAGTAGCCTTCCTATACTGAAAGGACAAACATGTGGAGAAAAAAATTAGGGAAAAGATACCCTTCACAATAGTCACAAAAACTATGAAATACCTTGGTGTGACTCTAAGTAAGTGAAGGACCTATATGACAAGAACTTCAAACCTCTAAAGAAGGAAATCGAGGAAGATCTCAGAAAATGGAAAGATCTCCTATACTCATGGATCGGAAGGATTAACATTTAAAAATGGCCATCTACCAAAAGCAATCTACAGATTCAATGCAATCCCTATCAAAATCCCAACCCAGTTCTTCATTGAGTTGGAAAGATCAATGTGCAACATCATAAAGAATAACAAAATACCTAGATTAGTGAAATCCATCCTCAACAACAAAAAAACATCTGCGGGAATCACTATACCTGACCTCAAGCTATATTACAAGGCAATCGTGCTGAAAACTGCATGATACTGGTACAGAAATAGGCACGTGGATCAATGGAATAGAATAGAAGATCCAGAAATGACTTTCACATATATGGTCACCTGATTTTTGACAAAAGAGCTGTAAACATTCAATGGAAAAATGACAACCTATTCAACAAATGGTGCTGGTCCAACTGGCACTCAGCATGCAAAAGAATGAAAATAGACACTTTCATATCTCTTTGTACAAAGCTCAAGTGTAAGTGGATCAAAGATCTCCACATTAAACCAGATACACTGAAACTATTAGCTGAGAAAGTAGGGAAAACCTTAGAACACATAGGCACAGGAGAAAATTTTCTGAACAAAACACTAATGGCTCAAGCTCTAAGATCAAAGATTAACAAATTGGACTTAATGATATTGCAAAGTTTCTGTAAGGGTAAGGACATTGTCAAGAATACACAAAGGCAGCCAACAGAATGGGAAAAGATCTTTACCAACTCCACATCAAATAGATGCCTAATATCCAAGGTATACAAAGAACTCAAAAAGCAAGACACCAGAGAATCAAACAAACCTATTAAAAATGGGGTATAGAGCTAAACAAAATGTTCTCAATTGAGGAATATCGAATGGCTGAGAAACATCTGAGGAAGTGCTGGATATCCTTAGCCATCAGGGAAATGCAAATCAAAACAACCCTGAGATTCCACCTCACACCAGTCAGATTGGCCCAGATCCAAAACTCACATGTCTGTAGATGCTAGTGAGGTTGTGGCAAAAGAGGAATACTTCTCCACTGTTGGTGGGGTTGTAAACTGATACAACCACTCTGGAAATCAGTCTGGCAATACCTCAGAAAATTGGACGTAGTACTACCTTAATACCCAGCTATTCCACTTCTGGGCATATATCCCAGAGACACTTTAATATACAACAAATATATATACACCACAATGTTCAGAGCAGCTCTATTTATAATAGCCAGAAGCTTGAAAGAACCCAGATGTCCTTCAGTAGATGAATGGATAAAAAAATTGTGGTACATTTACGCATTGGAATAATACTCTACCACCAGAAACAATGACTTAATCAAGTTCTTAAGAAAATGGCTGCATCTAGAGAATATCATTCTGAGTGAGATACCCAGTCACAAAAGAACAGACATAATATGCAGTCACTGATATTGGGATGCTAACCCCAGAGGCCCACACTGCCCTAGAAATAACTCACAGACTGTATTAAGTCCAAGAAAAAAAGAAAAGAAAACAAAATAAAACAAAAAATGTTGAATTAGTAAACCTATAGTAATTTTGGTCATATGTAGAAATGTGTATTTTTATTTCATTAGTTATAATTTCATTTCTATTTAGTTGTTTCTTCTTTGCATTATTCATTCATTAAAGGTTATTATATTATGTTTAAAAAAGAATAATCAATAAATTTAATACATTATATAAAAAAAGCAAACAAATATAATGGTGACTCTATGTGTATGTAATTTCTAACAAATATAGGGATTTAAATATTGTATTGCTTTTTAAATAATTAATTCTGCATAGAATATCTACTTTTATATATAAAAATTTGTTAGCATAACGCTTTGAGCTTTGATTAACCAGATTAATATCATTAGTGTTGCTGCTTTTATAACTAGTTTTCAGTTAAGTTTCTAAAATTCTGACACAAAATTTTTAATTCTTTATTTTTTTTTTGTTTCAGTGATCAGTTAAATTGACTTCCATTAAAGGATTTGGTTACAGTTTCTTCTAAGTATTATTAAACACCAAGACACTGCTTAATGGTTTTCTATGATTCTACAGTTGCATAATATAAGTATCCACAAATATATATAAAGTGATATTTGGTATCTTCACACTCACAACGGGTAATTGTATTAATTCATTTGTGTATAGGTGGAATAATTTTATCTATATAGATGCAAATAAAAGTATGTCTGACAAGGTGCATCATCTTTAGGAATATGTTCCACCTGGGGATATATCCATCCCCTATGCTGACACAAAACCCAGACACTATTGCTGATGCCAAAAAGTGCTTGCTGACAGGAGCCTGATATGGATTTCTCTTGAGAGCATTTGACAGAACCTTACTAATATAGGTGCAGATGCTTGCAACCAACCATCAGACTGAGCATGGGGATGGCAATGGACGAGTTAGCAGAAAGACTGAAGGAGCTGAAAGGGTTTTTTGACCCCACAGAAAGAACAACAATATCAATCAACCACATCCCCAGAGCTTGCAGGGACTATAAAACCACCCAAATAATACACATAAAGGGTCCAGTGGCTCAAACCGCATATGTAGCAGAGGATAGCCTTACCTGGTATTAATGGGAGGGGAGGCCCTTGGTCCAGTGATGGCTCGGACACTAGTATAGAAGAATGCTAGAAAGGTAAGGTAAGATATTGTGGCTGAGTTGGGGAGCACACTTTTAGAAATGGGGAGGAGTGGAAGGGTTAGAGAGGGTTTAAGAAGGGGAATCAGGAAGGGGTATAACACATGAAATGTAAATAAACAAAATATTTTAAAAATAGAATATATTTTAAAAAGGTTTCCAAATACAATTTCCTATAAGGGTTTTATGGTAGGTCATCATGTATGAACCTATTTAAAATATGTATGTATATGAATATTTGATAAGTGTATATATGCATAAATATGTAATACATATTTTTACTTTCATTTGCTTACTGAGCTTGGAGAATGTGCCTGCTATGAAGCACATATTAATGTAAAAAGATAAAGTGTATAAAGTTTTGTTGTCATTTACCAGGTGCTCATAAAAACTTATCAGGAAATGTTCATAAAAATTAATTACTTATCAGTATTTATTTCATCTCTATAAGTTAGAAATGACTACATAGCAATTTCTCAATTTCAAAGGTCAGAGAATATGGCAGCTTCTAATAATACAGTTATGACCAGTCCAAAAACTGTTAATTTTCCTGTTTACAGCAAGAAATTAAAAAATGGTTATGCCTTTAAAATTTTGGGCCATTCCCAAGCATGAAATACTCCAAGAGTTGTTCACTGAAGGGAGTACTGATGTGCTGAATGAATCTTCAGCCTGTTTTTGACTCAGGTTTAGAAGTACACACCACTAATTTATTTACATGGTGTTTTATTTTGTTTTGTATTCTGTTTTCTGTTTTATCAAAAGCATAATCTAGAACCTGGGGTTACTGAAGATCTTAAGAGCTCTACCCTTGAATTATGGCCTCAGATATTTTTGTTGTTGTTGTTTTCATACAGAAGATATGAGGAAGTCCATGCAGCCAATCTTGATCATTCTAGACCAAGTAGGTCTTGACGTCATTTCTGCTCATTTATAAATTATTCAAGTGTTTTTAGTACATTATTAATTCTTTGCACCTATTCCATGGCTAACAATCAATAAGAAAGTTATTTAAAAATCAGGACATTATCTTGCCGTCTATTTTAAAGTGAGTTGATTCATGTTCTGATACAGTGGTCACTTACCCATATGTTAAGAAGTTTCCCCTGAATAATCAGACTAAATTCAATGACATTGTGTGCTACTGCAAAAAATTTACATTATTTTCAGAAATAACATCGGTATCATTGAACCATCTGGACAATGTTATTAAAATAACTTTAATTTTTATCCAGAGTTCACCATGTGCCATGCATTATTGCAAACGCTTTATTTGAATCCACCCATCTGTTTTTTATATCAGCATTATGAATTTAGTAATGTCATGTTATTGTATGAACAGAAAAAACAGTAAAAAATTAATAAATCATTCAAACTTAAAATTCAGACAGTGAAACTATGAAGTAACAACAGTATTGTTTGATTTGAAATTGAGAAATCCGTGTTACATTATATCAAGGAGCTCATCTTTGAGGTTATTACAAATAATATAATCCCAGGGAAGCCATCTTATGTGAATCTATCCAGAATTACATTATGTGAGGGAAGTTAAGGTCACACTGAAAGTAGATCTAAGTGAATATTTAAACTTAGGGAACAGTCTAATAATAGAATAACCCATCCATGTATTCACTAGAGTTTTTGTTTCCTCCTTTGGGTGAGAGGCTCACTATTTTGATTTCCATGACCTCCTACTCATACAACTCATTCTGCCTCTGCCTTCTCAATGCTGAAATTAGAAGTGTGAGTTGCTTAGTTCCTGACTTGCATTTTAAGATGAACATGAACAAGTTATGTAAAAATAATCTGAATGCCAAGGCAGTGAAGAGGAGAGGGTGGTTGAGAGAATGTGCCCTTCATGGAAGCAAGTGGGAGGGGATGGGAGTCATGGGGGGGGATAACATTTGAAATGCAAATACAGAGAATATCCAATAAAAAGAAAAAAATATCTGAATGTGTATTTTACTTAAATATATTCTCATGATACAGTGAGAATATTAAGCTTCTGTTCAGTGACCAGATTTTATGTAAAATGTTATAATGAACATAATACAGTTCATAAAGAATAGAGAATAGTTCATAATTAAGAAAAGATATTACTGTCTGAAGAGCTAGAGCAGGTAAATGTAAGTTAAAAGAGACATCAACAGTGAGTCTTAGCAACACACCCATCTTAAACTTATGTCTTTCCTTACTTTCACAAATCTGACAGAAAATCAGTGTCTCCTTAACCTTGTGTCTGACATGTCTTCGCAGTAGATGGTGATTAACATGCTAACATACAACTAGTTATTGTACACAGCAAAAAAGAATGTAGAATGCTCAGCATTAAAAAGAACATGTATACTATAGGGTCTCTCAAAGCTAGAATTATTGCAGAACAGGTAGAGAAACAGTATAAGAGCCAGCAGCAGTCTATGACAATGGGGAAAGATCTTCTAGATACATCAGGGCAGCTTCTCTTATAAAAACCTATACATCCTTGAGTCTGAGGGGATCTAAGAATTGAAGACAATTGAGCACACAGCCACATCCCAAGTGATTTAGTAAATGACATTATTACTTTCTGGGAGAGGAAAGTGTCTTCTCAAAGACTAAGCTTCCCTTATGTTTTGACGATGGTTTAGTGAAGGAACAATATCCAATAATGTTTCTTCACTACTAACTTTTCTTAAATGGTTTAAAACAAAACACAACAAATTGGGTAGGACTGAGAGGAGAAGTGAGTATTTGAAAAATTGGAGAAGTGGATAAATATGATCAACCGACATTGTAGAAAACACTCCAATATACAACAGAGACGCATGCACCACAATGTTCATAGTAGCTCTATTTATAATAGCCAGAAGCTGGAAAGAACCCAGATGTCCTTCAGTAGATGAATGGATACAAATACTGTGGTACATTTACAAAATGGAGTACTGCTCAGCCATCAGAAACAATGGCTTAACAAAATCCTTAAGAAAATGGATGCATCTAGAGAATATCATCCTGAGTGAGATAACCCAGTCACAAAAGAACAGACATAATATGCAATCATTGATAATTGGATACTAACCCCAGAAAGCTCTGTACACCCCAGAAACAACTCACAGACTATATGAAGTTCAAGAAAAGAAAAAAAAAAAAAGAAAGAAAGAAAAGAAAACACCATTGTGCTTGACCCTTGCACACCAAGAAAACTTTGACTGATTCCTGGTTGCACCCTGTTTTACATGTACCTTTTGCTCATTTTAACTAGTGAGATGCACACTATCAAACCTTTGAGAAAAAAAAAAAAATAGCAAAGCACTGACAAGATTGTATTCGTATGCTTTTGTGCAAAAATGCTTGAAATTCCTTCATCTATCTTTGTTTTTTGAGATAGAGTTGTTCAAAAAAAAAAAAAAAGAAAAAGAAAAAAAAAACATGAACTCAAATAAGTAAATAAAAAAACTATAAGAAATTTCTGGAAAAATATATTTTATAAACTTTTAAAAAATTAAGTACAAACATTAAAAATTAACTTAATTTGTAAAATAATGCCAATTTCTAGACAACTACATTAAACCATATTTTATTTAAGTGCATCCAATTTACATCAGATAGGATGGCTAAGATCAAAAACTCAGGTGATAGCATATATTAGCAAAAATGTGGAGAGAGAAGTACTCCTCCATTGCTCGTGGGATGGAAAACTGGAACAACCTCTCTGGAAATCAATCAGAGGTTTGTCAGAAAATTGGAAATAGATCTACCTGAAGACACAGCTATACCGCCCTTGGGCACATGTCCAGAAGATGCTGCACCAAAGCATAGGGACACAAGTTCTACTTAATTCATAACAACTGTACTTGTGATAGCCAGAAGCTGGAAACAATCCAGTTATCCCACAGCAGACTAATAGATATATACAAAATGTGGCTCATTTACACAATGGAATACTATTCAGCTATGAAGACTGAGGAAGGATATCGTGAGTTTTGTAGGGAAAAGGAGGGAAATGTCATCCTGAGTAAGGTAACTTAGACCCAAAATGACATACATGCTATGTGTTCACTAATAAACTTATATTAGTCAAAAATGTACAGAATACCCAGGATAAAATTCACAGAACTCAAGATGGTTAACAAGCTGAAGTGAGCGAGTGAGGTTGCCTTTATCCCAGTTGGCAAGAGGAAAAAAAAAATGTGGGGTGGGTAGTCGGGGTAGAGAGGGAAGAGAGAGCTGGGTGGGAAAGGAAATATGGAGGTGAAAAGGGGGACCTGATTAGGTATAAGGGAGGGAAAATCAGGAGTAGAGCCCTGAGGGCCAGAGGACCTTGGGCTCTCCCAGAGTCATATTGATACAGTTGAGAATGCTTGCAGCCAAACATCAGACTGAACACATGACCCCAATGAAAGATCTAGAGAAAGGACTGAAAGAGCTGAAGGGCTTGCAACCTCATGAAAAGAACAACACCATCAAATGCCAAGACACTGAGGTTTAGAGTGTATTGGAAGCGGGAGCACGTTCAGGGAGGCAATTTGAGGGGGAGGATGGAAGGGGAAGGGGGGAGAGTATAACATTTGAAATGTAAATACAGAGAATATCCAGCAAAATTGAAATCAAAAAGAAAAAGAAAACTTCAGAAGGTAAGAAGTAGGAGGACCCTTTAGAATGTACTAGAGACTTGGGAAATGATAGATGTTCAGGACACAGAGGGAGAAAGAGAGGGACCTTAGATGAAATGCCCAACATTGGGCAGTGGGAAGTTGTAGAATCCACTCCTTATGGTAAGGCAGAGAATCAAGTGGAAGGATTGGGTTGCCATCTCACAGTCAAAAACTCTGACCATGAATTGTCTAAAAGAACTGCAGAGAGAGAACTGTAGAAGAGACTGAGGAAAGGGGGTCCTGTGACTGGCCCAAGGAGACGCTCTAAGGCCTGACACTATTACTGATGTGCTTATAGACAGGAGTTTACCATAATGACCCTCTGAGATGCCCAACAAGCATCTGAAGGAGCCAAATACGGATACTTACACCCATCCAATGGACAGAAGCCAGGAATCCCTGGGATTAAATTAGGCAAAGGTGGAAGAAGCTGAAAAAGAGGGCAATTCCATAGGAAGACCAGCAGTCTTAACCAAACTGGATCCCTGAGATCTCTCAGACATGGAGCCAGTCTAGTTGATATGAGGCTCCTGACACATATACAGCAGATGACCGCACGGTCTGGCCTCAGTGAGAGATGAAGCTTCTAACCACTGAGAGATATGAGGTCCCAGGGAAGAGGGAGGGCTGGTGTGGTGGTGGGAGTAGGCACATCCTCTTAGAGAGGAATAGGATGAGGAACTGTTAAAGGGTGAACTGGGAGGGGGGTAATGACTAAACTGCAAAAAAAAAAAAAGGAACAATTTAAAAAATTGCATTCACAGGATAATAGCTTGCAGGTCCCGTAAAACATGTTATTTAAATCTTGACAACTTTATGACAGTTTGTTTATTGTAAAGTGAATTATTAGATAGTTTTCCTTTGTCTTTTATTTATATGAACATTAGTATTTACATTTGTCAAATAACACATATTTAATTTATAAATAAATGGCTAATGAGATGAAAAAATTGAGACTATAATTATAGTTTTACTAACATGACTATTTTAAAATCAATTTTGCTCTCATATTTATCAATTAATAATTATATTTATTTGAGAATTTCATATATCACTTGTGCATCATGCTTACTTTTGTTCCCCTCGGCCCTTTCTTTGTGTCATGCTGCTGATCTCAAATTAATGATCCTCCCATAATTATCATTATCACATATAAGCCAGTTTACTTGTGTGTGTCTCACAAACTGGGTCCATGTTTTGTTACTCATAGGCACATGTCGTTAGGGCTGACATCTCAGGTGTGGAAATCACCAGCAGGTGGGATTGTGAGATGTGACTGAGGGAAGAATACCTTCCTCTAGAATTCCCAGCAGTGTCTAACAGAGGCCTAAAGCTAGACGTGTCTGAGAAGAAGGCAGTGCAGCGTTTGCTTGCCCAGCGAGCTCCTAAGTGCATCTTCCTTGCTGCCCCCCTTGCTGCTGTTCTTGAGACCAGTTCCCTTCTTTGGCCTCAAATATTGCCGGAAGACCAACCTCTTTCCAGGAGCTTTATGTGCATTCATCTCTAGAACAGGATAACTGAAGCACACAGCTGCTTATGCACAGAAGCCCATTCTCAGCTTCTTTGATGAACATGTAAACGATGACAACCAAGCCTGAAGCATGTGAGCCGTTCTCATAAATTCCACTGTACTATGTAATAGTTCAATGTGTCCTGTTGACCGCTACAAAACTTAATAAATGCAGATAAATGATACACTAATAATGTCAAAATTAGATAGATAAAACCACAAATTAAATAATGCTAATTTTACTCTCTTTGTCATCTTGACATCTCCTGAAGTTGCCATATTTAAATGATTGAAATTATTTATTTAGGTCAAATACCATTGATTATTTAAATGTCACAGTGTATCTATATACTCTTTGATCATTTGAAGAGATGATCATGAAAATATTCCCCAAGTGTTTTTCTCGCCCGTTTCTAATGTTTCTTCCAAATTTAAAACTATACAAATAAAACCAGTATACAGACAATCAATCAGTATACCATCACGTATTTGGTGATTTTCCCTTCCAAACAAAAATATAAACCATGTGCCTAGCTGAATTTCTGCAGAGTATAAAGAGTTTACTCATATCACACTTGACCTGTACCACTTCTTTTGTTTGAAAAATAAAAATCCCTTCTTTTAAATCTGTCTGATTTATATGTTTTACAAAATGGAAACTTCAGTAGAGTGAGAAGGATGGAAGGTGTCTTACTGTC
This sequence comes from Micromys minutus, assembly GCF_963924665.1. Classification (NCBI taxonomy): domain Eukaryota; kingdom Metazoa; phylum Chordata; class Mammalia; order Rodentia; family Muridae; genus Micromys; species Micromys minutus. The sequence continues at coordinate 10,043,760 of NC_137980.1, forward strand.
ATTTGCAATCAGCAAGTAGAGGGTAATAAAGGCTTAGGGTCACTTGATATACATATGTTTGTGTGTGTGTGTGTGTGTGTGTGTGTGTGTGTGTGTGTGTGTGTGTGCAGGTACGCGAGTGGCTTATCTTTATTGATGGTATTTGGGAGGGTAGAGAGGGCTCCCTAGACTTCTCCTGTTATTATGGAGGTCTGGGATAGATATTGTGAGAGAGATGCTCAGTGTTGAGGGTCGATTGGAGACAGGAAACATTCAGCAACTGAGGGCCTTTCTTGCTCTCAGTGTCCTTGCTGGGGGTGGGTGGTTCAGGGTTTCTTACTCCATGGAGGTCATGTAAGCCATAAAGCCTACCACATGTTCCAGTAGCCATATACCAGGAAATGAGCTTCCCAAAGTTATCATTGAGAGCAATGCCAGACTTAGCATCAAAGGTGAAAGAGTGGGAGTTGCTATTAAATTTTGAGGAGACAACCTGGTCCTCAGGGTAGCCCAGGATGCCCTTTAGTAAGACCTTGCATGCCTGCTTCACTGAATTCTTTATGTCATCATACGTGGCAGGATTCTCCAGGCAATATGTCAGATCCACAATGAAGAGATAATGTTCTGAGCTGCCCCACAACCATCACGCCACAGTTTTCCTGAGAGCCATTCACAGTTTTCTGAGTGGCAAGGTAGCATGGACTGTGGTCATGAGCTCTTCCACGTTGCCCATCAAATGGGCCCCAGCCTTCTCTATGGTAGTGAAGATGTCAGTAGACTTCACCATATGCTCAGTACTAGCATCTCCCCATTTGATATTTGCTGAATCTTGCTACTGGAAGATGGTGATGGACTTCCTCTTGATGACAAGTTTGCCATTCTCAGCCTTAACTGTGCCATTGAATTTGCCACTGGTAGAGTCATACTGGCACATGTGGAGCATGTAGTTGAGGTCAGTGAAGGGGTCTTTGATGGCAACGATCTCCATTTTGCCAGATGCAGAGCAGAAGGCAGCTCTGGTCATGAGGTGCCAAATATGACCAAATCCATTCACACCAACCTTCACCATCTTGTCTATGTGTGAGGCTGTCACTGCATTAGAAGATGCAGCTCTCTGGAACAGGGAGGATCAGAAAGCCTGAAAAAGCCGGAAAAGCCTGTTTTCATACAATGAATTTTGCATGTGCTTCACATAGTCAGGTAAGTTTTTCATTTTAGAATTGTTTTAAAATTTAGCCACAATTTTGAGGTTTGTCATTTTTCAAATACCAGTAAATTAAGTATGGAACCGCGTGTTCTGAGCACAAGCTGTTGTCACTTCTAAGGAAAAAAAAACCTTCTAAGAACTCAAATTACAATCTACATTCATTCACTCATGCATAGACAACCTTGAAATCAGTTCACTTAAATTTTGTGACTTCATACTTATATGGAATGAACCAAATCTTCTGGTCTTTATTTTCTGGACCATGAAATACATATGGATGCTTCATTTATTTTATGGTATGATACCTAAAGTTTTAGTTTTTATTATCAACTCATAAATATGAATCATAACATAGGACCACTGTGTTCCAATCTGATATGGTATTTGTTTACTGAACACTCTATGACCTAATTTCTGAAGTACAGTTTCTCAGTCTGATGATATGAGTTCACATGTTTTTTCCGTTATTTTATAAGGTAATTAGTGATAGACACTTTTGGCTTTGAACTTCTGATATTCTTCCTTCCTTTCAGCTGTTGTTACTATAGGCTTAAGTGTGTACCACCATGCCTGACTTAAATTAAATATTATTGAGAGGATTGTGACAAAATAAATTTTAATTAGTGATTAATTTTCAACACCAAACAGGATTGGAAGAAGTCTAAGTGTTTGGGGATCTAAACTATTTTCAATTTTATTGTTGATTGAACACCAATGACATTTTTTTTGTGAAAATGTTTAGGAAAATGCACGAAGTGATTGTTTTACCTGGAGGATATATGCTACCTGCTATTTTCTATACTAACAGTGAATAAGTAAGATTTTAATCCCTTTATCTAATCTTTCAAGCTTTTAAAATAACCTTTTATGACTTTTGAAGAGTATTCTGAGAAGTTATGTTCAAACAAGAGATAAAAAATAAAGTATGTTAATAAATTAAAGGAAAGGAAATTATATTTTGATGATTATCTACAAAGCAGTGCAAAACAAAAAAAGGGAAATGAAAAAGTAGCATGCTGAGATTATATCTTGGCAGGTAATCAGAATTTTACAGGATACAGAAACATGCTCATAACATAGGTTTGCTATGGCCTTTCAAGAGTTACTGAAGAATCTGACACCTAATGTGGAACTACAAGAGGTGATCCAGTGTGAGACAATACTCAGTGTAAATGGATTTGCCTGTACATATGAGATTACTACATTGTCGCCATGCTGGAGACATCTGCCTTGCCTTTCAGCACCCTCACTATGCACCAATCAGTAACCAGTGACAACCGCGAACAGACAAACTGACTCCGAACTCTTAGACATTTTATATCTTCTCCTTCTCACCTATAACTATGTGTGACAAAAGTTTGGCTGTGCATAAGTTATCCACTCAGTAATGTTTTACTATAACAAACTACATCTTTAGTCAACTGCACTGTCTCTTGTGAAACCTCTCTTTTCGGCCTATAATAGTATGAATCTAATTGTGAATATTGTCAGATTAGGACAGACCATGTGGCCATGGTCAGGGACTACAAGGGACTACTATGATTTCAATCATACTGAGTGTGATCTTCTCCCTGATATAGATCTGGTTCTGTGCTTATGAAAAAATGTCACTAGGCATCCACATTTGCTGCACATTGTGAATCCAACCTGTACATAGATAAAGAGGAAAAAGAGCTGAAAGTTCAGGTTTCTTGGTAAAAAGTAGTGTTCATTTCTTTTTGCTGTTCAACCTAAACTGTGTAACTTAAAATTATCAGAAATTATTCCTCATCAAGTCTAGGAACCGGAATCCAAAACCAACCTGACATAAAAAAGACTCAACACTTTGCCAAGTTATAGTGGTTTTAATGCCCTTTGGCTTGTGGTCACATGACTCTGATTTCTGTCTTTCTATTCCAGTTACCTTCTAGGTATCTCTTCCCCCATATCTCTCAAAAGTCTGCCCCTTGCATTTTTGATTACAGTCCTAAGAATATATGACTGCTTAATGCTCAGCTTTAATTAAAGAATACAAATCATCACCTTCAAGTGTTATCAAGTGATAACATGTAGTATTGTCATTATTTTAGCAATAAATAAGTTTGATTTTTAATGATTCTGTATAAAAGAGTCCTGGACATCTTTGTCTTTCAAGAAAAGGCAATAATTAAAAGTAACAGTAGGCTAGGCCTCCATTCAAGATCAGAATAATTTATTTATATAAATTACATAATCAGTTTTTAAATTACTTATTTTTTTTTTTTTTTGCTCTGTGATCTTTGTTTCCATATATGCATCTGTTTAGGGTCATCTATATCACTAACCAATGAAACAGATATATTAATTCAAAGCCTATTGAAGTCTTTGGAAACTGGTGTAAAGCTAATAAATAGCTGCCATTCTACAAATATGAAGTCAATTGTCAAAATCAAAGCATCCTCTTAAATTTAGATCTCTAATTCTAAAATACCAGGACACAATGAATCGCTATGTTAATGAGTTGAATGTTTTTATAGATTTCAAATAGTAGGAGACAGTGGCATGAATAGTTTTAAATGTGATACCCTGCAAAATCAACTAGGATATTATTAGTACATTTATGCTAAGGGACAAAGAAGAATTAACCTTCACAAAATATAATGGCAGAGAAAATATCTCAGATAAATCATACCATTTTATATAAACATGTTTGTGATATATATATATGATTGTATATAATATATATGATTATATATATATATTGATATTTATATGTATGTATAAATAATGTATAATTATGACCAACAACATTGGTCTACATAATTTAACCCATTTCTGCATATAAAAATAAATATGTTTTTTAAGAAAATATTTTTTTTCATTTTCATCCATTTGCCTGTGAATTTCATGAAGTTACTGATTTTAATGAATGAGTAGTACTCCATTATGTAAATGTATCGAATTTTCCTTATTGATTCCTCTGTTGAGGAGCATTTGGGTTGTTTCCTGCTTCTGGCTATTATAAATAAGGCTACTATGAACATAGAGGAGCAAGTGTTCTTGTTATATGTTGTAGCAACTTTTGGGGTATATGCCCCAGAGTGGTGGAGCTGGGTCCTCAGGTGCTACTGTGTCCAATTATCTGAGGAACTGTTAGACTGATTTCCAGAGCAGGGACACCGTCATAGAAGCAGGGCAGAAGGGTGTGTAAAGTGTTTTTATGGAGGGGAAACCCAGAATAGAGATAAAATTTGAAATGTAAATAAGCAAAATAATCAATTTAAAAATTTTTAATTTAAATTTTAAAAGAAAAATATTATTTGAACAAGATGTATTCTAAACTTTTACTTTCCTTGTTATTCAAAGTCAATATAATCTAACAATTGCTATTTTACATCATATTTTGAGAAAATAAGTGTCCCATGTTGTATAACATAAATATCACATAATACAATAAAATGCAATTACTTGTTCAATATTTAAAATTTTCAGAATGCTTAAAATGAATATATCTTAAAATAATGATATATTCAATTATAATTTTTGTTGTATTTCTAGTGTTATTTAAATTAAAATCTATTGGAATATTTAAACACAACTATCATTACAATTAATTTTGATATTTACAAATATACAAGAACATTTTTGATGTGCTGTGATGAAAGCAATTAATTCAGTAAAGTCTTTGGCAGGAGCTAAACAAACTATTTTCTAAACTGAAATTTTAATTTAGCAAAAATTAATTAAAGCCCACTTGTCTAAACTTCTAATGCGGCTGTTGTTCAGGGACTGATGACACAGGCACTGCTGGAAGAATTGCTGCCTTCAGAGTGCATAAACAATACCTGTTCTGTGGACAGTAATGATGGATTCAGGAAATAGTACCAACATGGAAATTATTGTTAGAGACTCCAATTCCTCAAATGTGATATCACTTACAAAATAATTATGTTAAGCTAATTACTTTTTCAATTTACCCATTTTTTTATTACGGTTATCTTTGAGTGCCATTTTCAAAGAGCATAATTCATGTATAATTTCTGCTTAGTGAACACATAAGATTGATTTTTCTACAAATTCTAAATTAAAATGTGGTAGAAATTAGAACTTTATGAATATAAACTATGATAATAAATATGATTTTATATGAAGTGATCCTTCTCCTGGCAAAGCTGTGGGATTTGAAATCTGTTCATTATTCTGACACATTCTTCCTATGTGTAGCTTTTTCTTTCACCATTAAAATATTTTCACATGGAAATGATCAGGTTCATAAATAGCAAACTACAAACAAATATATGCTTGAATACTGCCAAAAGGTGAGAGTAGGTAAAATAATTACACAGTACGAAAGCAAAACGTTTTCAAATGTTATACGAGGTATATTATTCTAGAGAAAACATGATTGTTTGGACCACTGTACATTTTTGCAACCTGCCCTAAAAGTAATAATTCTTCTGTCCAAGTCTGAATCTCAGCCATGGACAACAAGGTACACTTTGGAGTAGCTTTGAAGTATGCAAAGCGGCATAAGGATAGCTGACCCAATAGAGAAAGTAGCATGATATGTTCAAAACAACAGAAAAAGTTTATACTACTGGACGGTATTATAGGCAAAAAATATTTAGAGAGGAAAAAAGTAAAAAAGAGACGTATCAGTAATACCATAGATCTTCCTTTGGCCTTAGATTTCAAGTACAAGTAACATAGATAATAATTATTTTATCATGATGTAATTTACTTTATTGGAGATTTAAAAATAATGTATTTTATAAAAAATACTTGCACAATAAGGCAAAACGTGTAAAATATAATTGAATATATGCAAATTAATATTTTTATTTTTCAAAAATTTAAACTAAAATAGTGAGTATGTTCAACCTTCCATGCCTTTTCCAAAATATCTGAATTATAATATTTCCAAAGAGATTTAAACTAAAGAATAGTATAGGTGAGACTTTTCTTATTTGCCATGACTACTATTCAAAATTTTTAGCAAATAGATGAAAGAAATTAATGCAATAATATATGCTATGTAGTTTTACATTTCTTTTTTTAAAGGATAGCATTTTATTTTTTAAAATAACTTTATTTTAAAGGCAGAGATAAATGTACAGATTTTTTTTAATAAATTGAACAACTTTATGTTAAAAAACAAAGATAAATGGACAGATTTTAAGCATTTTTACATAAAATATAAGAATATATTTTTGTCAGAACTTGATTTTCTTAAGTAAGCATTAAAATCTTACTTGTTACAATGAACACAATGTACATGCAAAATAAGATGTAACCTAGAAATAGTCAAAATTTTCTTGGTGTGTAACGATTATGCATAATTGTTTTTTCTTTTCTTTTTTTTTCTCTTTTTTTGGCCTTTGTTTTTTCTTGAACGTCATATAGTTTGTGAATTATTTCTGAGGGTTTTCTGAGCTTTCTGGGGTTAGTATCCAATTATCAGTAATTGAATATTATGTCTGTTCTTTTGTAACTGGGTTATCTCACTCAGGATGATATTCTCTAGATGCATCCATTTTCTTAAGAATTTCATAAAGTCATTGTTTCTGATAGCTGAGTGGTATTCCATTGTGTAAATGTGCCAAGCTTTCTGTATCCATTCATCTGCTGAAGGACATCTGGGTTCTTTCCAGCTTCTGGCTATTATAAATAGGACTGCTATGAACATGGTGGAGCATGTGTCTTTGTTGTATGTTGGAACATCTTTGGGTATATACCCAGAAGTGGAATAACTTTACTTATGGGAAAGTATATACCTAGGAGAGCATGAAAAGAGGTATCTATTCAAATAAGAACATGGATTCATCCTCTCTAAAATACATGTTAAGCATATTGTCAGTCTTTATTTGATACAAAATTCCAGGAATAGGTCAGTCATAAGGTCAAAAAGAATGCCATTGTCTAATGCCATCTGAGAGATCCCCATACATTCTGTCAGGGATGTGAATCCTTCCCTATTATCCTAGTACAGCCTGAATGAACACACTTTCAACTTCCTGGCCTTCTGCAATAGCCACTTTTTGAGGCCACCTAATGCAGTTCTAAAGATTCTTTAGATTTTCTAAGAATACAGAATCAAAATTGCATGCTGACCCTAAAATGGATGCCTCAAATTCATGTGATGAGTAGGGGAAACATTTTACTTATACTTATTAGCTTATAATACTCTGCTAGTTATCATTTGGACTTTCCTGTCATACAGGCAAACAAACCTAATCAGGATCCTAAAGTAAATAAATAAATTCACCTTAAGTATTTGTTCTTGTCCTTTCTCTGTTTCTTTTCATACACCCCTGCTACTTGTAAAAGCAAGGCCTCTTTTCATTAAAATCCAAAAATACTTCGTAGGAAAAAAAATGCTTGTGGTTTCATCTCTGTATTATTTAATGAGCTTCTTTGTTAATTTTGAGTCATAAATACCATTTATAGCAGGGGCAGCAACAGCTGGTGATCTTGTCTCTGCTGCTGAAATGGGTTCTCTAGCTTCACCTGCCCCTGCTCTAATCATGTAGAACTTTGGGTGAATGTTAATTAACAGATTGATGAATACATCAAAAGAGGTTAAACCTGGGGTCAAGGAAGGCAGTGTTTACTCCCACATGAGTTCATTTTCTCCCGAAATGAAACGGAATACAAAATAAATCTAGCTGAAATTACAGTTCTGTGTTATTCTCTACTTCACTGTCATAAATTCAATTTTTAAAAAGGCTATTATAAATACATTTGTTATGGTATGGTATTTTAAAAGGTCAGTATTATAGCTTTAGTTATTCTTCATAGCATCAAATAAAAGATAATTATTTATTACTTGTGTTTAGCAAGTTAGAACTTTTAAAAGGAAATAAAAAACACACAGTAGAGATAATTGCTTTCAAATATTGTACATGCATAACAATAAAACTTTTCATCTATTATTTTGAAAATTGAATCTATAGTTGTCCTGGGTGTGATCTCGGAAACTCTGATGAACACAATGAATATGTGCAGTATTTTCTTAAGAATTTCAATAGTTAGTAACTTAAATCTGTTGTCCCATACTGTTTCTGGTGTACATTTTGAATATAAAAAAATCAAGGTATCAAACTCTAAAAAAAAAAAAAAAAAATCCAAGCAATGACAAAAATATATTTGTATACTTTTATGCAAAAATGCTTAAAATTTGTACATTTATCTTTGTTTTTTAAATAAAGTTCTTGAATAAAAAAGACACACACACACAAAAGTCAATGCAATTTATTATTTAGTATGAATAAGGACATTTAATTTGGAAAAATTTAAAAATACATGATAAATCATACAAAACTCATAAATATCAAGTAAATGTTATCATTGATAATACTTCAGTTTACTCAATGATATTAAATAATTGCAACAATAAAAACCACATAATTTTACTCTGCACATAGTAACTCACTAATATTTTCATACAGAGAAATTAACATGTATATCATATACTTATTATTAATAAAAATCTATGCAAAACATTATTTATATTACTTTTAAACAATACTGGCTATTTTTATTATTTTTAAACTCTAAAGCTGTACATTATTATTTTGTAGTGTTATCTCAATAAATTATACCTCTTTAGACCTTACCAATTTTAAAGGTTATATAAAATATACATTTTCATATATAAGAAACCATACAAACAAATATTTTCAAATAAGGATTATTTATAGTCACAATCTTGAATATTTCCATTTTTCTATTGTATATATGTCATTGGAATGCCTTCTTTTAATACAGAAGAACTTGGTGAGAAACACATCTTCAGTGAAAAATCAATGTATATTGTGAAAGTAATGTGTACTTCACTTAAATATTTTTTTGGAATAAAGCTCCTCATGGTTATGAATGTTTGAAGCATTTTCAGAATTAATTATGGAAATTTCTAGCTGTAACTCTTCTTTGACCTCTCATCAGATTTCTGTCATAAAGAGATGACAACTGGGAGTTTTGGAACACTACTGACCTTTCTGTGTGATGCATACATTTGTTAATATATCTTCGAAAACTGAAAATTCATTTTGCTACAGCATATATTGGTTAATGTCAAGTTATGGTTTAGGTGCATTTAATCGATAAATATAATACTGTACCTAAAAACTATTTCAGTGTTTGCAGGAAGTCTTTGATAACATAGAAATACATTGCTAAAATATAGTATTCTGCTTTTATTCCTTCTTTAGTAATATCACTATATCTCTCATTGTGTTCCATTTATCACATGAATTAAAAAAGGATAGAGGAATATAAGCATATATATTATGAGCACTTCTATATCAATGAATTATTGTTTCTGTGCACTTACTTATTCATGTCTTAAAAATGGAGGAGAAAGACTGTAAATATGAGAAGACCCAAGAGTCTGCTGTGAGATGACACATTCTAGCTGCAACATGCAAGTTACATGCATAAAATTTCAACAATATAGCTGCCTAAGCAAAACTTGACAAAAAGTTGACTTCCTATCTAAATGGCAATTTCTCAAAAGGTTCCATCCCTATATGAAGAGGCACAGTCAACCAACTATAAAATAAGCTGTGGTGAGTGGAAAAATTTGTCATCTCCGGGAGTTATTTCTCTGTTCATACAATATCGTGTGACGATTATATGGGCTAACATTTGCATTTCTTATTTTATAATAAACTTTGTAATATATTTTTACTAATCCAATAGAGCTTGTTAGAATCATCTTCTAAAAATGTATATTGAGTATCTCTGAACAGACAGACCTACACACACACACACACACACATACACACACACCCACACACACACACACACACACACACACACATAGATGTCTGAATATGAGATATGGTCATGTATCCTGGTCTTCCTGTGAGACTCCTAATACTGGAAACAGTCGCACTCTGACTCTTCTGTGTGACTTTGGGGCAGGACAGCTGTCCCTGATCATAGCTGGCTGTGGTATATCTAACGGCAGGCCTAACACATTTACGGAGTTGCTAGTTACCAAGTGCCACCCCACCCAAGGATATAAGCATGGGAGACCTTACCCACTTGTCTCCCATGGCTGGGGTGAGGTTTGGAAGGTGAGCTTTCCTGAGTGTGTGACCCTAGGAAAACAAACCTAACAGCATGTCTGCCATGCAATGAAAATGGCAGAAAAAATGTTTTACCTGCCTCACCCTGCAGTATGAAATTGAAAAGAGGCCATTTTCCTAAACCAGCCAGGTACAAAGTATTTGAGATCAAAACCTATTAAATTTATTAGCAATCTTTAACAATATGATGGACATTTCTAGCTCTCTATGATAGCATACTTTTCCAGCCACACACCACAAGTTATTTTCTTCTTGTCTCTTTTCAGTTTACTCTGGTGTAGCTTAGCTTTGCACAACATCCTACTAGTCGTTGTCTCAGGATAGCTTCCCCTTCCTTGACCTTGAGGCCCTTTTCATCCTGTGCCCTCATGTATCTTGTGGTGAACTTCTAGCAGTTCAGCCTCAGACCTGTCACTGGTATCAGAACTTCAAGCCCTGCATTCTTCTCTACCCAGTCATTTGAAGTTTGGACTCTTGTTAACTAATCTGAGATAACTGGCGAGCGTTCTCAGAATCATATGTATACAGGAGATTCTTCAGTATTCATGACAATGCTGTTGCCCAGGATGTAACTAGATCTCTGGGCACAGAAATCAGCATACGAACAAACAAAGCACAAGAACAAACTCCCCAACATCTCCCAGTGCCACCAACGGCAGGTAGAAGAGCTGGCACAGAGATCATTTGAGCAGAACGACTGTCCCAGACTCTTACCAGCTAGACCATTTGGGAGAACAGACCATACATCTCACATGGACAGCACAATAGAGCTGGCCCTAAATGTCGGGTTTCATCTGAGCTGGCTCCATGAGTATTAATGTAATAGAACCAGTGCAGCCATTATCTGCTGGGTGGGAGTATGGACTATGAAGAGATGCCCTCCTTTTCTTCCTCTTCCTTCATCATCCATGGCAGGCAAGACAAATGATCCAGGGGTCATGGGAGTGTGAGAACTGGCCATATATTTCACTGGCTGCATTACTAAGGGGTGTAGGACCAAATCTTGCCTGTAGAGCTGCCCCTGACATCAGAGTTTCTGGTGAGCCAAACCTGAGAGCACAAGAGAAAGACAGACTGCAGGCTGATCAGCTCAAATATTTCTCAGGCTGAGATCTGGGTCTTTAAATGAGCTTACTTCCAATATCAACTGCATGGCTAAACAGCAGGGGTACAAGAAAGGGCTAGTACCACAAATCTTAAACTACTGGATCTCCAGGACAGAAGGCAACAATATATCAATATCAGGATATCAATAGAAGATCAAAAGCCAAAGGCCTCATACCAAGCCAAAGATTCAATGCAGTGAATATTTACAAGCAAAAAAGTGTGTATGAGTTTACTGTGTGTCACACATACTACAGCTTCTGCAGTGAGACATTTTTTTTCTATTTTAGGGAAGGTTGCAGTGGTGAAGGGGAGGGATAGGGGTGGGGAGACTGAGTGTGATTGGGGTAAACCAGGTTAAACTGACAAAGAAACAAGACAAAGTTTAAAAAGATTTTTATTTCATATTGAGCTTTTCCTTAAGTATATGTAATTCATTTTATTATTGCCATTTACTGTGAATTTACCACTTGAATGTGATTGAAGTATTGGAATAAACATAAGGTATTTTTAATAACTCGAATTTCAGATTGCATTACTTAACATTCAGGCAACATTATATGATCAACTGACTTTATGTGTAGTAATGAACATATATTTTCTTGAAATTAGATCAGAACAAGATACTGGTTTATTATATTAAATGAAATTTAACCAAGGTGTAATATCTTAGTTCATCACTACATTTTGAAGAAACCATTCACACTTATTATCATATTCTCAGGTGTTAGTAAAACTTATAGAAATAGTGTCTTATGTAATCAGCACAGTGGTATAGCTTTTAATTGACAATGATATACATTTGTCCTAAATAGTTTCAAAACAATGTCATTAAACTATAATATTCAAGGATTATATATGTTTGAGAGTTATATTTTTGTTCAGACATAATTTGCTTATACAAACATATATACATACTATGTAGATATGAACAAATGTTATCATAGAAACATATATTTTATAAGAACATATATTTTATAAAATCTTTGTAACATTTTGTTCCATGTCTACTACTTTTATAGACATTATTATGATTCTAAGATAAATTCATGAAAGAAATCAGATATAAAGAAAGTAAATGTTGAAATAAGTACTCATAGAAATACATAAATGTCAATAGCAATTAATTATTTAAGTATAGATTTTTTTTTTATTTAAAATATATTTTAATTTTTATGTTTTAATTACAAATGGAAGTAATTAGCCAGAAAAATTGTCACACTTACTTGATTAAATTCATTATGTTTCATCTAATTAGCTAGTACAATATATAACCCAAATATATATACCTATTTTTATATTCTAACTTTAAAATAAGTCCTGTTGTATTTACTCTATAAGGGAATTATTTCTTCCAAAGTTTATGCATGAATCATTTACACAAGACTTCGTGCAAAATGAATGTAGATTAGGAGAGCTTTAATTTTACCACCCTGTTTTTAGTTCTTTCAGGAAAGTCTTATATGGAATGTATTTATAATTTATGTAGTAAATATGAATATTTATTTTGTTTCAATAATTTTGCCTCTATTATTCCTATTGAGTAACAAATGGGAACAGCTTGGATTGAATATGTATATTTTATTGGACTATAGAAGAACCAAGGAGGTGAGATTATGCATGACACTCAATAGTAATTTCACTATTAAATATAATCTCTCTGGCAATCGATTTCAATGTCTGATATCAGATCCTTGTCAAGATATTATAAAAATCTGTTTCCTCACATTTATTATGAATTTAACTGAATTAAACAAGCAGAAAATTATACCTAAATAAATTTCTTTATAGCTGGAGTCTGAAAACATGACTTTCCCTGAAAATCATCTGTTATATTCAGCACAGAAGAGTTATGTGAAAGAATTTGAATATAATTCATAGTGAAATATTCTCAGAATAAAATTAGACTTATAAATGAAAAGGAAGACAAAGAAAACAATCACACACAAGGATGTGAAATGAAAGTATAAAGGAATACAGAACATAAGAAAAATTTAAGCATCTTTATGACACAGAAGTTGTGTAGCTAAATTAATTAAACTGTGACAGAGCAATCACTGTAGAAAATCTGTTTATGTAATTTCATGCAATAATTTCCTCATTAATTGTCATCAGAAAGTTAATTATTCTTTAATTGCACTTAGTAAAATTGTGAGCAAATCACTTTTGGATAAATTCCTGAATGCCTAATTAAGAAAAAAATTAAATTAAGTTTATCAAGAATGATTCTTTATTATCAGCCTCTTGTTTTTAAAATTTCTTTGTGTTGTTGCACAATGGTCTACAGTTTTCTTTCTGTCAGTCTTCTACAGTTTGTTTTTATTGTTCTGCTTTTAATACCTATTGCTGTTAATTTTTCTTTTTTATTGAAGAACTTTATTTTAAAAAACAAAGATAAATGTACACATTTTAAGCATTTTTGCATAAAAGTATATGAATACATTTTTGTCATTGCTTGGCTTTTTCTTTTTTTAAGATTTAATAGTGTGCATTAAGACCTTACTAGTTACAATGAGCAAAAAGTACATGTAAAACAGGATGTAACCTGGAATTAGTCAAAGTTTTCTTGGTGTGTAAGGAGTAAACATAATGGTTTTTTTTCTTTTCTTTTCTTTTCTTTTCTTTTCTTTTCTTTTCTTGAACTTCACACAGTCTGTGAGTTGTTTCTGGATGTTCAGAGAGAGGAGGCTCAAAGGTTAATTTTCATTTTTGGAATACATTTTCCAAATCAAATACTCAGCTCTAAATATTAAAATATAATTTGCAAACTTCTAGAAATGATAATTTTACAACAAGAATGTGATAAAAGATTTGGTCTATCTTTCTTATTGTATAATATCAAATATATTATGTGTATGTTTATGAATTACAGCCTTATGTAATAATATGAACAATTTATTATCAATTTAAGATGTGAAATTATATCTTTGAAAACATACTTCTCCGAATACCCATCACTTAATAAATTAACATTTTTAAATTTGGAGAATCTTTGGGAAAACACCTCTTGTACACATCAGTTCATGTGTATCTGAATTTTTTTCATATAACTATTTTAGTGCATGTAATTCCTACTTTTTTCTCTATACCATGAAACAATTATCTCTCATGTAGTGTAGAATTGATACTAACCTCAACCCAAATACACACACACACACACACACATACACACACACACACAGTGAGGAGCTTCTCACTTAGAAACTTATAATATTTTCTTTTCAGTTTTCTAAAATGATCCTTCACACAAAACATGAGTTATCCCATTAACTAATTATTTTTTTAATTTTTATAAGATATCTAATAATACTTTCCCAATCAATGGAGTATTATTTTCAGTATGATAGGATCTTGTTGTACATGACTCCAGAAGGTCGGCAGGCACACACTCATGTTTTAATTTTTTTTTCCTGATCTTGGAATAAAGACTCAGACTGAAAACATATTTACAAATACTTAGGCCATACAGCTAAGCCTACTCTCTGAGAAGGTATCTTAAAGTAACTTATTCTTATTAGTCTACATTCTGCCATGAGGCTGATTACCTCTGCTCAGGTCCCATGAATCAGTCCTCCTCACTTCTTCCACAAATATTCTTCCCACCTTGCTCTATCCCAGATTATTCCTGCCTAAAGGTTGTGCCACTGTGTTTTCTATTCTTTCATATAGGTGAGAGGTTTTTTTTTTAAATGACATGTGACACATCCATACAATACACAATGTATTCTCTTTACAATTAATTCTTCATTTTAGCCCAAGAAAAGATTATTTATTTTACAGTAGTAAAATATATGCAATAATTATGATACAATTATGAAAACTTTTAGGTAAAATTTGTATTCATAATGTTCAGTCACTATATGTTCGGAAACATAGGAGAAAATATTTTATTAGCAATCTTAGGTGGATGAGTTTAGAGTCTATACCTAAATAATATTCTATCCTAACTTGCATTACAATCCAAAGATTATCTTCTTAGACTGAAAACATATTCTTACAGCCTTAACAACCTAAGTTTAACTTTGACGCTAAACTATTTAGCCTTAACCCCATCAAAGTCTTGAGAGGGAATAAATGTTACCTAAGTATGCAGGAAGGGTAGAAAAGCAGCTTCTAAAACAATAGAAATGACAGAGAAATTTGGCTGTCTGAACAATCATCCACCCTTATAAAAGTGTGGTCCAGGTATTAGGTATGTGATTGACATCTGGTGAGTATAAGTCATAATTCATTACTGCCTTCTTAAACTTTTTAAAATCCTGTGCCTCTTTAAGTTTCCATCTAAACTCTTAATAAAACCTTGGGGATCTGTCATTTCATGGCATTTTTTTTTCTTATTGTATATGTCATATTATTTAGAATTTGTTTTGTTGTAAATTTTATTTTAAAACTGGTCTCTGTTTTTCATCTTGTTCCTTTTCTAATTTATTCTATTTCTATATTTTTCATTTTTAAATATAAATCTTTTAATTCTTTCTTTTAACGTTTATTTCCCTAATTTTATTTTTCTCACCTTGTTTCATCTCTGAAACTTTAGCATTTACCTCAGTCGGATCTATTACATTTTGTAAGATTTTTCTTTAAAGTATTTGCCTTTGAGAAGATGATTATTATGTTAAATTGAGATATACTAATGTGATAATCATCAGAATTATTATTATGATCCCTCTCTCCTTTATTTCAGTGTTGAATTCATTTAAAAGAGCACTTGAAAAAACCCAAACCTTCTGTGTTACTGTGTTTCTTTCCATTTCTAACCCAATATATTTTTTTCTTTTTAATATCTAAAATAGTTTTTATGGACTTTACTCTCTTATCCTCAAACCAAATATTTTCCTATGTTTTTTTAAATACTCCAGTTCCTTTCTCCTTTTTGCTTTTCCTAACTCCGTACCTTACCTGTTCAGATGTCTATGGCATATTAATCCTGTTGCAGCTGAGTAGAACTCTCCTCTTGAGGTCATTGTCAGGCACCTCAGGACAGCATGCTTCTGTGATGGTCAGCTCCATACCTGAAGCTCAGTCCAGAGGGTTGTTACACCTGCTTTGCCTCCTGCCCACTCAGGCCAGGCTTATCCCACCTGCTGTACTTTTGTGCAGCTTCTGCCCTCCAGTTGGCCTGAAGCCTTCAGCTGTGGGAACCTGCTAGTAGTCACACGTCCATCATGCTGGACTGGGTCAGCACGTATCATCAAGCACAGACCTGGAAACTCAGTGGGCCTGTACTCAGCTGCTGGATTTCCTGTGAATCTCAGCTTGAGCTGTGATTTCTGCAAAGCACATGATATTAACACTAATGATCATTAAAGGTTGAATTTGGAAAATGAAGACATTAACTCATGTGAGTAATATTAAAGAGGGCAAACATTATTGCTGTATGCATAGCAAAATAAGTAAAATTTATTAATGGTGACTGCAGATGAGTGATAAATTAGGAGAAAACCAAGAAACATGAAAGAAAGAAATGCGACAGGTTGAGAGGTTTCTAATTAAGAAAAAAAAAATCTTTGACCTTATCTACACATTTTATAGGATCATGGTTATAGCTGGACAAAGGCTGAGTTAAGTGTCATGGTGTTTGGTTGTCCGGACTGTCAGGGGCTTAGTCAATGAATAGCATTTGCACATGTATGCTGTCCTGAGATGACCGTGTTCTGTTCATGTGTTTCTCATGCAGCTAAGCATGTTTGAGTGCCCTTTCTGTCCGTCTCTGACTCCTATTGAGTTAGTCATGGTCCTTGAGTCTGGCTTTTTGCCACTTTGTCACATTAGAATCATCTGACCTTTAAATTTGTCAAATGATGTTAACTAATTAAAGCCCATTTGTTTGTATAACTATTGAGAATTAGCTTCCCTATAAGGGAAAGAGATTAACTTAAAATAATATTTACTTATGACAGCTCATTACATTAAGTTTATTATAAGTTACTACACATAAAACACCATACTGAATAGCATATAATCCTCATGGGAGCCTATGGTGATCGACAATAACATAGGACTTCACAATCAATCTGTGTCCAATCAATTCTAATTGGGTTTCTCACAGCTACCTGCAAACTCTGCTTTTCATCGTTGGTGCTTCGGTTTGATTTGTTTTAAACTTGAAGTTTGTTTTGACCACATAAAACAAATTTTACCATAAGATATATAAATAAATTATAATTTTCATAGTCATCTCCTTTTCCTTACCAGATTAATAACTTATACATGTGTCAATTTTTCAAGTTTTTTCCGTAATGTGTCAATCTTTAATGAGCGCATATTTACTGAAATATGCATGGGAAACTTCTCAGAGGCTGCACAGCTAAAGAACAAGGCACCACATTTTTTTCAGGATAATTAATTACCAATACATACTCAGAGATGGGTCCAATCTCCCACAACTATGGTAAAATATCAAGGTGAAGGTGAACAGTTTTGTATAGTAAACTGAAGCATTTCCCTTTTAGATAATAGTATCTATTCTTATTTTACTTTTTATAATTTTTACTTTTGAGACAATGCTTTACGTTGTTCAGTCTAGGTAGGACAGTGTAGAGAAATTTTAATCCAGCAGCACATGTCCTAGAAAGAGATCACAACCAAAGATCTTTTAAGTTTGTGTGATTGGCTACAATACAGAGATACCCTTAATACACAATTTTAATCCCAAACAATTCAGTCAAGGTTAGTTTGTAGAAGGAAGTAGCCATGTTTGAAAGTGGCATCTAATTGAAAGGCAGACAACATTTGGATCAGAGAAAGACTTGGCCAAATGAGTCAGAGATAGGATGCACCGACTCTCACAGAAGCAGCACAGCAAAACAGAAGCTAGTTAAAAACAGTTCAGACAGAGAGTAAAATAAGTTCAGTCAGTGCGGTTCATGAAGTGCAGTCGAGTTCAGTTGAGTTCATTCATGACTTCCGTTCAGTTTGTGCAGTTTGGGCAGTGAGGGTCCGCAGAGACAATTGAAGCCAGAGAATAAGATAAAGCCAGGAGATTAGACCAAATTGCCAAAATAAGTTTAAGGCCAAGTAGAACAATTCAGTGAGACTCAATCAGCTTAGAGAGGAGTTTGAGTTAAAACAGCTAAGTTGAAGCAGCCAGCCAGAGTTCAGAGAGACCTTGAAAAAATGACCTTATTCAACAGTCAGCCTCTGAAATGACAACTACATCGCTCAACTAAAAGTTAACTTTACATGATGGAGTACCTCAGTTGCAAAAAATGAAGTTGTATAATACCACAGCTAATCTTCTTCAGCTTTTATTGAACATCACATAGAAAGGAATATTTGCTGAAACAGCCTGTTTATTAAGAGTATTTCTAAGTTGAATAAACAGTTTGAGTAAGAATAGAGCACAGGTTAGCATATTGTCCCATATAGCTGTGTCAAGTTCCTTATTCTGAAGCTTCTATATAAATTAAAAATAGCTCTGCCTTACTCACACATAACACTATATTCTTGAGGGAGAAAGCCTGATCATCTCCTCCATGCGTTAATTAATATAAGAACAACATCATCAACCAGCCAAGTCACTGAGGTGGAGATGGTGATTGGGGCACCTTCATGGAAGCAAGTTGAGGGGGAAAAGAAAGGGGGAGATGGTATAACATTTGAAAGGTAAATGCAGAGATTATCCAATAAAATTGAAAAAATAAATAAATATAAAATCATCTGTTGAGGTCAAGCTCTACTTTCTTTCTTACCTTTTGCTTCTTTACTCTGTGTTTCCAAATTTAACATCTGTGTCTGAAATCACTTATACCACAAGGTGAGTGACGGATGTAGGAACCACTAAACAGAATCTACTCTGTGCATGAGAACAGAGAATCCAGCACCATGAACAAAGAAAATCTAGGCAAGAGAAACCAATGTATACCTTCTTTATATATCTTTTGTATGTGTTTATAAAACTAACCTTAATATAAGGGACTCAAAATGAGTTCAAAGTAAACTTGAACCTTGTTAAATATAAAATAATATTCAAAACCAGATATATTTTTAAAAGTGGGTATAAAATGTAAATATTTGAATAAAATGAATTAAATTTATGATACACTTATATGGTAGGACATACGTTGTCGGCAATATTCCTCTTTCTCCTGGATGGCACAAGTTCACTTGGAGAAAAATCACTTGTTATCTTCATTATATGACAAGGATGTGTGAGGAAATAGGATTTGCCAGAGGTCTGCTGTGTGTGTCTCTTTGTATGCAGTTCTGCCAAGGTCTGGCTCTGTAAGTTCGCCAAGAAAAATCTGTTCCTGATCTACAAAGAAGATGAATCACACTCCATGGCTCACAGGAGGCATTTTCTGGGCCAGTGAAGGATCTTAGAGTCTTCAACCACATTCTAAATGTCTATATGACAGAGAGTCAATTAACAAATTGACAAAACTCGGTTATTAATGTTTTCAGAACTGGCATATGAGGGTGCTGTGAACAGGACAAATATGTATGTAAGCATACTGTCCAACTTATATTGAATTTTTGATTGGGTTGTTTGGTGTTTTTGGTGGGTGTGGAGAGCCGCGATAACATTTGCCACCACTAGATGGCGCTGACTTCTGTTGCGGCAGCCTGGCTCCTCCCTGTAAACAAACTGGGCGCATGTGCAAAGACCAGTGCAAGCCAAGTCACCACCTAACCTGGGGTGTCACGATCAGACCACTGTTGGGCAGCCAATCATACAGCAACATACCACCCTAGGGGATATAAATTGGAGTACTTTCTCCTGCTCAGGGTCTTCCTCTTCAAGATGCAATAAATGTTTTGCTGCAGAAGGATCCTGGTGTTCCATGTGCGTTCTTGCTGGCGAGGCGGTAGCGCGGGACAGGTGGGTAGCTTCTTAAGTTCTTTATATAGTTTGGATATTAGCCCTCTATCAGATGTGGGGTTACCACAAATCCACTTGTTTCTGATATATCTGCACAGTTATTTTAGACACTGGAGAAACTTGGATACTGTGAATCTTCGTACTATTCAGGATATGTTAGGTAGAGTTCTTTGCATTAGCCATTTATCTCCTTTCATATCCTTCCTTCACGGCCCTGTTGCTCCCTCTGGTGTTGTTAGTTCACTTTGCTGTAGTACAATTGGTGTTGGGGCTATTCATTGAAACTGTCAATGATTAAATCTAGAAGAAAATATTTTTCACATTTACCATCTCCTATTTTCTTCACAATCACAAACATCAAACTATTGCCTTCCTTCAACTAATCAATCCCGTTAGCATCATATTCTGATCTGACTCCTAAGGAATAGAAAAGCCCTCAAAGACACAGTATCCTTCCAATACCTTATATGGGAGCACTAGGCAAAGGGATGGAACTTGGAGCTATCATCCTGAGTGAGGTAACCCAGTCACAAAAGAACACATATGGTATGCGCTCACTGTTAAGCAGATAGATAGTAACCAACAAAGCTTAGAATACCCAAGAAAAAAAAAAATCACAGAACTTATGAAGCTCAAGAAGTAGGATGGTCAGAATCTAGATGCCTCAGTTATTCTTAGGAGGGAGAACAAAACACTCATGGGACGAAATATAGGAATACCTGGGGATCAACCCCATATGCCGCCACCAAACCTAAACACTATTGCTGATGCCAAAAAGTGCTTACTGGCAAGAACCAGATATGGATCCTCCTCAGAGGGTCTGCCAGAGTCATACAGATACAGTTGAGGATGCTTGAAGCTAACCATCAGACTAAACACGGAGTTCCCAGTGAAGGAGCTAGAGAAAGGACTGAAGGTGCTAAAAGGGTTTGTATCCCTATGGGAAGAACAACATTATCAACCAAACAAACCCTCCAGAGCTCTCAGGGACCAGGACATCAACTAATGAGTTCACATGCAGAGATCCATGGCTCTAGATTTATATGTAGCAGAGGATAGCAATGCTTCGCATCAATAGGAGAAGAGACCTTTTGTCTAGTGAAGGTGTGATTTCCCAGTGTAGGAGAATGCCAAGACTCTAAGGTAGAAGGGTGGTTGGAAGAGAGAGCACCTCATGGAATCAAAGGAAGGATATGGTGGGTGAGAGTGGGGAAAGGTGATAATATTTGAAATGTAAATACAGAGTATAGCCAATAAGAAAAAGAAAAGTAATAGTAGTCTCTTATTTTTATGGAACATTCTTGTGTATATATAAAATTACCTGTTCAAATTATAATTCGATTTTAAAACCTAGAATTTAATATATTTTGAAACAATTTAATTTCATTGATATATAAAATTTTATTGACATTGTGCATATTACCTGGTCATGATTTTATTTAAACCTAATCCTGTCGTGTTCAGTGAGGCATCTTGTAGTTGCTATTTAGATATCTAAGCATTTGAGAGTTCTCACAAAGGCTCTTTTTTATTCCAATAAGATATTTCAGTTGCATAGCAACAGGAAGTTTTTCTTTATCTTAGTTTTCCAGCAAGTATTGAGAAGTCTTTATAATCCACCAGGAAGGGAATTGGGGACACTAGATTCTGGGTTACAGTTTATTCTTTTGTTTGGAGACTTGGGAAGTTACTGTTTTATGCTCAAGTAAATGCATAAAATGATTATTTGATATATTTATACAGAATCCCTCTTTTTTCTTAAGTGATATTTTTGAGATTGGATTTAACTATGTAACAACATGCTGGCCCTGAATATACCACCAACCAAAGAGCACACACTTGGGTCCCTATGGCTCCAGCAGCATATTCAGCAGAGAATGGCATTGTCTAGAATCAATAGGAGAGGCCCTTGGTCCTGTGAAGGCTCCATGCCCCAGTGTAGGAGAATGCCAGGGTACTGAGTTGGGAGTGGGGGCATCCTCATAGAAGCAGGGGGAATGGAGAAGGAAGAACTGGAAAAGGAATGATATTTGAAATGTGAATAGATAAACTACATAATAAAAAAAGTAATCAGTCACAGTGGCACAAAAAACATGCCTGTAATCCCAACCTTCAAAGAGGCAGGAGGATTCTATGGACAGAGCCATCATGGTGCTACCTAGAATTAGAGAATTTTCCCTATTATTCACCACTATATTTAATATCCAGTGATAGTGACTAAAGGGAAATTAAACATCTGCAACAACAGCTTGGGATTTACACATGGGAAAAAAAAAACTGTTAGACAAACATTCATTTGATTACAAATCAGTAAAATCCTTTACTTAAGAGAATTTGAAAGTCAGGGCTCATTCTCTTAAATAAAGAAGTATCCCCTACCTATAGACATGTCCTGATATCTATGAGGAGGAACCACAGCCTTCCCAACTCAGAAAGATGTATGTACTGTTTCTTATTACTGTACACAAATTCAATACAAAATTATACCTTAAAACTGAAATGTAGGTACATTATAGTGAAGCAAAGGCAAACAAGGGCAGATCACTGATTTGTGAGCCATGTGGTTTTGAAAAGATTTAGAAAGAAGAAACAGGAAGGGTTGAAGGAATGAAAGAATGTGGAAAGTGATACAATTGTATTTAACTTAAAAAAAAAAACCCGCATAAATTCAGTAAAACTAATAAGAAAAGTCTGTTTATCTACATAAAACTGCAAAATGCTAGGTTCCTATATGCGCCAGAAAACAATGTCTCTCTTTATAGACATCATACAAAATATTTCTTCTATAAATCTGTATTTTATTTAGTCTTGACCCCAAATTTAAGATTCATTTTTTCAAAGTCACAATATTTACTTTTATTTTTATATTCTATTATATTTTATTATAATACATATAATATATAATATTATATCGTTTTGATAAAAACATGATATTTATTCTTTATAGTTTCATTTGTTTTTTCTCTTGAGGAAGTATTGGAGAAAAGTTTTCTTCTAAGAAACTAATGAATAAATTCAACACCATAGTAATTTCCTCCTCTGTGTTTATGCTGTAGTTTCTATACACTTCTGCATGGATACACTGCAAATAGGTATGTTGTTTTTCTTCTCAGAATAAACTAACTTACTGTTACTTTTTCTTTCTACCACCTAAAATAATATGAAAATATGTTAAGTAACTATATAAAATATAAAATGTAAATATGTTAAGTAACTACATAAAACATAACATATAAATATAAAATATGTTTTATATACCATGTGTGGACTACTTAGCATCTTTTAATTATCCAAAAAAGTTTATAGGTTATAAATATTACGAAAGTCAATTTTTATCCTCTCTTTTAAAATTGATATAGCAAAACACATATATTATAAAAATGTTACAGTAAAATAAAAGTTCTAAACAAGATAACATGCTCATGAATTAAGGGTGTAAAGTTTTCTTAAATTCAATTTTTTGAATATTTTCTGTATTTACATTTCAGATGTTATACCCTTATCTCTGATACCATCCTGCCTCCCCCTCCCATTGCCTCCATGAAGATGGTCCCTCTAGAAACCACCCATTCCTGCCTAAGCACCTTGCATTCCCCTACCTTGGGAAAACAATCCATCTCTAGAGCAAAGTCCTTTCCTCTCATTGATGACAGAGAATGATATCCGCTGCTGATCATGAAACAGGAGCAATGGGTTTCTCCATAAGAATTCATTGATTGGTGTTTTATTCCCTGGGAGCTGTGGTGGGTTTGCTTATTTAATTTTGTTCTTGCATGGGGTTTGTACTGGTTGGTTTTGTGTCAACTTGACACAAGCTGGAGTTATCACAGAGAAAGGAGCCTCAGTTGGGGAAATGCCTCCATAAGATCCAGCTGTAAGGCATTTTCTCAACTAGTGATCAAGGGGGAGGGCCCAGCCCATTGTGGGTGGAGCCATCCCTGGGCTGGTAGACCTGAGTTCTATAAGAAAGAAAACTGAGCAAGGCATGGGAAGCAAGCCAGTAAGTGACATCCCTCCATGGCCTCTGCATCAGCTCCTGCTTCCTGACTTGCTTGAATTCCTGTCCTGACTTCCTCTGGTGATGAACAGCGATATGGAAGTGTAAGGTAAACCTCTTTCTCCCCTACTTGCTTTTTGGTCATGATGCTTTGTGCAGGAATAGAAACCCTGACTAAGGGTTACAGACACTTTCAGCTCCTTCAGTCCTTTCTCTAGCTCCTTCATTGGTGTCCCATGTTATGTCCGATGGTTAGCTGCAAGCATCCTCCTCTGTATCAGTATGGCTATGGCAGAGCCTCTGAGGAGGCATCCATATCAGGTTCTTGTCAGTAAGTCCTAATTGGCATCCGCAATAGTGTGTGGGTTTAATGGATACATATGGGATGGATCCCCAGGTGAGCAGTCTCTGGATAATCTTTTCTACATTCCAGGAGCCTCTATTTGTCCCTTTATTTTCTCCCATGACTGTTTTGTTCTCCCTTCTAAAAAGGACTGAGGCATCTACCTTCTAGCCTTCTTTTTGTGCTTCATAAAATCTGTGGATTGTTTCTTGTGTATTCCAAACTTTTGGGTCTAGTATCTGCTTATCAGTAAGTACATACCTTGTGTTTTCTTTTGTGACTGAGTTATAACACTCAGGATAATAGATTCAATTTCCATCCATTTGCCTAGGAATTTCCTTAAGGCATTGTTTTTAATGACTGCTTCCAGCTAAACATCAGCCTGAACATGGTACCCTAATGAAAAAGCTAGAGAAAGGACTGAAATAGCTAAAAGATTTGCACCCTCATGCTAAGAACAACATTATCATCAGTCAAGGTGCTGAGGAGGAGAACGTAACTGGGAGAGGGAGCACATTCATGGAAATAAGTTGAGGGTGAGGAGAGAGTGGAGTGGTGGTAGGGGATAGGTATAATATTTGAAATGTGAATAGAGAATGTCCAATAAAAATTTTAAAACATTATAAGACAGATAGGAAAAAAGATTTCTGAGTACAGTTTAGTACCATCAAAATTCAAAAAGAGAATTATTATCTTTTACTAAAAATTCAATGAAAATCTTGATGTTTTATGAGTATTTGTTAGAAAAATTTACTATGATGCAAATGTTACTCTTTTGGCACTGGCAGTGATGGGCAGGCTTGATGAATATAAACAATTATTGTTAACAGTATTGAGTAGAAACATCAAACACCACTAAAAATATAGGAGTATAAATAACATTTTTAATATTCAGCAATATTAGGGATTTTTATTAGGATGGAATAAAGAATAGCAAGCCCTCTGTAATGTAAAATTATTATTTTATACATGATAATTTCCATGATTAAAGTGGTGAGGTAAAAAGAAAGTAATATATTTTTAGTCTGTACCAACTATATCCTTTCTAGGCCTTAAAGATGAATTAATTTATTATTATATCATTTGAATTCTGATTTCCACATTAAATTGCATTTTACTAGAACACAAAGCTGAACTTAAGGGTTAGATTTGATAAAGAAATGGAGAAAATAATTAGTCCTGAGAGAAACATTACTGTTAAGATACTTTAGTGAAATGGTGCTAGGCTGTTTGGACAAAGGCAAAACATTTTATTAAAAAAAAAAGACAAATCATAGGGATACTAAAATTTAAGCTATAGACCAAAGTATTTTGCAAAGAAAAGAAGAAAGAGAGAGTAGGATAGGAAAGTCAGGGCAAAGCATAACTTTGGAAAATAAGTATGACTCAAATAAACCTCTAATAAGACAGAGCAATGGAAGTAATAACATTGTAACTTTAATCTGAAGCTACTTCAGTTAATAACAAGAAAAGGGGATGAGCTATATTCTCTTGCAATGTTGGATTTTTTTTCTCACACTTCTTGTAGTGAATTCTGTTCAGCTGTAATTATGCCATGTTCAGTTTTAATTGTTACTTCAGGTGCCAAATATCCCAGGAATGAACGAAAATTTTATATTCTTTGAGGGAAACTTCTAAGTTTCATACTGGATCCATACCTTTTATGTAGTTTCTTCTAAAGATTTTTTTTTGTTTTATAGTTTACACAGCCTCATCTGCAAATTCCCATTTTTATTTTATCTTTGACAGTGTTCACAATATTTGGAGAACTATTATACTGTAGAAATATTGAAATGAAGTACATGTTATATGAATAAATTGTATGTATTTTGCATTACATTTTTGAAAAAATTAAGCATCATAATTCCAATGGTGATAGAATCTATACATACTGATTTTTGCTCTTCAGGTTTTATTGCTGCCTGTTTTTTTATTTATATATATATATAGAGAGAGAGCTAATAAACTGTATTAATACTTTAATTATAAAATGACATAAAAGAAAGACAAAATGGTATATACTCACATAAAATGGATATTAGTTGTAAAGTAAATGATAAATATTCTACAATCCATACACCTAGAGAAGCTAAGTAATAAGGAGCTCAAGTGGGAATGCATGGCTCTCATTGAGAAGGTAAAACAGAGTCGGCATCTCAGGAAGATAGAGAAGTGAGGAGAAAGATAAGGTTGGAGTAAGAAGAACAAAGAGTACTGGGAGAGACAATTGGTACTGGATATCACATCAGGAACAAACTAGAAAGGTAGTGCAATAGAAACTCAATTATGTATGAGGGTGACATTACACAAGATTCCATGGGAGAGGGACACAGAGTCTTAATTGTCCATCTACTATAATCATGCAAAATTCCATTGAAGGGACTGTAACAGGAACACAGCCATAACTTTTGGCCTGCAATTTGTCTTGCTTACAAGATGTCCTGTGCTAAACGTGTAACAGAAATTGTGGGAGTGGTCAAGGAATGACTGAACTAGCCTGAGATATGTGCCACAAGAAGGAACTTACCCTTATCTCTTTCTGGAGGTTTAGAACTAAGAAGCTGGAAGTCCCAGAGAGATAGAATACAACCAAAAAAAATTAACAAAATCAAGAACAACTATAAAGAAAAGGGAAAGAATGGGGTGGGGAGGAAGGAAAAAACCCAATGAAATCATGCTAATGACACTTGGCTATACTCAGAGATTGATTCCTAGCCCAAGTGAGAGCAGAGAGTCATTCATCAGTAACTGATGGAAACAGATTCTTAGATCCACAGCCTTACATTAGGTGGAGGTCAGGCAGTTCTGTGGAAGACTGGAAGGAAGGATTGAAGAATGGGATTTGATATGCTTGGTTGATATCCCAGGGAGTCCTGCCCTTTTCTAAATGGAAATGGAGGAGGAGTGGATGTGAGAGAGGCAGAGAGGAATGTGGGGGGCAGGACGTGGAAAAGAGGAGTAAAGGGAAACTGCCAAAGGGATATAACATAATATGTAAAATATTAAATCAGAAATGTATATAAAGTTCTTTTGCACATTCATTTTTATGTAGGGTAGAATTACCATCATGAGAAAAACTAATACATATAAATCCTGGTGAAGATATTAAAGGAAAAAAATAAGAATCTATGAAAGTGATGTTGGGAATGTAAAATAGTTCAGTTACTATGGAGATCAGCATGACAATTCCTTGCAAAGACAAACCATAGAACTGCTCAAGACCCAGATACACTGTATAAATATATAATAAAAGTGTTCTCATGTCAGTGTCATAGAGATACTTGAACACCTCCTATTTCCTTAGGCACACTTCACAGTAGGCAAGTGAAAAGAGAGCCTAGATTCCCATTATACAGCACAATGGTAAACATTTGGATTGCTTTAGTTTGCTGTTCTGGCAGTATTTTATGTATGCAAAAGCACATAATAACTATTTATTGGCACATGATCTTCAGTACTTCTAATAAATAAACTCCATCATTATTTTTATTTATTGTTTTCTTTACACTACATCTTGACAGCATCTTTCGATCCCTTCACTTCTCCCAATTTCCTTCCCCTTCAATTACCCCAATCCACCACTTCTCCCTTTTCCTTCATAAAATCACAGACACTCCTGAAATATTAACGAAATAGGGAATACCAAGATGAAATAATTGTCATAAGCAGGGTTTATTTATATTGCTCTGATGAAACACCAACGACTAAAATCCATTTGGGTAAGAATTGGTTGATTTGACTTAGACTTCCACAGCAATATTCACCATTGGAGGAAGTTAGGACAAAACTTCAAATCAGCATGCTCCTAGAGGCAGGAGGTGATACAGAGGCCATGGAGGGGTGCTGCTTATTTGGTTGTTTCTCCTGGCTTTCTCAGCCTTATTTCTTATAGAACTCAGGGATGTTCTACCAATGCGATGGACCCTCTCTCATTGATCAGCAATCAAGGCCTTACACCTGGATTTGACATAGGTATTTCCTCAACTCAGGCTATTTCTGATCACTCTGGATTGTTCAGTTGACACAAAACCAGCCAGTACAATAAGACTACATACACACTCTCATACCATGGCTAGACTTGGCAACACAGAGAAGGAAAAGTGTCTGTTTGAAGTGCACATACAAGAATCAGAGATACCTCTGCTACCACTGTTAGGGACAGTGAGGATGGATACAGGAGTGATTAGACAGGAGAGCAAGGTCCAGAGGGCAAGATTACAACCAGAGAATGGAATTAGGGAATATTTAGGAACAATGCAGAAACCCAGTAAGGTGAATACTACCTTGAACTTTTGATAATGACCCTAGTAAGGACTACTAGTAAGGGAGGATGCAGAGTCTGAACAACCCATCATCTTTTACCAGGCAAGCCTTCAAGTAAACCTGCTTTATTTGATCTAGATCCTTTATTCTTATCATAATAAATATCTTTGTAGTAGGATAGAACATCCGTTTTGAACATACCCATTAGTGGCACAGCTGGACCACCATATTTGATTCCAAGTATATCTTCTTTAATAAGAAAATTATCATTCATAATTATGTTTGTGTAACTGAATGCCCTAATTACCATATGAAAAATATTACGTTGCAACTGATCTGAATCAGTCTTGTAGGTTCATTGTTGTGGAAATTCCACTAACCACTGATGAGTTCTCAGTATGTGTAAGGCTAAAAGTCATTTAATTCTTAAAATGGAGGATGAGAGTTTTAGAATTACAACCTTTCTATTTGCCAAAACATTCTATTGTCATGCAATATGCTTTTCTAAGATAATGCAGAATACTTATAGTTATTGTCTTTCTAAATATAATTCCATCATCTCATTTTAATTTCTGTGAAATTCCATTTGTATCTCAACACTGAGATTCAATTTTGATAATTTTATGCATAAATGAGTAATTGGTATCTGATAGAAACAGCAACTACTAAAACAGTTTTTTTTTTCTTCTGTGACTTGAGAAGTCTATTTGTATAACAATTAATGATTATTTTCCAAACTTGTTTTAGTCTTATTAATATAGATTTGTGTGGTTTTACTAATGAATTTTAATTCTTTAGAAAATATATCAAATAATCTTATTTAATGGTGCTCACCATTCTTTCATGTTTGTAGTGGCTTGAATGAGGATATCAACTCTAGGCTTATATGTTTAAGTTCCTGTTTATCAATTTCTAAGAGTCCATATTTTCAATATTATTGAGGATGATGATGGTGGTGGTGGTGGTGATGATAATGGTGGTGGTGGTGGTGGTGATGATAATGGTGGTGGTGGTGGTAGTGGTGGTGATAGTAAAAGAACTGACCCTCTGAAATCATAAGGTAATATGGCTGATGCCTGTGTAAGTCAGAAAACACTATATCTTCCAGTGCTTAAGGTATTGTTGGTTGAGAGCTACAATATTGGTGCTTGTAAACCATCTCTAGTCCTCCTCATGAAAAACAATTACCTTTAACCACTGAGACATTTATCCACCTATAAAATAGTCTTGAGATTGGTAACTTTAAGATCAATGCATAACAACTGTCAACTTGACTATATCTGGAATGAATTATTAACCAGCAATAAAAGGCACATCTGTAATTTGGATCTTGAGGCTGGGAGACAAGGGCTTTTAACCTGAATTTTGAACCATAGTGACCATGAAAAGTTTAGGTCCAGTGAAGGTGGTACAAGCCTTTAATACAGGAGTCAGAGGCAAACAGAGCTGAATTCAACATCAGCCTGAGATAAAGCAAGTTTCAAGTAAAGGACAGTGTAGATCCAGGTGTGATGCTACATACCTTTAAGCTGGGTCATGCCTTCTATTCTAGCCTAGATAAGGACAACAGGAGAATAAATTCTTCCTTCTTTTTGTGATTTCACTTTCTTGATATCATATCTGTTGGAATCTACTTTTTGAGGATTCCAGTTCATAGAATTGAACAGCTGAAACACCTAGTCTTGTAGGACAGAATAAAAACAGCTGCCCATTGTTAGGTTAATAGGACTGCAGAATGTAAGTTGATCCAATAATTTCCCTCAAAATATAGACATTCCATAAATTCTGTGATGCTGGAGAACCCTGACCAACACAATGAATGAATGACAACAGTAGTGTGTGGAAACATTTCAGCTGGATACTCTCTGTATGTTTTTATATGAAGGGATGTTTCTTGTGTTCTCCAAGCTTGTTTTATAAGAGGCCAATTGGATATGTAAGAGTCATACTCTAACAACATAATTACTCATAAGAATTCTACCTACCAATATAATTACTTTGGAATTAATGCAATGGTAAATCTCTGTGGAAAATTGTTTTAGTCTGTACCACTAAAATATTCCTGTAAAATTCCTTTCTCTTCATCTCTGATGAATGAAGTCTAATGCCCAAACACACCTATCAATTTAGATGTTATTTAATATATTGTTCTTCCAGACTCACTTTTGAATATTAATAACCAACTTATTAGGCATAAACATTTTATATCCAATGCATAAAATAAAATGGCTGGAAGTGAAACAGTTCTGGAGTAAAAACAGAATTTTTAAAAATTTCTATGACATTTTCTATGATGTTTTGGAAAAAAATTTTAAATCCAAAAAACATTACTTTTTAAAATTCTTATTCTTATTAAAGAAGAAAACCAATTGAACAGAATGAAAATAATTCTATTTTAATTAAAACATAAGTAAACTGAATTAAGTTTTAAAAAGAAAATAAATAGGTATCTAGAGAGTAGATCTGGGGTATGTGCCAAGGAAAAACCATGGGGTTCTTCCTGGTCCTACATGAGTGGAGCTTGTATTTAGGTGCTGTTTAAGTTTTTCTTTTTTAAGATGTAGTTGGTTTAGCCTCTCAATATTAACTGCTGAATGTATGGAGAGTAAATTATATATATATATATATAATGTTAGGGTTTTAATGCAATAAGGAAACACCATTATCACAGGAACTCTTTTTCTCCTTTTCAAGCTGTATCTATATGACTCTGGCAGAGCCACTAAGGAGGCATCCGTATCTGGTTCCTGACAGTAAGAACTTCTTGGCATCAGCAATAGTACTTGGGTTTGGTGGCTACATAGACTTTGAAAGGATAATTTGCAAATTCATTTGGAATAACAAAAAAACCTAGGAAAGCAAAATTATAATTCTCAACATTAATAATAATAATAATAAAAACTTCCAGGGGAACCATCATTTTTGACCTCAAGCTATATTACAGATCAATCTTTATAAAAACTGCTTGGTATTGGTATAGAGATAGGCAGATAGATCAATGTAGCAGAATTGAAGAAATAGAAATTAACCCCCACACCTATGGTACCTTGATCTTTTACAAAAGAGCTAAATACATTCAATGGAAAAAGGACAGCCTCTTCAACCACTGGTGCTGGCTCAGCTGACAGCATGCAGAAGAATGCAAACTGATCCATTCTTTGTCCTTGTACAAAGGTCAAATGCAAGTGCATCAAAGGCTTCTGCATAAACCAGGTACATTGAAACTATTAAAAGAGAAATTGGGGAAGATCTTAGAACACATAGGCACAGGGGAAAATTTCCCAAACAGAACACAAATGACTTATGAGCTAAGATCAAGAATCAACAAATAAGACCTCATGAAATTGGAAAGTTTCTGTAAGCCTAAGGACATTGTCCAGAATAGAAAATAATAGTCAATAGATTGGGAAAGAACCTTTACCAATCCTATATTTAATAGAGGGCTAATATCTAATATAGACAAAGATCTTAAGAAGTTAGACACTAGAGAATAAAATAATCCCATTAAAGAATGGGGTACAGAGATAAACCAAGAATTCTCAACTGAGGAATCCTGAATGGCCTAGAACCACCTAAAGAAATGCTTAAAATCTCTAGTGATCTGAGATTATACCTCACACCTGTCAGAATGGTTATGTTAAAAAATTCAGATAACAGCAGATGCTGGTGAGGATGTGGAGAAAAAGGAACACTCCTCTACTGTTGGTGGGATTTAAAACTTGTACAACCACTCTAAATCTGGCTGGTGATTACACAGGAATCTTATAATGAAAAACATTTAACTGGGGCTATATTACCATTCCAGAGATTTAATCCATTATCATCATGGTGAAAATATTGGAGTATGAAGACAAAATGATGGTGGAAAGAAGCTAGGAGTTTTCCTTTTGGGTAAGCAAGGATTAGGAAATGAGTGTTGTTACAGTAAACTTAACTTGAATATTTAAGACCTTGAATATTGTTTAAAGCAACAACTATCCCAACAGCAACACACATCTTAAGATTTTCTTGCCCTATGAGGCTATGGGGAGGGGTGTATTTATTTAAACCACCACAGATGTTGTCATAGGCATGAAAGAAAATGTATAGTAAGCTTTGCTGTTGTCCAATAATTTGGCAAAGTTTACAGTGATGTACTATAAATGCAATATAGATTGAAGAAAGGATTTTAGACGTTTTCTCACTAGAGAACTTGTAATGTTCTTAATTAAATATTTATCATTTGATTTGAACAGTGCACAACTCATACTAAACAGTGCAGATCATGACACGATCAAACATACACTATTTTAGTTCTGAATTAAAATATATTTAATTAATAAAGAAACAAGAGCATGGATTTAAGACGATGCAGGTTTTTGTTAAACAAAAAGGGGTATAGAAAATGTTTAATTTAAATTCTTTCCCTTCAATGTACAAATGTTAACTAAAGCAAAGTAAAAGTAACTAAAATGGATCCATAGTATTTTAAGATTTGTGAAAATGTGATATTAAAATAAAAAAACTAAAGACTTCTAGTACTTATGAAAAAATATAAAGCAACCTACTACAAATATAGTTAACACTATTAACACTACTTTGTAAGCCCAGTTTTAAAGATTTACTCACTGCATTTTATTTTATTAGTTTTTATTTTTTAAAGTTTTTTTGGATATTCTCTGTATTTTCACTTCGAATGTTATCCCCTTTCCCCCCAATCCCATTTGCCTTCCCCTCCATTTGCTTCCAGAAAGGTGAGCCCTCTCCCAGTCCCGCTCTCTATCTCAGTACCCTGGCACTCCTGACACCGGGAAAATGAGCCTTCACTGCGCCAAAGGCCTCTTCTCCCATTAATGATGGACAATGCTATTCTCTGCTACATATGCACCCAGAGCCATGGGTCTCTCCATGTGTGATCAATGGTTGGTGTTTTAGTCCCTGGGCTTGGTTGGTTAATTGTTCTGGCCTCCTTTAAGAGCCACTGTGCCACACCTCTATAAATCTATGATTACTGGTCATCATTTTAGGGTATCATTGACTACTGAAATACATCTGCAAGCCTAACATATTTTATCTAATTGATCATTTCATAAACAACAATGAACAAATTTTATAATTGACCTACTATGTATCATAGAATCATGAATGTATTTTATTAAGATTAATCAGGTTTTTATCTCTCAAAAACATCTATAATTCTTATAGCATTATGGAACTGCTTCTGTTCAATATATAAATAGTTTAGATAAATAGTTAGCAAGAAAATTTGTGTAAGTAATATCTAAGTAGCTAGGTACTCTGTGTCTGAATAAAATACACACACATGTGTACATGTATTACATATGGAATCTGTCATTTTATCAGTTTTTTCAATACAAATACATGTAATTATATATGTAACAATAATTTAAGCAAAAAGATTCCATGAATTTGTAACAAAGCAAGGAGGTAAACATTGGATTATTTAAAGTGTAGAAAGGAAAGTAGGAAAGTAAAGAAATGATGTGATTATATTATAATCTTAAAAATGTTTATATATATATATATACATATATAAAATGGAATGATTCCGAGAAATCCAGAGGTAAGAATCTGCTAAATTGAATAACTGGATAGAAAAATGCATATGAATAATCTTCTTTTCTTTCGGTCATAATTCTATCTACTCAATATCAGCATCTAGGCATAAACTGAAGTGACCAAAAGTAAGTTTATAATCTCAAAGCACATTATCTGAGTTAATTCTAGAGGACAGAACATACGGAATCTGTCTGTCTCTCTGTCTCTGTGTCTCTCCTCCTTAGATTAAAGATTTGTCACAGGCTGGACTAGAACTCAGATATCTGCTTTCCTCAGTCTCCTGAAATTAAAGACCTATAGTACCATGCCAAGGCCTAAGATTTTCCTAGCCACTATGCCTCAAGAGCCCTCTGTCAAGATCCATGGCAGAAACCTGTCTTCTAGCCTCAACATCTTTGTCACAGGTGTGCCGTACAATTCTGGATTGTAGTTCCTTTCCAATGTAGTCAAGTTGACAACCAGGAATAGCCATCATACCCAGTGTTTTATAGTTCTTATCACTCTAGAAAGAGTGACTACTCATTCTATCCAAAAGACAGAGACAAATGGTCACCATCTATTTATGTGCCTGACCAACATTTCTTAAGGTAATTAATTTTTAATACAAGTGTGTAGAATATTTATTAAATTATTTTTTTCACATTAACCACTGTAATTCAGGATGACAAGGTCAGACACTCTTTAGGTTCTGTTTCCTTGCAAAGGTTATCCGATAACTTCACAGTATAGACCTTCTAAATCTATGTTTTAGGAATGAACACTATGACATCAATGATTTTGATTCTCTACATCCTTTGACACCAATGTTTCTCAGTAGTTGCTTCTCACATTCTGTCCTGTTCCTTCTCTTTTTTACAATATATTTTATTGTTAATTAAAAGACAATTACATCATTTCATCAACACATTCTCTTCTCTAAATCTCCCACTTTCCCATATTCATTTCATACACATAGTTTCCTTTTCTTTAATTATAACAGTTACACACAAATACATACACACATATGTACACATGTATGTGTGTATATAGGTATGCATGTGTGTATGAATAAATATATGCATGTAATGTAAAGGCTAATTTTATTTAGTGTTAAATATGTATGGGGGTGTGTATGTGTGTGTGTGCTTTTAAGGGTGAGCACTTAAATTGGATAACTACTAGTTAATGATATTATGCCTTAGTCATCAAACAGGTTCTCAGTCTACTGATCACACTAAGGCATAATCTCCAAACAAGATTACTGGTATGCAGTTGTGCTTGTGCATTCACACACACACACACACACACACACACAAGATATATAACGATTTGTTATGTCCCTCACTGATAATTTGAGTTCTTATTAGGTTGTCACGGTATTATCTTAATTGAATTTTCTTAATTTTAATAACTAAAATGTTAGTTTTAAAATTACAAATCCCAATGTATTAACATTATTTCTAAAAATAAATAAATAATGGCTGACTAGATGTCCTTATTATGAGCCTTCTTTATATATTTATATCAATAACTATAATATGCAATGCTAGTAAGATGAAAATATCAAATTATTATAACTAATCAAACCAAATTTTTCATCTTAATTTTATATTTGCATTTTTAAAAAAGATAATATAGCACCCACAGTAAGAGAACAATCTTAGCTTTAACATAGTATTTCAAGCAAATACTCATATATTTGTGCTGTGGTTGTACAAAGAGAAAAGACTGCGCACTCTTGTTTGTTTGATGTTGTTCATATTTCAAGACAGTTTCCCCTATACAGCAGCCTTGGCTCTCCTGGAACTTACTCACTTTGTAGACCAGGCTTGCTCCAAACACACAAAAGTTTCCCTCGCTCTGCCTCCTGAGTGCAAGCCTCATTTTGTCATTGACTTCCCCTCCTACTCCTCCTTTCCTCCTCCTCCTCCTCTTCCTCTGCTACCTCCTCTTTCTCCTCCTTCTTCTTCTCCTTCTTCTT
Organism: Micromys minutus; assembly: GCF_963924665.1. Lineage (NCBI taxonomy): Eukaryota > Metazoa > Chordata > Mammalia > Rodentia > Muridae > Micromys > Micromys minutus. The sequence continues at coordinate 10,080,043 of NC_137980.1, forward strand.
GTTATCATCATCATCATCATCATCATCATCATCATCATCATCATCATCATCATCATCAATATCATCATTCTTTAATCTATTTTTGCAATTCAGTGTTAAACCCCTCCCTTTCTGCCATCTGACTCTCTCCATCCAATAACCCCCCGCCCCCATCTCCACAAGGTTATCCCCACTTCACTCCCACCCTGATCCCATGAGATGTCCTATTTCTGGGTACCTCAAATGTCTTGAGGGCTAGAAGCATCTCACCTGACTGTTTCCAGACCTAGTAAGCCTCTGTTGTGGCCTTATATCAGCCTGGTATATGCTGCCTGGTTGGTGGTTCATTCTGAGCAATTTGGTGTTCCAGGTTAGTTGAGACTGTTCATCTTCCTATAGGGTTACCCTCCTCCTCAGATACTTCCAGTTTCTCACTAATTCAAACTCAGGGGTCCATTATTTGTGTGTTAATATATGCATTTAACTCTTTCAGCTGCTTGTTGGCCCTCTCAGAGGACAATCATGCTAGGCTCCAGTCTGTAAACACACCACAATATCAATAATAGTGTCAGGCCTTGAGCCTCCTCTTGAGCTGGATCGAAATTGGGTCCATCATGAGACCTCCTTTTCCTCAGGCTCTTCTCCATTTATGATCCTGCAGTTCTTTCAGACAGGAATAATTCTGTCTCAGAGTTTTGCTTTTTTTTTTTTTTTTTGGTTTGTTTTTTTTTTATTTTTCATTCCTTATAGATTTATTTTTTCTTTTTTTTTTGAACTTTATTTTTAAAAAACAAAGATAAATGTGCAAATTTTAAGCATTTTTGCATAAAAGTATAGGAACACATTTTTGTAAGTGCTTGGCTTTTTTTGTTTGCTTAGTTTTATTTATTTATTTATTTTTGTTTTCAAAGGTTTGATAGTAGGCATTAAGGTCTTACTAGTCACAATGAGCATAAAGTGCATGTAAAACAGGATGTAACCCGGAATTAATCAAAGTTTTATTAGTGTGTAAGGATTGAGCATAATGTTTTTTTTTCTTTTACTTTTTTTCTTTTCTTGAACTTCAAACACTCTGTGAGTTGTTTCTGGGTGTTCAGAGCTTTCTGGAGTTAGTATCCCATTATCAGTGACTGCATATTATGTCTGTTCTTTTGTGACTGGGTTATCCCACTCAGGATGATATTTTCTAGATGCATCCATTTTCTTAAGAATTTTGTTAAGTCAATGTTTCTGATGGCTGAATAGTACTCCATTGTGTAAATGTACCACAATTTTTGTATCCATTCATCTACTGAAGGACATCTGGGTTCTTTCCAGTTTCTGGCTATTATAAATAGAGCTGCTATGAACATTGTGGTGCATGTGTCTTTGTTGTTTATTTTTTCAATCCCAGTTTTATTTGTTTTCTTTTTTATTGGATATTCTCTGTATCTACAATGGCCTCTCCTCTCATTGGTGCTAGAAAATGCTATCCTCAGATGGATATTCACCTGGGGCCATGTGTCTTTCTGTGCAAACTCATTGGTTGTTGTTTTAGTCCCTGTGAGCTATGGTGGGTTTAGTTAATTGATAATTGTGTTCTTCCTATGGGGTTGCAGACATTTTTTCCTCCATCATCCTTTCTCTAGCTTCTTTGTCAGGGTTGTGAGATGGTAACCCATTCCTCTACTTAATGCCCTGTCTTTCTACTAGAAGTGCACTCTCCAAGATCCCTCTTCCTGCTGTAGGACATTTCATCTAATGTCCTTCCTTTTGAGTCTGGGGAGTTTCTCATTGTCCAGGTTTCTTGTTCATTTTAGAGAGTTCCCCCTTTTGCTGGCCCTCAGGGCTTCAGTACTGTTCTGCCCAATAACCAATTACATCCCCCACTTCCCCCCCTGTCCCCTTTCCAACTCTGGTCTCTTTCTAACTACCCTGTGATTGCTTTTTTTCCTTACTCCCAAGTGGGATTGAGGCATCCTTACTTGGGTGCTTTGGGTTATTATCCTTCATGGGTTCTGTGGATTTTTTCCTGTGTATTCTATACTATATTGGCCATTGTGGACTTGTTAGTGAGTATATACTATGCATGTCCTTTGGCATCAAATTCAGGATGATACTTTTTGTTTGTGTGCAACTTTTTGCTTGGTTACTTTGGAAATTATAACTTAGCTGAATTTCTGCATTCCCTTCTCTCCCTCTAAAGTCTCCCACAGAAATCTCCTATTTCAAATTTACAACCTCTACTTTCCCTAATTGTTATGGAATTCACACATACACACTCACATACACACTCACACACACACACACACACACACACACACACACACACACACACACATACAATTCATAAATATAATCTTTTTAGTCAGGGGTCAGTTTAGTGATAGTTGATTATATGTTTCATGGCTCACCTTTTGGCATGAGATAAGCAAATAAGGTTGTCTTTTCAGGGATGATCAAACCATTTTAAGCATCATGAAACACTTATTTGTTGGAAATTTTGACAACTATCATTACAAGATAGAAGATGCCCCAATTAAAAGGAAGAGGTTCCTATCACTGAGCATTTCCTTACTCTTATAAACAAAGTTTTAAATCATTTTAATTGTCTGTCTGCTAAAGTAGCAAGGTTCTCTTTAAACTTATTCCTTTATGTTATATTCATGGTGAAAAGACACATTTGTCAGGTAAACAAGAGAAGATGCATTACTTTTAATTAAAAGGACACATGTTTCAGTATTCATAAGGCAAAGATAAGGAAGGAGAAAACTTGATGGATTACCAGGTCTTCTATGCACCCCTCCTTTCTTTACCTCCTCTCTTATCTAGGGCTTATCTTCTGGCATGGTGGTGTATTCATGTAGAGCTCAAAGATTGATCATTTAGTGCAATTGTCTCACTATTTATATTAAACAACAGATACCTGACTTCCATAATGTTTATTTTTGTCAGGAAATATAAGAATTGCCACTCAGAATTACACCTGGGTAATTTTTACTTTCTTTCTTTCCTTTCTTTTTTCTTTCTTTCTTTTTTGTTTTTTCTTTCTTCCTTTCTTCCTTTCAGTTCAAACAAGGATCTTTTACAATTTACAATTGCAATTATAACATCCAATATGTATGTTAATATTTTCTAAAAGAGAGTGTGAGAAATTCAGGGGAATACTTAGAAAAGGACAGGTAAGCTTGTAAATATTCTCTTATTCATTTACTATATCCATCAGGTTTTTCAAAGATTTGTTGGTATATTTGTTTCTTGTTTAAAGAGTCATTTAACTAAAGTCTATTTGCTAGATGGGAATCATGTCGGATCATACCTTATCAGTATAACATAATGGCAAAATTATTTTTGATTTGATGTGGTATATTTTTGCAAAGGTACATGCAGGAGTACATACACATTCATACATGTAATTTATAGCAGACAACGTGTGTGTGTGTGTGTGTGTGTGTGTGTGTGTGTGTGTGTGTGTGTGTGTGCATTAAAGTAATAATGGTCAAGCATTCACATATATATCTACATAAAAAGACTTACTTAAGATAATTTGAAATATATAGTCTTCAAGAACTAAAGTTATATTAAAAACTAAAAACCAAAACTCATATGTTCTTGAGCATGTGTCTTTATCATCTCATTGTCATGAACATCATGGAAAAGTAATTGGTATCATATCTCCTTTTATTTTAAAGACCAAAGAGATAGTTAAGTGACTACAAGGGCCATATGTTGCTCTAGCAGAGAACTTGAGTTTTAATCTTATCACTCATGTGGGTGTCTCACAGACACCTGTAATTCAAGTTCCAGTGTATCTCTGGTGGTTTGTGTGAGAATAGGCCCCTGCCTTATGTATTTTAATACTTGATTCCTGGTTGTCACAACTATTTGGAAACCATCATATAGTGTAACTGAGGACAGAATTATGTGTTTGAAAACATGTGCTATTGCCAGTTATCTTGCTCTAACTATTACTTGTTGACCAAGATATAAAGTCCAGGGTCATTCTACCTGGCTGGTGACATACCTCTGCCTTAATCACCAGAGACTCAAACCACAGAAACTTGTAAAATGCCAATAACTTGTTCTTCCTGTAAGTTTCATTGGTCTTTGTGACATATGCAATAGAAAAACAACTAATGGAGAATTATTCATCCTCTCTTTTTCTATAATAACACTCATAATCATAATCAGAGACAGACACACTCAAATACACAAGGATAATTTAGAACACTAAAGTAATTCTTTTGTTTGACCAAAAGTAAGTTAAGGCAAGAACTGAAAAGGGTTTTTAAATTTTGAGATGCTTAGTCCCATAATAGTTTGTATGGACATTTTCTTTACAGGATTTTGTAATATATATAATAACTTAAGATTTATTCTCTGTGTGTGTGAGGTAGGCATTTATTTGTGTTTCTCATGCTTTTTGAATTTTACTAGCGTTTCCTTGATTTTTGTTGTTGTTGTTGTTGTTCTGTTTTTGTTTAACTTTTTTTTGAATGGTGACTGTCATAACAGTGAGAAAGAAGGCATGTAGTTGAACAGCTTTGGGCATGCTAAGGATCTGGGAGACCATGAGGTTAGAGAAAACAGTGACTAGAATAGGTTATAAATAAAATTATTTCCAATAAAACTATTTAAAAGACCAGTTTGATAAAGCCAATTTTTAAGCATTACAAAGAGACAAAGAGGAGGGACTTTCCTTGAATAAGATCTGTTTATTTCAGTGCTATATATATAGCCACTTCAATATAGATCACAAAACCAGGAAGTACTTGTGTAGTCCTGGTACAGTAGTAGTGCTTAAAAAGACAATGATATTCAACCAGGCTTATCTGCTCATAATTGTTTAGTATAAAGCTCCAGGCATTTTCCACTTCGGGTGTTCTTGTCTCATAGTCTTTAGCTCTCAGACTTCAAATATATATCATCATTTTTAGATACTTGAGTCACCTCAGATACTGTCCATTTCTTAGTAAATTATTTTGTTTTAACAGTCATGACCCCTTAGTAATTATTTTGACAATGCCAGGAAAAATTTCCAGCCTTATGACACTTTAAAAATAAATCATTCTCATGAGTAGTTGTATTATTAAAAACCCATAAAGAATTATTAATAAAATGATTGAAAGTAAAGATCTAGATTTTTTATGGAGCATGGTATATAACATATAACATAGAAATATCTCTATGAAATACATTACTACTTTTATTATTCTTAAAAATAAAAATTAATCTTAAGCTATAAATATATAATAGCCACCGGAGAGACTGTAACATGCTTGTTAAAGTGAATATTGAACAGGACTTGTTACCTGCCTTCACTCTCCCGAACCCACACATGTGGAAAGAAATAACTGGTTGTCACTTCCCCTGTCTCTTTATGTCTGCCTCTCAATACCCACAAATAATAATATTAAGTAAAATTTATTCTTCAGAAACTGACAGCTCAGCCGCATTGCTAAGACAACATGTAATCAACAAATTGAACATGGAGAGGTAGATCAGATGCCCTTTCAACTATGTTCTAGAATATTTGGTACAAAATCATACTGTGAATGTTTGCAACAAGAAAAATAAATGACAATCCAGCTACAAAACCTTTACCTAAAATGGTGGACTGCTTGAAAGGTATGGTAGGGAACAGGTGGCAGAAAGTTTTCAGAAGTAACCAACTAATACATGATTTAATAAAAGGCTCAACCCATGAGTTGTAACCCATACCTGGTACTCTTTGTTGATCAAGAAGCTTATACTAGTTAGTCCAGGAACCAAGTTAATTTGTTTTTTTAAAAAAAGTAGTGTTCTAAGAAAAGAAAAAAAATCATAAAATGGCTTTCAGTGACATTCAGTTTCTTGTTTAGCCATCGTGATAAAAATTTTGATCTACAGTAAATACAATCAAATACAAAAATGCAGAGCCAGACATTTCACAGCGAAAAGAGACCCTGGAACACTCAACAATCCTAAATGAAATTACTTCATCAACTGTCTCTCATTATAGATCAATGTCCCTGCTGACAAAAAGACAGCAATGATTAAAGAGCCAGAAAAAAAATGGAGAACAGCTAAGAGACAAGGCACTAAATCAGCATAAGCAAACCTCATATGAACTCAGAGAGTCTGAAGGGACATCACCAGGGTCTTTACATGTCAATAACAGGTCCTCTTCTTGTACATTATGGATTCTAGTTCAGTGTTTGTATGGGAATCATGAGTGTGCAAAGTAGATGGGTGAATCTCTGTTTATCATTCCTTCTCCTGGGCTTTTATGCTTCTGTTGATTTGTCTTGTCTGATTTTATTGTGGTAGTTTTACTTTATTATATTTTATTTTATTATAGTATAAATTATTAATTAATAAAATCAAATATTAGGGTGCATATTAACAAATAAATTGTCATTTATACTCACTGGAAGAGGCAATTCAGTTTTCTCCAATAGAGTGACACTGTGTATATCAAACACCCCTGAACATCCTCAAATGCAAGAGTAGTTGACTAATATATAATGGATTCCACACGTTTATATCCATATATCAGTACCAAAATGACAACCATATCTAAAATACATGTATATACACTTATAAATGTACATAATAATAAATATTTTAAAGCATAATGAAATGGGTTTGGGATAAAATGATTGACATGCAATTAGAAGGATCTTAATCTTCTTCCTAGTACACAGAGAATAAGATTGAGTATGGTGGTATGTATGTTACTGCAGAGTGAGGGAGATGAAAAAAAGCAGATCATTGTTTCTGTTTCTGGATGATCACTCTGTCTATCATATGTCAACCACCAGGACCACATGAAACTCTGTTTCCAAATAATAAATGTTAGACAAAACCTTAAATATGAAGGTAGCACTTTTCTGTTCCCATAGAAATGTGTGTGTATGTGTGTGTGTGTGTGTGTGTGTGTGTGTGTGTGTGTGTAATCAATTCAAACTGTACAGGAAAAGAAACTATTACTGAATAACTTCAGAGAACTGTTGTTTAATTACAAAAGAATGAATTAAATAAAGTGTAATTATTGTCAATGGCTATTTAGATCTTCCTAAACTTTTCTTTCTTCCCATAATATATCCTGACTATGGGTTCCTCTGCTTTTACATTTTCCATTTATTCCCTACAACCTTTGCAGTTCAAAATGATTCTGTTTCTGTGTCTAGTTGGAAAACAAACAGGCATCTAATGTATAATAATAAAATAAAATGAAATAAGATAAAAGAAAATAAAATAAAGTAACCTGTTGTAGACACTGTAGGCCCTCTACATGCTGCTTAAGTCTCTGTGAGTTACATAATCTTTGCTCATGGTCACTTAGAAGAACTCATTTTTTTTTTTGATGTATTATGTCCTCTCTGACTGTTACATTGTTTCAGCCTTTTTTCTCCTGGATTACCTTAGCTCTGAATTCTAGCCAAATATTATATAGATAGTAAGACAGTATCACATTCATTTATTGAGATTAAATATTATATTATAATAATCCTCTAATAGACACATAACATATATATATATATATATATATATTATTTTAAAAAATGAAAAAATTAATAGGACAAAGTAGTTTAATACTGTGCTGGATTCCACTGGTCAATAGGAACTTGAAATTAAGTCCTGGCTTTTACGTTTTATGGGTATTTTTCTATTACATAACCTTTATTTTTTAAAGCTCTTTATTTAATTACAGAAAGGGATAAATTAGGTCATATTGCTTAAGTCACCTTTCATCTTCATGTCAGAAGATTAAGGATAATGTCATTAGCAGTTTTCATTATAATGAGCCCTTAAAAGAGGTTAGAATGTACATTCCCATGAAATATGATTTGCAGAGTGAATCCATAAGCACCATGCCTTCTCACAAAATAAATGTGAGATGTGATATAATTAGTTTATTTCATAATCATATTGTAATTACATGCACAGGTAAATTGAGTGAATCAGGTGATTTGGAAATAGATCTTTTAATAAATTACAAGCAACAACCTTTCCTTTAAAAATGTTCTCTTCTAATTTCAATTCTTCATTGTCTATATGTTTGCCACAAAATACAACATAATGGCTATAATCATGACCAAGAAGATGAAATTACATGAAAACATCTACAGAAGAAGGAATTTTGAAAACAAACATGATAAACAGCAAAACTATCATAAAAGGGAGAATAGGGTAATTTAGTATGACAGTTTAACCAAGGTAATATGTAAAAACACTGTTTTTATAAAATTATTTCAAATAGTTATGAGTTGGAAGAATTTTGTGTTTTGCATCTATAAATGTTCTATAGTTTTTAGTGTTGGACATCCTCAATATATTGTGCAGAGTCACAGTTACTTCACTTAGTTGTTTTATAGTTGAAAAATTGTAGTAGATACAGTTGCAGGTGTTATTAATGACTTGTGGATATAAGTTGGATTTTGCTTTATTATTGAGTATAATCTTGCCTCATAACAAAAAAATATACATTCTTCTCAGCACCTATCCATGAAAATTGAAAAAAATATTACACATCCTATCTGATCACCACTGAATACGGCTGGATTTAAATAACAAGAAAAAACAACAGAAACCTGACATATACATATAAGTTGAAAAACTCTCTACTCCATAATTATTTGGTCAGGAAAGAAAAAAAAAAAAAAAACAAAGAAGGACAGAAAGAAAGCAAAGAAGGAAGCAAGGAAGGATGGAAGGAAGGAGAGAGTGAGAGAAGGAAGGAAGGAAGGAAGACAGACAGAAAGAAAAAAACTAATTATTTTTAAAATTTACTGATAATGAAGGTACAACAATAAAACCAATGCTAAGAATAAAACCAACTCATAGCTCCTAGTGTCTACATAAAGAAATTGGAGAGAATAAGCTATCAGCTTAAAGACACACTTTCTCTTCTAACAGTTTCAGTGTATCTCGTTTAATGTGGAAATCGTTGATCCACTTGCACTTGAGCTTTGTACAAGGAGATAAGAAAGGGTCTATTTTCATTCTTCTGCATGCTGAGTGCCAGTTGAACCAACACCATTTGTCGAAGAGGCTGTCCGTTTTCCATTGAATGTTACAGCTCTTTTGTCAAAAATCAAGTGACTATATATGTGAGGGTTCATTTCTGGATCTTCTATTCTATTCCATTGAACAACATGCCTATCTCTGTACCAGTACCATGCAGTTTTAAGCACAATTGCCTTATTATATACCTTGAGGTCAGGGATGGTGATTCCTGCAGATGTTTTCTTATTGTTGAGGATGAATTTCGCTCTTCTAGGTTTTTTGTTATTCCAGATGAAATTGCACATTGCTCTTTCCAACTCTATGAAGACTTGGGTTGAAATTTTGATGGGGATTGCATTGAATCCCAAAAGCAATTGATTCCTTCAACTCACCTTTTCTAACTTTTTATTAGAAAGAACTTTTATGTAAAAATGCTTAAAATTTGTACATTTATCTTTGCTTTTTAAAATAAAGTTCTTAATTTAAAAAAAAGAAAAAAAATAACTTGTTTACCTCAAAATTGTACTAATCATTTCTTTTTTGTTTATTTTTTCTCTATTACAACTTTATTTTAAAATGGAGGAATACATACACATATCTTTAAAGACATTTTGGCATAATGTTATATGAATATTTTTGTCAGTACTTAATTCTTATAGGCATTTGATAGCATGCATTGAAATCCCACTAGTCATCATAAAGCTATGAATTCCTTAGTCTCAAATTTATATTAGTTTTCTGGCCAAACTTTAAGGACCTTTTAGATTTTTTTCTTTCTCTTTTTCTTTAGAAACTTCTAAAAGAAAGTAGAAATTTCTGATGTTAGTTAGCATCCTCATTTTTAATTTAATTTGTATATTTTGTATACACAACAATTTATTTACCTGTTTATTTTTATACTTTTAGATACCATTACTTTATAAAAAGTAAAGCCATTAAACACTATAATTAACCAAACCCAAAATTTATTATTTTTTAACTCCTGACATACCTTAATTCTCTCTTTAACTACACACACACACACACACACACACACACACACACACACTCACTCTCACACACACATATATACACACACAAATGAATATGGCTTATTGAATTAGTACTATGTCAGTACATATAAAATAATAATCAAATGAAACCATTAGACTTATGTTTACATAATAAATTTTCACACATAATAAGAAATGGATGATCAGCTTTTACTTAATATAGAAACATGGAGTAAAAATGGTGATGTTTTATGGGAACTATAAACTCATAAGTTGAAAGCATGTTACTTAAGAAATAGAACTACCTTTACACAAAAACAGAACTTTGAAAATAAATAAATGAAATAATTACTTAGAAACTAAAACTAGTTGAAATGAGCATATTTAAAAATCAGAATGTATTTGAAGAAAAATTTTATTTTCAGTAAAAATATAAAAAAAAAGACAGAAAGAAAGAAAGAAGCAGGCACAGCAAATAAAAGGGATTATTTATTTTTACTATAGCAAATACATGAAAGAATGCAAGATGTTTATAAGAAACATAAATATGACCCAACAGACAGTGAGAGCTCAAGCATTCGTTTGCCTTGCCCCACCTTACTAGCCTTTGATGTCCACTGGAATTTATTATTTTGCCTTACATTGCATTGCTGAGCCTTGCTTATTATACTGATGTCATAGAGAGAACCACTCCAAAGAACTTCTCCGGTTTCTGTGGCTTCTTGCTGCTTCCCCCGAGTATAGCTGCTTGGATGAATCTCCCTCGTTGATTAATGAGTGCTGGCTGCCAGTAGACTATAGCCTCTGGTTTGTTTCTGTCTGCTGAGTAGACTGAACTGCAGTTGTTTATCCATATTTGTTGTTTTCTAGTCATCTGGACTTAGAACAATGAAGACGGGAATTGCCCCATGAAGCTATTTCTAAACAGGCCTACTTTCTCCATATTCTAATACCTGTTCTTTTCCATTCCCTCTGGTGGGTGCTGGACTGGAGGGGATTTTGAGCCCTTATAAAAGAAAGTTGAAGACAATTTATACCAACGTAACCCCTCTAAAACAAACATTAAACCCAAAAAAAATGTTATAACCCAGAGGTTGAGAACTGCTCCTGTAAATCAGCTTAACAAGTCATTTATGAACTCAGAGGGACTGAAGAAGAAACCACAGGACTTGTGTGGTTCTGTACCAGATCCTTTGCCTATTTAGTACAATTTTCAGTTTAGCATTTGTATGTGACTCCAGGGTTTATTTATTGAACAGTGTTCTTCTAATACTAGCTCCTTCTCCTGGGGATCTTTTTTCTTTTGTTTATTTGCCTTGCCATACTTCAATGAGATAGTTTTGTTTTACCTTACTATATTTTATTTTAGGAACTATAAATAAATTAAAAATAAAATATTCACTATAAATTAATCAATATGGCTACACTAAAACAGTATGTTCAATAACAAATGTCAAGAATAAAGAGACAATTGAACTCTCACACTTTTCTGGTTAATTTATAAATATTGAATCTACTTTATGAAAACTTAGTGGGACCTCAAAAGATTCAAAAAATTACCAGTTGGCCCACACAATTTACTGATAGGTATGAATGCAATTAACAAGGGCTCAGAATTGAGGTAAACAAACAAGGAACAAGTTCTCAAAAGTGACCATGAATTTGAAAGAACAAGGAGACATATGTGACGGGTTTTAGACAGGTTCATAACAATAACAACAACAACAACAATAAAAAGAAAGAATCTGAAAGTAAAGAAATAAAAAAATAGTAAAATAATATAGAATAAAAAGTAAAAACACAACAAAGAAACAAAAAACCCTTAACAGATCAGAGGACTGAGGGGGACTAAATAAATTCAAAGATACACAGATCCACATACACAGAAAACCTATCAAAGAAATGTAGAAATTATAACATAGAGAAAAAGACCTATAACTGGAAAAAAATCAAAAAGTACCATAAAGTTAAATGTGTGTTGACCACCTACTGCTGGGGATGAGGTCTTGTCTTATGAGTATTTTGAATAGCCAGTAATATTCCCTTGGAGAAAACAAAATTTTTGTTTCTAACACACTATCAATTGGAAATAATTTCTGGGCTAGAGATGGGGCTCTCTGTTCACTTTACTTGTTATTGCTGGGAGCCCATTTGGCTTAGATATTTATGGGTCCTCTGAATGTCTCCATATGGTTTATGAGTTTCTATGTCTATCAGTCCCCTGTGTTTTCAGCCAATTTTTTTTTTCTTGGTGCCTTCTACTCCTTTTGGTTTTTACATTTCTAACTATTTCCATACAATTTCCTGTGCTATAAGTGAAGGTAATTGATATGAACATAACTTTTAGGATCTAGTACTCAAAGTTCTCCAACTTGTGGCACTTTTTACAAATGTTGTTCCCTGTCTTTATTTCAAATTAGTGCAGGACTAACCAACTCAAAAGATGGTTGACCAAGATAGTGATCCATGACTTAGAAGAATGTCTTTAGATCTCATTTTTTTCACAATGATTTTTTTTTTTTTTTTTGAACAGTAGCACTCAGCTATGATACCTCTGAATAACTGTAAGGACAAACAGCATCAAAACTCCAAATGTGCATTAGGGGCATGCATTTATTAAGGGTGAACTACAGCTGTATAGTTGAACTTAAAATCTGATAAACAAAAGGAAAATAAGGAACAGTAATGAGAATCAAGCCAACTTTCTGGAACTCATGAGCTAATGGGTTTCAGAAAAGCACTAACAACTACCACCTTCCTTGTTGAGCATGGTGTCTAACACATTGTAAACATTTGTCTTTATACCTAAAGATAAGTGTCTTCCTTAACCTTCACCAGGAAAACTTCTCTTTACAGAGAAAAGAAACTTTTGCAGAAAACCACAACCAGTAGGCAAGAGAACAAAGTTTATTTTCATAAAAGCATTAAGTAATGTTTAGAAACAAACGATAACGTTCAGGCTGCAATCTTCTTTCAAGAAGTAAGCATATATGAAGACCTCCAGTAAACTGATGTGTTGACGAAAATGACTGCTTACTATTTATATTATTTGAAGATATCTAAGTTGAACTCATACAGCGTTCAACATCTTCACCCTTGATTATGAAAATGTATTTTATTTAAATTGCTGTGAGCAAAGGTTGTTAAAAAATTCTTAGTATTCTCAAAATAATCAGGGCATGCCTTTTGCTCATAAATCTGTGATTGAGAGGTTGGGTCAGTGGGTCGAAAAAATATACATTTTCTTTTACATGTACTTTATGCTCATTGTAACTAGTAAGATATTAGTGCATACTATCAAACCTTTAAAAAAATCAAGTACTGACAAAAATGTATTCATATACTTTTATACAAAAATGCTTTTAAAATCTGTACATTTATCTTTGGTATTTTAAAATAAAGTTGTTCAATTAAAAATATATAAATCATTTAATTAAAAATTTATTGATTATAAAAAAAAGATGTACCAAACAAGAAAATGGCAAATAATCTTTCTTTAATTGACTGGCTGTAGTATTTTATTCCTTTTTAACGTTAAATTATGTCTTTGCTCCTATTTTCCTATCACTTTGTGGTCAGTGGTATTATTATTAAGTGCTTTGACATCTGTCTGTTAATTTTCTCATTTAAAATGTGTTTTTGTTATGCTTGATATCTGCCAGAACATCCAAATTCTAAAAAATAACATAGTTATTGATTAGAATTCAGAAGATGGATGAATCTTGTAGCAGTTCAATAATAATAATAATAATAATAATAATAATAATAATAATAATAATCCTAACCCTAATTATTATTATTATTATTATTATTATTGCTTAAAAGTAAACTACACCTAAGACTTTTGATCTTTGCTTTGTACACACACACACACACACACACACACACACATACACACACACATATTATATATATACTGGATAGCATTTTTCCTTTATTTTTATTTGTTCTTTGAGGGTTAGTACAATGTATTTTCTTCATATTCACCAGCACAGTGCTTGCTCTCTCATACATGATCTGCCCCACTTTTTTTGCCTCCTTAGATTTATGGCCTCTTTCTGCTGCTTTCTTTTTTGTTCCTTTATTTTCTTTACTCTCACAATGAGAGGGGAATAGAGTAATGGGGAAAAGGTCTGTGTGATATGGTAATCTTAGGATTAAAAGGGAGGCCAATATTAGAATGTAAAGTGAAAAAATAATTTACAAACTTGAAAAGTGTTAATGAAGCATTGTTCTGAAGGTGAATGTGAATATAATTATCTTCCACAAAATTACTAAAAATATCTTTGTTTGCTTCTTCTTCTTGTACTTAGTTGTTAATTTACATATGAAATATACTTTCTTTCATGATTAACTAATTGCATTACATTTGAAGAAATACGCCATTTTTTTCCAGTTGGTAAGTGTGTAACACTACAAGTTGCCTGGACATCTTTTTCTATATTATCACTACTTGAAATAAGAGGTAGAGAACTTTTGAAGATTAGATTTTACATTTGAAAGACTGAGAGTTGCATTTATAAAGACTAAAAACAGCACATCAAATGATCTTAAGTAAAAATTTATGAGAAAAAGTTATTTTGTGAAATCTTCATTTTTAGTGTGGTGATTTTATATCCTAGTCATTTTCTTTCACCTCCAGATAACTGAGTTTCATAACCAAGTCTAAATAAATATTATCCTCATTTTCTAAGACAGTGTTATCATTCATGAAAAGGGCAGTCATCAAGAAAACCATGCAATTTTTTTTTCCTGTGGTAAAATGTATTTTATTTAATATAATAAAGCATAATTCAAGCCCATAAAACATGAATATTATATATATTACCTTGTATATGTGTATGTAAAGATGCTGCTTATATGAATAAAATTTGTGAGTGCACAAAATTTGTAGTGTAGTAAATACTGGTACACATCTGTACATATGGTATATTGCATTAGAATCTTTGGAATAAATACCCATGAATGTTGTAGTTGGATCATAAACTACTCCTATCTTTCGCTCATTAAGGATCATTCATATTAATATTTATGCTGGCTAAACAAGTATCTATTTCCATCAGGACTGTATACAAATTTATTTAATCCTCAGTCCTACCAGAATTTCTTGCATGATTTCTGTATGTTTCCAATGTTTGTTGAGATGACATACAACTTGGAAATTAAAAATATATATTTACTTATTTATTTCCATATAAATATTTTGCCAGCACATATACATAGCAACATGTATGACTGTCATCCACAAATTAAAAAAAAATTAGACATAGTACTACCTGAAGATCCAGCTACTCCACTTTTGGGCATATACCCCAGAGACACTCCAATATACCACAAAGATGCACTCACCACAAGGTTCATAGTAGCTCTATTTATAATAGCCAGAAGCTGGAAAAAACCCAGATGTCCTTCAGTAGATGAAAGGATACAAAAATTGTGGTACATTTACACAATGAAGTACTACTCAGCTATCAGAAACAATGACTTAACCAAATTTTAAAGAAAATGATTGCATCTAGAGAATATCATCCTGAGTGAGATAACCCAGTCACAAAAGAACAGACATAATATGCAGTCACTGATAATGGGATACTAACCCCAGAAAGCTCTGAACACCACAGAAACAACTCACAGACTGTGTGAAGTTCAAGAAAAAAAATTATACTCAATCCTTACACACCAAGAAAACTTTGACTAATTCTGGGTTACATCCTGTTTGACATGTACTTATTGCTCATTGTAACTAGTAAGACCTTAATGCACACTATCAAACCTTTGAAAAAAGAAGCCAAGCACTGACAAAAATGTATTCGTATTCTTTTATGCAAAAATGCTTAAAATTTGTTCATTTATCTTTGTTTTTTAAAATAAAGTTGTTTAAAAAAATGGTGTCATGTCCTCAAGAAATGCAGTTAGAGAGTATTGTTAGCTACAATGTGGGTGCTTGTAAATAAACCCATGACTTTTGTGATATCAATAACTGTTGTACTCATGGAGTGATGGCTCAACCATTTACTATTAGAATCTTAAAAGGTCTTAGTTTTATTTCTATAATAAGTAAGAAGTTTGATGATAATTTTATGTTTGTTCCAGACCTTTATTCTTCCTTCCTGAGAAGCTCATTTATACATCTATAACTTACTGGGCTCTGAAAATGTATTTTTCCCCCATAGGGGAAAAAATGGACTATGTATTCTTCCTAAATGTATATGCCACCAGAAACCATCATATTTAGCAAATAATTGTAAAAAATGTGCTATTAAATAGAGGTCTAGTACTCAAAATATGCAAAGAACTTAATCTGTTAGACTTCAGAGAATCAAATAACTCCATTAACAATGTAGTACAGAGCTAAACAGAGCATTCTCTTTGAGGAATATTGAAGGGCTAAGAAGCACTTTCTTTAAGAACATTTCATTAAGAAATGTTCAACATCCTTTGTCCTCGGTGAAATGAAATTCAAAATGATTCCCAGATTCCACATCACATCAATCAGAATAGCTAATATAAAAAATGCAGTGACAGCAAGTGCTGGCAAAGATGTGGAGAAGGAGGAACACTCCTCCGTTGCTGGTGGGACTGAAGGCTGGCAAAATCACTTTAGAAATATGGCAGTTCCTGAGAAAATTTAAAAGAGTTCTACTTGAAGAATGAGCTATACTACAACTGGCCATATACCCCAAAGAGGCGCCAACATAACAAGGACATGTATGCCCTCTATGTTCATAGCAGCCTTATTTGTAATAGCAAGAAGGTGGAAACAACCCAGATGCCCCTAAAGAGAAGAATGAATGTGGAATGTGTGATAAATGTACACAATGGAATATTACACAGCTATGCCCAGGTGATGTATTCACCCACCACTGAATTTCTATCTCTTCTTGGAGGTCCCACCTTCTATTCCCTGACCAGATATTGGCTTTTCAGCTGTTAATTAGACCAATCAACACATGATGGAGATATTTACAAAACATTAAGACTGGTTATGTTTAGTAATACCAATATATACCCAGTAATGAGATGTTAGCTGCAACAAAAATCAGCATTTAAATAACACAAAGACAATCTTTACACAGTGCAAAAAAAGACAACATAACAGCCACATTCCCAGAGAAAACAATTCAAACTGCAAAGACTCTTATCAGATCAGCTACCTTCAAGATGCATAAACCAGCTAGTCCTAAAATAGGTTGAGAAATAAACATGAGTCAGAAACACTATTTTGCAAACTTTTGAGCTGCATTCAAGCTATGTGTATTGTGTCCCAGGTTCCCAGCTTTCGTGAGCTGTCATCTTGATGCTGTGGTATTGAATAGTCTTTTTGCTAAGAGGTCTTTTTGTTTTATTTTTCTTTTTTTCTTTCTTTTTTTACTGGTTTATTGCTTCTTTGTTTTGACTTCCATTTTTTTGTGATTGCTTTGTGTTCAAAAACAAACCACATATATATTGAGACAAGGAAGAAGAACTGAGAAGAGCTGGAGAACAGGGAATGTACTTACTACATTTATTGTGTTAAATAATTTGAAATAAAAAAATTAAGAAATCCTGTATGTACTTTACATACAAATGTCAATAATTTTATTTTTAATCATTTTTAGGAGATATTCTCTTACATTTCAAGTGTATCCCCTTTCTCCCTCTCCCATCACACCTCTCCTCTCCCAGTCCCTCTCCCCCGACTTTCATGAAGATGGCCCCACCCCCAACCACCCATTCCCACCAGAGCACTTTGGAATTTCCCTAAACTGTGAAAATGAGCCTTTACTGGACCAAAAGCCTCTCCTCATGTTGATGCCAAACAATGATATCCTCTGCTACATATGCAACTGGAGCCATGGGTCTCTCCATGTGCACTCATTGGTTGGTGTTTTAAACCCTGAGAGTATTGTAGGGTTTGGTTGGTTGATATTGTAGCTCTCACCATGGAGTTGGGAACCCTTTCAGATCCTTCAGTCCTTTCTCTAGATCCTTTATTGGGGTCCCCATGTTCAGTCTGATGGTTAGTTGCAAGCATCCTTATCTATATGGCTCTGGCAGAACCTCCAAGGAGACATCCATATCAGGCTCCTGCCAGTAAGCACTTCTTGGCATCAGCAATAGTGACTGGGTTTGGTGGTCGCATATGGAATGGATCCACAGGTGAGGCAGTCTCTGAATGATCTTTTCTTTAATCCATGCTTCATGATTTGTGCCTGTATTTCCTCCCGTAGATATTTTGTTCTCTTTCGAGAAGGACTGAAGCATCCACATTTTGGTCTTCCTTCTTTTTGAGATTCATAAGGTCTGTGAATTGTTTCCTGGATATTCTGAGCTTTTTGGCTACTATCTGCTTATCAGTGAAGGCCTACCATGTGTGTTCTATTGTGACTGGGTTGCGATTTTCTAGATGATTGAGTAATGCAGGTCATAATTGTCTAATCTATGTGTAACTTGGAGTTATCGTTTTACTATCATTTTACGGGCCAAAGGGGATCAGAGCAAGTGGCAGCTGGTTTCTACCGGCTTTTCCTAGGGAGTGTACTTCCTAAGTACAACTTGTTCAGCAGCAACTAACCAAGGGAAGCAGGACAGAACAAGGATTAGTGCTCCCCATGGGGGCAGAGAGACCACAGGTGCCAGTGCTGAACCAGCTTCAGCATGGAGAGTTTTTTTTTTTTTTTTAAGTACATGCTATACATAAAGTTAATCCAATCAGGATAGAAGTCATTAACATAGATATTATTTTAAATAGCATGAATGAAGCAGTGGAACATTTGGTTTATCTGAGGTTCAAAAGTCCTGACACTTGAAGTACTCAAGTCACAGTATTGTTCTTTTCAGGATATTTTCTAAGTTCCTCAGCAGACAGTGCAAACAGCTTGGAGAATCTAAGTATACAAAGAAACTAACTTTATAGAATACATGTTTGCTGATCAGGCACAGAATGATCAAGAAATATAAACAATGTTTTGCTCTGTGCTGCTCTTTCAAGGTGAACCAGAAATGAATGATTAATCACCTGCCTACATTTGGCTTTCTTTATGAAATCTCACATGTTCAATAATTGATTGTTCTCTGAATCTAACCATACACAGACAGTAAAAATGCCTTTGTGTTTCCTTCTAGAAATGAAATGAATGTGTATTCATGTGGGAGAAAATGAGGTAGTGGAGAAGACAAGGTTTAATCCAAGTACAAAGATACACATATAAATGGCAAAATGCCTATGTAACATTTGGCGTTATTGGT